>NW_012142745.1:700097-753813 GCF_000956105.1 Propithecus coquereli
CTATATATTTTTAGTTGTCTGATTAATTTCTTTCTATTTTTAGTAGAGACGGGGTCTCGCTCTTGCTCAGGCTGGTCTCGAACTCCTGAGCTCAATCCGCCTGCCTCGGCCTCCCAGAGTGCTAGGATTACAGGCGTGAGCCACCGCGCCTTGCTAAGGATCATTTTTTTAAATTTTTTTTTTTTTGGTAGAGATGGGGTCTCACTCTTGCTCAGGCTGGTGTCGAATTCCTAAGCTCAAGCTATCCTCCCACCTCGGCCTCCCAGAGTGCTAGGATTACAGGTGTGAGCTACTGTGCCCGGCCCTCAAGGATCATTTGTAAACTTGGAATCTATCTCTAGGAATTCTTGGTCAAATGTGACAATGTATGCAAGGCCCTTCATGTGGTATCTGGTATACAGTTAAAGGTCATATTAGCCATTATCATTACCATCATTACTACTACATTATTATAAAGATGGAAGCCATCTCACCGGTATGAAGCAGCATGTGTCGGATGAGCACCCTCTTGTGGGCAGTGGCAAAGTTGCACTCGGGGCACTGGTGGATCTTTTCATGAGCATGCATCTTGCCTACATGGTCCTGGTAGGCCACTGGGTTGAAGGTGGCAAAGGGGCAGAAGGTACAGCGCAGCTCTTCACTGCCAGGATGGCCCTGCTTCTTGTGTTTACGGAAAAGATGCTTATTGGAGCAGGCAAAGTCACAGTGGGGGCAGTGGAAGGCATAGTGGCTCTTGTGGTGGGCCTCCATGGCTTCAGCTGTGGCAAACAGCATGGGACATGAGTGATGGCGGCACTCCACAGCCCTCATTCCGTGGGTCTCCTTCAGGTGCTTTACAAAGGCCTTGCGGTCGGGTGCTGCATAGCTGCAGCCCTCCTCAAAGCAGCTAAGGGGTAATGGTTCTGCTGCAGCTGCTGCTGTGTGGCTCTTGAGGTGCTCCTTGAGGGCCTGGCTGAGGCGGAATTCCTCACGGCAGACAGGACAGGCATAGGTGTCTGAGTAGAAGTTGGAAATATCCTCATGCATGCTGGCCATGTGGCGGTTGAGTGCATTCCTTTCCACTGCGCTGTAGTGGCACAGTGGGCAGTGGTGGGCCTTCTCACCCAGCTCCCGCAGCAGATGGGTCTTGAGCTTGCTCTTACTGGTAAAGAACTTCTGGCAGTTGGGGCACTGGAGGCTGGGGTCTGGGAAGTGGAGATGCAGGTGCTCCACCAGATGGGTCCGCTTCTTAAAGCAGCGTTTGCACTCTGGACACATGTGGGTCTTGAAGAGGGACTCAGTACCAGAAGCCACATCCCCTGGGAGAAGGAATACAGAGAGGGTTGAGAGTGAGATTCTTCAACAGGTCAGCGCTAGCCAGATAATGGGAGAACCACAGTTTGCCCAGATACAAACAATGTGGCCTTTCTCTCCAGGAAACTAAGTAATAGGGTCTCAAACATTATAGTCTCAAAGAAAGGATGAGAAATTATTAAGAGAAGCAACATTATAAGAACATCTCAGACCTTGCTGTAGCCTGTTTGAAGTGCTTCACCTAGCCACTAGCTATTCTTGAGCCTTTGTTTATAGCTGCTCAAAAGAACAATCAGGATGGAGCATTATTATTCTTCCTGCCCTTGTTCTACTGGAGCAGGAGGAAGAATCAGCAATGCTGAAGGTTAAAAGGTTAAAAGTAAAGTTGCCCCAAAAGGAGTGAGCAGAAGGAAAGAAGGTAAAGTATTTTTATTTCCAAATACTGGCTCAATGGTGCTAGATAATAAAGAGCTGGTAATAGCTAGGCACAGTGATGTGCACCTCTAGTCCTAGCTGCTTGGGGGGCTGAGGCGGGAGAATCAGGAGTTTGAGGCTGCAGTGAGCTATGATCATGCCACTGCACTCCAGCTGGGGCGAAAGAGTGAGACCTCGTCTCTAAAAATAAAATAAAATTAAATTAAATTAAAAATAAATAAATAAAATAAAAAATAAAGAGTTGGTAATAATACAATCAGATCTTTCTAATTCACCTGACAATAAATTTGCCCCCTGTGGGATGTGTTTCAAATGTTCTACTCAGTTGAAAAACGGGAAGCATTTGGACTGACCTATGCTAAAAAAAAAAAAAGAAAAGAAAAGCAGGAAGCAAGGATTCAGAGAAAAATCTTAGGGGGCTCAATGCCAGACAAAACAGGCTGCTAATCATCATAACTTCTGGCATCTTTACACTATGAACATCACCCTCTGTAAAAGAGTTTTCTGTCTGAGGAAAATCAGCCCAGAAAAGCAAACTCCAGTTATCCCTACCCTGTGTTACTAGCATCTTTACCACTTACCCATTTATCATTTTCCCAGTAGATCCTGACTTCTGGGTCAAGGTAAAATGGGAAGAATGGAAGGATCTGAACCAAAGCTCAGAAAACAAACCCAACAGCCTCAATGCCAGGCTCTCCACAATCCACTCCTCCTCACCACCAAGAGTTTCAAGCCTGATGACATTACCTTCCAAATGCTGAGCCCCTTGGCCTTTGTCCAGGGCCTTCTGGGAGTCCTTCTGGGTCTCACTCTTCTCTTCTTCCTCTACATCCTCCTCTTCAGCTGACTCCTGCCCAGGCAAGGTTGTACCTGCTTCCTCTGAAGGTTCTCCCTCTCCTGGAGGCAGTTTGGGAGCTAGAGACATATAAAACTTGATAAAGTCTTCAGGAGCCAATGACAGCAATGAATGCTTGTCCTTCTCCATTTACTGGCTGAAAGAATCACCCTCCTCCACTTTTAGCATGAGAGAATCTTGAGCTTTAAATAAATAAATTTATTCTCACTCAAGGCAGGGATAGGAAGATCAGAAGGTAATCTATCAGCAATACTCCAGTCTAAAGTAAATCAAACCTCAGATAGCACCAATTTCAGAACCCTTGATTGTAAGAGCTTTGAGGTCATTAGGGTAGGGGTAGGGAGCTGAGAGTAGAGAATGGGTAGACTATAATTCCATGGATCAGGTACCCAGGGATAATGGCTGGTGGCTGAGTGTAAACATACCCTGATTTCTAAAGTGTTCTAGTGCCTTCCCGCCCCCAAATCCATCCCTTCTATCCTCCAACAGAGGCAACTACCTGAGTAAAGCAAAGATATATGACTAGTTTCCAGGAAAAAGGTCTTCCCTTCAGGCACAAAGCATAAGTGAGTGTTAGCAAGCCAAGTTCTCTCATCAGAATCCTGGTTTCTCCTGGCCTGTTTTTCCTCCTTCCTTCTGCTCCTCTATTCATCCCCAGGAACTTTTTTTTTTGAGACCAAGAGTAAGAATCAGTAAAACACCATCTCCCATAAGGTTCCTTTTTAAAATAACCCCAACTTCTCCTGCCCAATCTCCTAATCCCAGCTGCTCTAAAAGGGAATCTACAGGCATTCTACCAGTGGCTATAACCAATGATGGGCATTTTTGCTTTTGCCCTCAGAAAGTTCTGAAATGGATCAGTTAATATTGATTAACTTCAGGCTATATGTAGCCTAAGCCAAATTTCACTCATCGTGACAGACAAAGACTTTCTCTTTTGCCATATATTCTGACTGGTTCAAGGTTTCTAGATGCCTTCCCATGTCATTCTCCTGAGCCGTTATCTAGATTCCCTTGTACTCATGCACCCCTATGGCACTGGAAACAACTGCCTGTCCCATAAGATCAACTGTGGCTGAACTCCAAGAGGGGGACTGCTGGGCCCCTGGCCTCATACCTGGCAGCAGCTCCTGAGATGAAAGGCCCTGAACGGCAGAATGTTCTTCCTGTGTCCCGGCCCCATGGCTCCATTGATGCTGCCGGAAGACTTTGACGTTGGAGCCCACGAAGCTGCAATGGCTGCAGTGGAAAGGGTAATGGGCCTGCCGGTGCAGCTCCATGCCCTGCTGGCTCCCGAAAAGCAAAGGGCAACCACGGAAAGAACAGGGCACGGGAACTGCTCTGTGGGTCTGCCTCAGGTGATGCTGCAGACCCTTGCGATCTTCAGCAGAGAACACACAGCCAGATTCTGGGCAGGAGAAGGTGTCGGGAGTGCCCCGGTGAATCTTGAAGTGGCTCTTCAGGGCCTGGGGTTGGGCAAACTCCTGTTTACACACAGGGCATGGCAGGGGGCTATCTGGCGGGCTCTGGCCCTGCAGAGAGCCAGGGAGGTTAAGGTTGCTGGGGGGCAGCTCTACAGAGCACGAGGGGCTAGAGAGGCCCTGCACCGGTTGTATATGGGTCTCACTGCACTGGTGCAGGGCCAGCAGAGTGGGCTCTGCGAAGCTCTGTTCACAGCGCTCACAGAAGTACACCTCCACCACCTTTACCAGGACACCTGCAGGCAGAGGACCGACAGAGAAAGGCATAGAATCAGATGGAACAAGACTCATAGGAGTTAGTTACTAGCAGAAAATGTAGGTGAAACTTTTAATATTCATGGAGAACAGATGGACTTTTAAGTCTGGTTCTACACCTGCGCTGTAAGCCCCATAAGGTCAGGGACAGTCTATTTGGCACATGTGCTTGGATTCCTAGTATCCAGCAAACACAATACTTGGCACAAGATAGGTGTTTAGTAAGTATTTTTTAAATGAATAAACAAACATTAATCAAATCCAGAAAGCATTAAGAAAAGGCGACACGTTTTGCCCAAATAAAATTTAGAAACTTCCAAAAGAAGAAAATGACAAACTAGGGATAATATCTGCAATATAACTGACAAAGTGTTACTTTCAAATTCTGTAGAGGAATTCATAAAATGGAGAACATCCTTTTTGAGAGCAGCCAAATCACCTCCATAATTGCTGCAATTTTTAAAGCAATGAGCAGGACCTCAATAAAGAAAAGCTTAAGAAATGCTCTCATTTGGTCCTCCAACAGCCCTATAAGAGGGACCTAGGATTCCATGCAGTTAAGGCCACCATGCTTGTTAGTGGAAGAGCCATGACTCAAGCCCACATTTGTCCTACATTTATTCTGCTGGTCCTTTTTATCATTTTTTTGTTTAAAAGAAAAGTTCGATGCAACAATTCAAATGATACAGAAGTATACAAAGAAAGAATAACCATTCCCATTCTCACACATACAGCTTAGTGTGTATCCTTTCAGGCCTTTTTTTTTTTTTCACTTGCTATATATTAAAGATATTTTTATCTATGAGTACATTGAAATGCATTTAAATCATCTTCATATTTTTTTTTTTCCAGTTCATGGTAGTTCAGAACATGGATAAATCAAAATGAAATTCTGCTGTTTCAATGGTAGGCTGTCATGAAAACAAAAAAGAAATTCTGCCCTTACTGATAGACATTTGGGCTGTTTCCAACCATTACAAATAAAGCTGCACTACACATCCTTATTTCTGTATCTTTGTGTATGTGTGTGAGTCTTTCTATAGGACCGTTTCCTAGAGTGGAATTACTGGGTCAGAGTGTGCATATTGTAAAATTTGTTACATAGCTAAATGCAGATTATATTAATTTTCCGTAAGTTGTAAGATAGTGTTTTCCTATAGCCTCACCAAAACTAGGCATTATGAAAAAATGTTTAATTTTGCCAAAGTTGAGAAACAAAAACAGCACCTCATAGTTATTTTTTACTGAAATTTGTTTGTTAGTGAGATTAAGCATCCTCCCATATGGTCGTTAACTATTTTTATTTCTTCTTTAGTGAAAGGCATGTAGCTTTCTTTTTCTCATTTAAATAAAGCTGTTTCTTTTTCATCTTATTAACTCTTTCTTATATATTGCAAGTGTTTTTCCCAGGCTCTTTTTTAAAAAAAATTCCTTTTACCACACACAAATTTACAAATATTACACAGTCAAATTAGCTAATCTTTCCTAGTACTCTTTATCACTATACTATACTGCCAAGGGAAGTACTGACAACTATCGCTGGAGGATGGCAGTTAAAAAACAGAGAAGTTTTCTGAAAATAAGAGGTTATAAATATGGGATGAACAAAGGGAGAGTCTTCCTCCTAGGATAAATATAAATGGTCAACTCCTACTCTATTTTTTTTTTAAGAGACGGGGTCTCACTATGTTGCCCAGGATGGAGTGCAGCGGCTATTTACAGCTGTCAACATAGCATACTACAGCCTCAAACTCCTAGGCTCAAATGATCTTCCCATCTCAGGCTCCCTAGTAGTTGGGACTACAGGCGCACACCACTGTGCCCAGCCTCAACACCTACACTTAACAGCATTCCTTGGATGAGTAAAATATGTTATACGTGAGAAACTAGGGCAGGGAAATACCAGATTACCTCTGGAAAGCCCTGCCAAGCCCAGGGTGGTAGAGACATGCTAGGCCTTTTGCCTAATCCCTGGCTGCAGTTCCTTGGTGGAAGGGTCAATATGGAGGAAAGAATCCCAAGGGACTCTAACAGTAAGGACAAGCCAGGATTGGGCAGAGGGATCAGAAAGGTCTCCCTTTCTGGATTAGCGCCTAGCAGACATGAAGCCCTCACAGGGACAGACTCTGCCAAAAACTTGGTACAAGGTTGTGCACCAGCCTTCAATCAACATGCACCAACTGCAAACCAGATTACAACATCTCCAAGTATAAAAATAGGATGCTACCTTGTGTTCTCATCATATTTATACAGAAGAGCCAAAAACAGCACAGACAGAACCTCGGGCGGCTTGTCCCACTGGCCTGCTTGCAACTGCGTTTGTACCTGGGGTCTCTCCAGGAGCACCTGGGGACAAGGTTCCAGCTACCGTTTCCACAATGATCTCCATGTTCCCTGGGTCCTCTTCAGTTGCTGTGGCCTCTACCAGCAGGCAGCCTGGATCAGTAGGCAAAGGTGTGGGGTCCCCAGTAGAAGGACAGGGGCTCTGAATGGGCCCCAGGATTCCACGGTTAGAGAGAGGCGGAGGGATCAGCAATAGCTCAGGGCACAGTCCATCCATCTCCCCAGTGCTGTTGGTTGGCTGTGAGTCCAACACGGGGTCTGTCATCACCAGCGACTTGTGTGTTGTGGCCTCCTAAATGCTGAGAAGCCAACCAGAAGAAAAACAAAATATCGTTAGAGTTCTTGCTTTCTTCCAGGTTGGTGTTGGTACACAGCCCAGTGCCCACCCACTTAGTTACTGCCTTGCATGGCAGCGTGCCACACCTTATTAACCTAAATAGAAGCTTCCTTTTTACAACCATGTTCAGACCAAAAAGTATACAAATAATAAGCGTCAATATCAGGAGAGAGCTAACAAGCTTTGGCCAGCATATTAATGACTGCAGGTTATGTTTCTTGCTAGCTAAGTGCCCTTGGTCAAATTATTAAGCAATCTGGGCCTTAGTTTTCTTATCTGCAACAAAATTAGGCGAGGCCAAAGGACCTCAGAGATCCCTTTCCCTCTGAATATTTGACAATGTCACTATTCCTCAATTTGGGATAACGCCCTTCCTTCATGATCTGGACCCTGCTGACCTCTCCAGACTCATCTTCCATCTCTCCTCTCAACAGATCTCTGAACCAGATGATTTGCCATTCTCTAGACTCACCACATTCTCTTTTGCTTCCACATCCTCACAGCCTTTTGTCTCTTTCTTGGCTTGATGTGCCTTTTCCCTTTCTCAATCTCCCTCTTCCTCTCTTTCTCTCTCATCTAGCTAACCAACTCCTAACAATCCTTTAAGAAGCTCCACAAGAGTCACTTCCACTATGAAGGGTTCCTGACACGCTTAACTTACTTTCTCTCTCCTGGGTCCTAATGGCACTTTGTACATAGCCCTATCAGAAACTGTGTCACACTGCACTGTTGTTTACCTTTCAGTCTCCCTCTCTACATGTACAGCTTTTTGAGTAGTTTATCGACATTATCATTTCAACAAATACAAATCAGCAACAATCTATGCAAATCGGACAAATAAGATTCTAGTGAAGAACTAGACATGGAGCTGAATCAGAGTAAAGCGAGGCATCTTGTACCAAGATACCAAACCAGTGGTTCCTCACATAAAAAGTAACACATCTGGAGACATTTCAAACTCCTTGATTGACTATGGCCTCAAACTGAACACGGGAACATAACTGAGAAATGAATCGCAATTACATTGCATATCCTCTTACTCACGGCTAAAATGAGTTTAAGCTGAATTACTAAGAATGGCAGTATTCACTTCATGAAATTGAGTCTCAGAGATCGAGTAAAGGCCAGGTTGCAGGTGAGAAGATGCAAAAGGAAAAAGAAACCTAGATCCTGTAATCTGATGGTCTCTATTCTCCAGAATCCCACGACTCAAAACATGGGATCACAGGGATTGAGAAGCGGGCAGGGAAGCGGTCACACGGATTCTCTGGTAACCGCAGCCTCCACTTACTGAGTATTATCGCTGCTCTGGAGAATCTTCCTGAGGCCTCTGGAGGAAGGCCAAGGAGGACGTGGCGCCGTCTAGATTGAGAACCTTCACTGGCGGGAAGGCGGGGTAAGGTAGGAGACAGGTGGGCACTAGAGAAGAAATGTGTTTATTTTGGGGGCAGCAGTAATGAGGAAGAGAAAGGACAGATTAAGGCAAAGAAGGCCTGGGGAAATAACGAGCCCCGGCCTAAGTACAAGGGTTCCCACCTGCCTCTGGGCTCTGACTCACCGCGTCGACTTGGACAGATACAGTCGCCTCGCTTCTCTGGGCCTCAGCTTTCCTATCTGTAAAATGGAGGCAGTGACAGCGTCCACAACGTCGGGTAGGAGCTGAATCACAAGAGCAAGAGAACGGGAAAAGCGTTCTGTAACCTGCGAAGCTTGGAATGGAGCGTCGTCATGATTATGGTCCTGAATAGCAGCGGGTACCCCACAGAGCCGTGACGCTCCGGAGGCGCCGGGGCCCGGCTCCTCAGCGTGCTCCCTTCAGTAGCTCTTCCCGAGAGTTCCCACGGCCCAGGCCCACTCTCATCCCAGGGCTCGAGAAACTTCTGCCTCCAGCTCGCTCCACCCGCACTCCCTCCGAGCTCTCGCCTCGCAGCAGCTCACTCACCTCCCAGCCCAGGGCCGGCGGGAGCCGCATCTCTATGGTCGACAGCAGCTGGAGCGGCCTCCCGGGGCTCCCTTTGTGCGACCACCTCTGGCCCAGCCGCCTCTAGGACATCGGGCATATGGAGGCCACTCTCTCGTCCTCTTATCGGCTGCCACGACTCTATGGTTTTTCTCGTGTGTCGCTTCTCCCGCCCCTCCCCACAACTCTGAAGCCGATAAGAGTACCATCGAGAGTTGCGGGGCAGAGTGGCATGGCTTCTCAGTGGGTGTGGCGGGAAGTAGATGAAAGAACTCGGGGGCGGGGCCGACAGCCGCTTCCTTCAACTGCAGAGTGAAACCAACGAGACGGAGGGCCAGAGAGTCATGGCGGTAAGGGGGCGGAGTGATGGGTTATTCCAAACCACGTTGCTGAAGGCGCGAGCTGGCGTGTGCAGGAGGTTCGGGAGGGGGTTTCTGGGTGTCCCGCAAGGACTAGGGGCAAGAGACCTTTGTCTGCGGCTCTCCATGCTTAGGTGTTTTGGAATGCTGGATCCCAGCTCGGAGCCTTAGCCGAGGTCACTGCTGTCAATTCACTGCTCTGCGTTCCAGGCTCAAAGCAAAGTGGTGGAGGTGGGTCGGAGTAGGGGGGTCAGAGGAGAGGCGTATTAGGAACAACTTTGCGCCATCCCTCGAGATCTTATTGTCTACAATTAGGCCCAGTAACATTTTCTAGGGGCGGAATTCTGGAAAGGTTCTGTGGAGGAAGTCGCAGATAGGATTTCAGATGGGGAGAATTGAGAGAATAAAGAAAGGGCCTTCCGAGCCAAGAGAACTGCATGAGCGAGGAGGTGGGAAGTCGCATATTCGTCGAACAGGGAGTATTAGAAGCTAAGCCATGAAAAATGGGTGGGTGCTGTGTTGTGGAGGGCCTTGAGTGCTAGGCTGAGTTTATACCCAATTCAGGGGTCTTTTGGGCCTCAGCCACTCAAGGTGCTGGAGCAGGGAAGGTGATACAATTGGAGCTGATCCTTATGAAGAAAGATCTGGACCCCTGTGTAGTTGTTTGGTGGAGTAGGAGGTGGAAACCCATTAAAATCCCGTTTCAATAACTAAAATTTGATTTTAAAGAGACAGTTTAGGTGGGAGGTAATAAACGTCTAAACGGGACATTAGGAATTGGACATGTGAGGGAGAGGATATTTGAAGGACATTACTCATAGTAACAAGGCATGCGGTTACAGACAAGTCAATGGAAGAGTCACTCCTGCTGACTCCAGCCAGTGGGCCCCTTTCTATCTCAGTTGGTCCCAGGGACCACAAAAATTCTGGCCATCCATTATCCTCATATGAAGCCAGTTACATTGTACTCTCCAGTTTAAGAAATCTCCAGACGTGGTCCTCTGACAGGAAACTGAGGTATGATGAAGGGCAAAATAGTATGAAGGGTCTGGAGTCTTGGCCTTTGCATTCTAACATCACCCTTCCCCCACAAGAGGAGGATATTGAAGCACACAGTCGAGCTGACCTTTCCTTCCTGCTTCTGCAGGAAAGAGTGGGGCGGGGCTGGGGTGGTACCCTGGAGTCCAGTTTCTAAAGTAATCTTGTAATTTGCCCCATCTCCACTGCTTCCCACCCCTAGGTTTTGATGATGCTCCAGAGCCTATAAGGGTCGGTGTCTCCCTTTCAAGATGCCACTTTCGGACTTTATTCTGGCCCTGAAGGACAATCCCTACTTTGGAGCTGGATTTGGGCTGGTGGGTGTGGGCACAGCCCTGGCCCTGGCCCGGAAGGGTGCCCAACTGGGCCTGGTGGCATTCCGGCGCCATTACATGATCACACTGGAAGTCCCTGCTCGAGACAGGAGCTATGCCTGGTTGCTTAGCTGGCTTACCCGTCACAGTACCCGTACGCAGCACCTCAGTGTTGAGACTTCGTACCTTCAGCACGAGAGTGGCCGCATTTCCACCAAGTTTGAATTTGTCCCCAGCCCTGGAAACCACTTTATCTGGTAAGGTTGGGAGTCAAGGAGGGCTCTCAGAGTATAAAAAGAGAACAAAGGGAGCTGGGTTTGACCCATTCACTCACTCTACTTTGACTGTTCTTAATTCAGGTATCAGGGGAAATGGATCCGGGTAGAACGAAGTCGAGAGATGCAGATGATAGACTTGCAGACAGGGACTCCTTGGGAATCTGTCACCTTCACAGCCCTGGGCACTGACCGAAAGGTTTTCTTCAACATCCTGGAGGAAGGTGTGGGATGGCACAGGCAGGCACTCTAGGGGGGGTTGCTGGGGTGGGGACATTTGACATCAGAAAAAGAGCAGTTTGGAGAAGAGGAATAAGAGGATATGGGCCAGGCGGGCGACTCACAGTGATAATCCTAGCACTCTGGGAGGCTGAGGCGGGAAGATTGCTTGAGCTCAGGAGTCTGAGACCAGCCTGAGCAACAGCAAGACCTGGTGTCTACTAAAAATAGAAAAAATTAACCATGCATGGTCGTGTGCACCGATAGTCCCAGCTACTCAGGAGGCTGAGGCAGGATTGCTTGAGCCCAGGTGTTTGAGGTTGCGGTGAGCTAGGCCACTGCACTCTAGCCTGAGTAACAGAGCAAGACTCTGTCTCAAAAAAAAAAAAAAAAGAGGATATGAGCTCATGGGAGCAGGGTCCAGAAGGAAGCTGTTTGGCACAGTTCTACCTAGTTGGAGAATCAGCCATGGTGAAGAGAACTATTGGCCTTATCTCATCTTTCCCCTCCTAGCTCGAGAGCTAGCCTTGCAGCAGGAGGAAGGGAAAACCGTGATGTACACAGCTGTGGGTTCTGAATGGCGCCCCTTTGGCTATCCCCGCCGCCGGCGGCCACTGAATTCTGTGGTTCTACAACAGGGTCTGGCCGACCGAATTGTCAGAGATATCCGGGAATTCATCGATAACCCCAAGTGGTACACTGACAGAGGTGAGAAGCAGCTGGGATCTTGGCTGGTCTGTTTTTGACATTTCAGAGCAGGAGGAGACAGGCTGGTCTCTGGCCAGATGGGGCGATATAAAGCTCTTGCCCAGTTCCCAGAGATAAATGGGAAAGAAAAGTTGCCTATGAGGATGATTTCTCAAGGTCTTCAGCCTCCAGAAGGCAGGGCTGGGAATGAATATTTGGGACAAAGTACATGATTCATTTTAGGTCTCAATCATCTTGGCTCTATCCCTAGGGATTCCCTACAGACGTGGCTACCTGCTTTATGGGCCTCCTGGTTGTGGAAAGAGCAGTTTTATGTGAGTCAAAATTTCTCTTAACTTTGCAAAACACAGCCTTTGTGGAAAAAGCTGGGCTGATGGGTTGGAAAGAGAAATGATTCTGGGGAACAGGGACAAGGATAAACATGAGACACGTGGAACATTAGTGTTGGTGGTAGAAGTTAGGCCTCTGAGACATACCTCCCAGGACTGTGTGAAGAAAGAGCATTTGGGCCCAGGGAAGGGTTCCCAGGTTGCCTTACTGCCTCTTGCCATCCCATCCTCCACAGCACGGCCCTGGCTGGGGAACTGGAGCACAGCATCTGCCTGCTGAGTCTCACAGACTCCAGCCTCTCCGACGACCGGCTCAACCACCTGCTGAGTGTGGCCCCACAGCAGAGCCTGGTGCTCCTGGAGGACGTGGATGCTGCTTTTCTCAGTCGAGATTTGGCTGCAGAAAGTAAGTGGAGGCGCTGGAGGAAGGGGAGTGGTTCTAATTGAGGGCAAATGAGGTATAGAAGTAAATGAGGAACAGTGGGATAAGTAAAAGTCCAGAGGGCTGATGGAAAATGGCTGGGTTAGCCACAAGAGCCTACAGAGGCACCGATAAGTAGGGGAACATGGTGGAAAGTGGGGTGTTAACTTTTAAGTAGGGCTGTGACCCACCCATGCTTCTTTATCTCTGCCTTCCTCTAGACCCAGTAAAGTACCAAGGTCTAGGCCGTCTAACCTTCAGTGGACTGCTCAATGCCTTGGATGGTGTGGCTTCTACTGAGGCACGCATTGTGTTCATGACCACCAACCATGTTGACAGGTAAGAAGGGAAGGGTGAGGTAGTCTGAGACTGAGAGGTAAGACTACCCACTCAGTGCCTCGGGAGGTCAAGGGGACCATCTTCTTTCTGGTTGCCAGTATGACTGTGCCTGTGACTCTGCTTTCCCTATCTCCCCTTAGACTGGACCCTGCCCTGATACGCCCAGGGCGAGTAGACCTGAAGGAGTATGTGGGCTACTGCTCACACTGGCAGCTGACCCAGATGTTCCAGAGGTTCTATCCAGGGCAAGCACCTTCCTTGGCTGAGGACTTTGCCGAAAACGTCCTTAAAGCTGCAACCCAGATCAGTCCTGCCCAGGTGCAGGGTTACTTCATGCTGTATAAAAACGACCCGGCAGGGGCGATTCACAATGCTGAGTCGCTGAGGAAGTGATCAGCCAGGCTGTGCTCATTTCTCCCCCCTGGGAAATCAATAAACACCTGCCACACCACTCTGGTCTCTGGCTCCCTCCCTCAGTCACTGTATTGGTGCTTGAGTAAAAAGCAGGGACTGCAATCACGGATACCTACAGAAGTCAGGCAGCCACCAATGAAGGGGGCATAGCCAAAGACAAAGGGGAGGAAGACACCAGAGTAAACAGGAAACTAAATTCCTCCACCTAAAGGCATTCAAATTAAAAAAAAAAAAATTACATATATATATATATATATAAATGTGAGTGTATATACAACAGGTTATGTTTAATAGTAGTTCCTAAGGAACCTGCTCAAATGTAGGCATCCCACTAGTTTTCCCTGAAACCCACTGTACTAACTAACTAACTAACAAACTCTCTTTACCCAGATTTCTTGGAAGAATAGACTTCCAAGCAAAGCCACACACCAATCTTACTAAGAATTTAGAAAAAGAGCCATATCTCACAGGCTAGGCTCTGCTGAATGAAGAAAGCCAAACAAGGCCAAATATCTTTATTGCCCCCCTCCCGTCCCCAACTCCCTGTCCCCCCACAGTACTGCTAGGAACCATCCTCAGATTCCAGGCCCAGGGGCTCTCTCCGAGTACCAGGCCGGTATGCTCCCTGGCCCCGAGGCAGGCGGGGGTAGGAAGAACCTGGTGTCCGGCCTTTGGAGCGCTCCCAGCGAGCACAGTCCCGAGTCCTGCGGGGCGGGGGACCCTGCCAGCTGCCAGGCCCCTTCTCTTGGGGAGGACCTTCAACCCCTTGGTTATGGGGTCCTGGCTTTAGGTCCATGGGCTCTTTGAGGGGCCTCTCAGGTGGCAATTCCTGGGTGTCACTGGTACCTTTGCGGGCACAGCATTCCCCTCCCTTCAGGTGCCTCCGTTCAGGCTGTCGCCAGGGGCCTCGAGTGGGCTGGGGGGGATCTAGCATAGCTTTCTGGGTCTCGCCCAACCTCTGATGTGGCCCAGCCCCTTGAGTCTTCTCACACATGTACTGAGTGGCCACAGGCAGAGGAGTTGGCAGGGTGGACTGGGCAGTTGTTGAGGCGGACAGTTCTGCAGCAAGGGCACTGGGTGGGTGGGATCCTCTGGAGACATCTATAGCTGACTCAGGTTCCAAAGGGGCAGGAGGCTAGAAAGAAGTGAGGAGATGCAGTGAGGGAGATGTTCCTCAAAGCAGGGAACTGTAGGCCCCTCTCCTACTGTCTGACCTGACCACCATCAGCCTATAACCCTCCTGGTTAGAACAAAGCTCATCCTGCAGCCATGCCAGAGTGGGGTTTGTAGGAAGGTTGGTGGCACTGTGGGACAAGTGGGAAACCCTTCCCTCACCTGCTGAAGGCTGATGAAGTACCGGTTTCGCTCAGCCTCAAGGTCAATGATGCCTCCCCGCTCCTGCTGCCTCTGGTAGAGCCGCTTGCGCTCTTCTTGCTGGCGCAAGCTCTCTGCACTGGGCTGGTACAGCTCCTGCAGGGAAGGAAGAACAGCAGGGAGGAAAGAATAAACAGGAGAAATAGGCAGACTTGAACCCTATACTCTTCCAGGACTGTCTCAGGAGATCTGTACAAGTTCTTGATTTTGTCCCTCAGATTTAGGCTCCTGAAGCCTTTGGCTCCCAGTGGGGGCTGTGGCATTGCAGAGGTCCTAGGTAGGTCAAGCCCAATTCCAGAGATTCTATTAGACACGGACAAGATGCCACTCTCCCTCCTTAGAGAATGCCCAGTATTCCTGGCTCAAATTAGAAGGGAATCCCCTTACCATGGGCTGTTGGGGTTCAGGGGCTGCTTTCAGTGAGGCAAGGTCGTACACGAGGGGCTCTCTGCACACTGGACACTGCACACCGACTGCCTTCTAAAAATAGAGGATAATCAGTAGTGTGACTATAGTTTACAATAATGTATTGTATATTTCACAATAGATATAAGAGAAGAATTGGAATCATTCTAGCATAAAGAAAAGACTAATATTTAAGGTGATAGATACTCCAAGTACACTGATTTGATCTTTACAAATTACATGAATGTATTAAATTATTACATGTACCCTGAAACTATGTATATCTATTAAGCATCAGTAAAAAAATAAAAATAGGGCTGGCTACAGTGGCTTATGCCTGTAATCTCAGCACTTCAGGAGGCCAAGGTGGGAGGATGCCTGAAGCCAGGAGTTCAAGACCAGCCTGGCCAACACAGCGAGACCCCATCTCTACAAAAAACTTAAAAATTAGCTGAGCATGGTGGTGCACACCTGTACTTGGGCAGCTGAGGTGGGAGGATCGCTTGAACCCAGGAGATCAAGGTTACAGTGAGCTATGATCATGCCACTGCACTCCAGCCTAAGCAACAGAGTAAGACCTTGTCTCTAAAAATAAATAAATATTTACAAATAAATAAAATTTTTAAATTTTGGAAATTAAAAAAATAAAAATAAAATTTTAAAAAGAGAAGAAATCATACCCCTGCTTCACAGCCCAGGGTGTCCCCCAGGTGCTGACCCATCAGCTAGCCTTATCCGCAGGGGACTGGGACTGACGGGTGCAGGCATACCTGTTTAGCAGTGAGGTGGGACAGAGCAAGGGTTGCCTAAGTAGAGGTCTAGGAACTTCCTGGAACTGGATGCAATATGTAAGTAGATATAAGGATGCCCTTTTTTCTGGAGATTAATTTAATTAACCTCAAAGGTATCTATGACCCTAAAAAGGTTAAGAGCCACTGAAGTGGAAGGATGGAAAAAGTTGTGAAATCAGTGCCTGAAAGGTGTCAGGTGAGAGAGCAGGGGCTGGCGAGGTGTACCTGTTTGGTTGCAGCATGTTGCCGTTCCTGTTCCTGTTCCTGTCCTTGTGCCTTCAGCTCTTGCTCCATGTGCTGGATGTAGCGAGCAAGGCAATGGCAGTGGAAGTAGTGGTAACAGGGAGTTTTAGTAAAGGCCTCCTTCTCCTGGAGGAAGGACAGATGTAGGGCACTAAGTCAGAGCTGTCTCATGCGCCCTCATCTGCCTGTCCCAAGCAGATCCCAGGTCCCAAGAGACAAACTCACCTGGAAACCATAGAGGCAGATGACACATTGGCCGTGGGGGATGTTGTTATCTGTGAGAATTTCCTTCCCTTTCTGAGAGGAGAGAAGACACTGCTCAAACAGGGCGGCAGGGGCAAGAATTGTGAGCAAAGCCTATCTACTGCTCCCAAGAGTAACTGGCTGGACTCGACTCTCACCAAGCCAGTTGGTTACCTTGTGTTTATGCATTTGTCTTGGTGATACTCCCTCTGCTTGGAATCAGTCCTTCTCCACCTCCCTGCCTCTCCACTCACATTTGATCCTCCTAGCTTCAAAATCTAACTTAATTATTTTTCCTCTCATTAAGTCACTTTTAATATATCTTGGAGATGAAAATAATATACCTTGGAGAGAAAAAAACGTTCAGTTAACACTCATCTTCTGGGAGGCCTTTCTTGATTATACCGCCTTGTGTATCACTCCCCGACAGGGCAATGAGTTTGTTCTGGAGTTGGCTTTCAGAAAGAAAGCCAAGGCATGGACAACCCAAATGGACAGAGAATTCAAAAGGCATCAAGTTGGGCTGTGAAATATGCATTTGCATTGACATTTGAATAGCTAATACTGTACTCTGGAATTCCACAGAGTTCAAGGCTGCATTGTGGAGGCCTGATCTGGGAGTGCTACGGTGGTCTATTAGGCCCACTCTCTTTGACTCTAGGCCACCCACCTTCATTCTATTCTGAACATTTTTCTTAAAAATTTAAAGTAAAGGGAAATAAGACTGTACTTATGTGTTTTTAATCTCAAACAAGTTATCTATGTATATTTACTTATAGCTCTAGGGGTTGCTTCATATGGCTTGTTTCCTTACCAGGGTATAAACTCTTTGAGCAAAGGAATCCATGACTTTTTCTAGTCTGCTCCAGCGGCAGGCTAGCGTTCAAATGTTCATTTATGGCTAAGACCTCCCCAACCCCACCCCAGATAAGATCCATATCTTCTGCAACATTTGGTTGTCAGTGCTAAGAGAATAGTAAGAAATGCACTGAAACTGAAGGAAGAAAAACGCAAGTTGAAGAGGAAAAGTAATTTTCTCTCAGGATGCTGGAACAGGCAACGTGGGGAAACCATAGAAGTATCTTTTGGGAAGTTTTTAAATAAAAGATTCTCATCTTTCTGGATGAATTAAGGCCTTATATAATGACTCCATATGCATTTAAGATTTTAGGCCCATGGTTTCCTTTGAGAAAAACTGCTCTACCTTGAAAGAAAGGACATTTTCCCAGGCTAGCACCTCTTACCTCGATGAGTTCATAGAGCATGGCAGTGCCCAACCCGGCCTTGGCCACATGGCCCAGTGCCTGTGAGATCCTGGAGGAAGAGGGTAAACCAAATATTAGGCCTGTCCCTTCCCTCACCAGGTAGAGGTATATCCTGAGTTTTCCCTGCTCTGACCAGCCCAACTTACGTGTGGATCTGTTCATCTGAGAGTCCTCGGGGATTCCGTATAGAGATTTGTGGCACCTCATGGGGATACTAATGGGGGGAAATAACAAGTTACTGCTAAAGGAATCCACCCCAAGGACTCTCCCCTTCTTCCCTTTGCTGCCATAGAATAGGGGCCTCACCTCTGCTGGGACTTGAAGCACCAGAGTAAAGCAGACATACTGTGAATCCTGGTCCTCTGCAGTGGCAGGGTGCAAAGTTATGTAGATCTCCCACGGTGAAGACCTGCAAGTGGATAAAGTGGAGACCCAGGATGTGACTGGGCAGGGGCTTGAGGGCTGGGGAGGATGGAGGTGAGACAGTAAAGTGGGCAGAGAAGTGAGCATCAGGCTCTTTCTTTTGGAAAGATTAAAGGAATAGCCTTTGTCTACACAAGAAAAACATCTCTCAATCAAGGCACACAAAGTCTTAAGACCAGATTCCACATAGAACTTTCTCCTCATTACCAGGGGATTCCTGCCCTCCCCTAGTTGAATACATACCTGCCATTTCCTTTAATCACCTGTAATTCATCCAGATAGATAGACTCTAATACTTCGACTTCAGAGGGAAGGACCCTAGAGAGACAGGGGTAGACAGACTCACTGTTACAGCTTTCCCAGCTGAAGCCTGCTAAGGCTGACGAAGGATGGCTTTTTAGAAAAGTGGCAATCTGCCTGAATGTATTTATTAAACCCCTTAACAACGAGGGAAATATTTCCTTAAGTTTTCAAGTGGTCACGTAGGAAGCATAGGAATCGGAATTTTAGTGATCATTTCTGAAAATATCTGAAATGGATTCTCAGAGAGGTGAAATGACTAGCCAACGCTATGTAACATAGGCAGAACTGGGACCAGAGCCAGGTTTCCTGACTCCCTGTTCAAGTTGCATTCCACTATTGGTCATTCCTTGGTGGCCATCTCTGTGATCCAGAAATACAGAATCCATTCATTAGCATCACGGTTACCAATATTACCCTTGCCTTTCCCTACATCACCGTTCAGTGTGAATCCCAGTGCCCTGGCTACTGTCTAGCACCAGTCACCCCAAGCCTTCTCAAAGGAGATACCAACCTCAATACAACAGGTCTTGATGGTATAAAGGCTGTGTTGTAATAGGAGAGCCATCAGCCTTGGGGTAATAGGTACCAATCACTTACCAGCTATGTGATCTGGGTAGTTAACTTGTATCTGTAAGCCTGAGTTACCCTGTCTACCACATACAGATAATACCATCTCCTCTCTAGGATTATTGTGAAGATTAAAGGTCATTAGTTTGTATAAAGTACTTAATAGTATCTGGACCATAATAGCTAGTCTATGTCCTCTTTTTTTTTCCTGTTTGTATATCACCTTCTCCCTTAAAAGGAAAGAGGGAAGGAGATAGTAAGGGAGATAGTAGAGTACTCTGGATGTATTTATGACTTTGGCCGTCTAGTTGAGCTAGATCAGTCAGTCCAGATTAGGATCCATGGTCCTATTGTAAATCAGAGGACACACATGTTTAAGCACAGAAATAGCAGTTGGGATGACACTGAAGACTAGTGATTAGTTGAGTTCCCAGCTCTACCTAGGTGATACACGGAAAAAATGCATGGTTTGCTTTCTTATAGTTACACTGTTCCTTCTTCGCCAAGAGCAGGGCTGATGCAGCATGGCCTTTATCAGTGTTTTTTTATTTTTATTTTTTTAAGTCTTAGGCAGAAACCTCAAAATATAAAAAATAAGGCTTTACACCTCACAGATAACAGTGGAATAGTTCTGGTTGATATGGGAGTGGAAGTCTCAGAGCACCACAGGCTAGCTCCTACACTCACTGCTGCCCTCTCCATGGCTCAAGGTGTCTCCTCTGAATCTTAAAAGTTCACCTGAACAGTTTGAAAACTACTAGTCTAGATGGTCTTAATAAAGGCCAGCACTAACTGGGCTCTCTGCAACAATGTAACACTGAGGTGTAGTCTCAGTCAAGTGGCCCTTCAATACTTCAGTCACCCTAGCTCTGTGGGTCCTGGATGTGAGGTACAAGATGGGAGGGTGGTAAGGTGGTGACAAAAGTGGAGGGTGGGGGGGATGGGACATTGTAGATTGTCCTAGTACTAAGAATATAAGATTTGGGGTTACATAGATCTGGATTCCTAGTCGTAACTTTGTTCCTTTTAGCAAATCACTTTACTTCTTTGGGATCATCTAGTCTCCTCAGGTACCCATACCTCAGAGTTATTAATAAAAAGGAGGCTTATGTTTGTTACAAACTATCCCGATCCTTTCAACTATTCTATGAGGTATATGCCACACCCACTTCTCTACAGCTGAGGATACTGACTCACAGAAGCTAGGTCGCCCAATCAGCATCACACAGCCAATACAATGGGGAGTGAACCCACATTTTTCCTACTTCCAAACCCCAGAGTCCTTCCAGGTTCGGGTCTCTTGTTAATGATGCTTGAGAGAAGGACTAGGAGGGCTTTTTGTGAGGTGTAAGGCTTATCAGACAATAATCCTCATTAGTGCTGCTGGGGAGGGAGAAGGTTGAGGAAAGCGTAAGCAGAAAAAGGCTGATTCAAGGGGAAGGGGACACAGGAGCTGGAGGACATCGGTTCTGGGAGGTGAAAGAGAGGTGAGGAGGTCTCATGAGCAGGCATCCCCCAGGCCCCTGAGAAAATTCACTTCAGGAGAGAATGGGATGGTGTGGGGCTGGAGGAAAGGGGACCGGACCGGGTAAGGCCCGGCCCGAACTGACCTGGCCAGCGCAGATTGGGTCTTCTCTCACTCAGATCAGCGCCCCTCCACCCTCCCGTTCCCCAGTCCAAAAGCTCTCCTAGGGATGTCAGCATCTCTGCCATCCCTCATCCCTCGCTCCACCCCGTACATCCGCCGTAAGGATTGTTTGTGGCCACCGCTAGGCTCCCGGACCAGATCCAGGCGGTCTGACAGAGCCCATACCCCCAAAGTTACCAGTCCTCCTCCCCGGCTGCTGCCGACGCAGAGGCCGCCATATCGTCTCCGGCCCGCAGCCGGAACCGGAAATGCCCTTGGGGAAGTCGGAGGCGGAAAACTAAGCGAAGGCGGCTTGCACCGTTTCTAGGCAACTGCAGACTCCAGGCCCTTAGTGGGGCCTGATGGTCAACAGACAGTTCATAAGTGCCCCAGGAAGTGCCATGGGCTGTCCACCGTCCCTCCCACATCGCTGAGCTCCTTTGTCCTCTGAACTTCTGACCAGTTCTAGCGAGTAAAATTGGTAAGAATGGGAGCCTAAAGAGACCAGCATTGGGGGCTGGAGAAAAACTATAAGTAAGGCAAAGTACGCAGGCAGCCAGAAGGGATGGGGCCCTCAAGGCCAGGGCCGGCGTCCCTCCGCCCGAGGAGCTTGGAGCTTCTAGTCAGGGGGTAAGAGAGGGGGCCTTGGCCAGCGAAGTACAAGGGCAGGGTTCCGGGAGGAGGTGCCGAAGGGGTTGGGAGTGGCAGGAACTTGGGGGAGACTGAGTGAAGGGAGTAGGAAAACATGGTGTCAGGTGGGCTTGGGGATGGGTGGGGGACAGGAGGGGACTGAAGAACGGGGAGGAACCCCAAGGAGGCACTATGTTTGTTCCAGGTCTCATCATCTTTCCATCCATTCCACCCTACCATGTTTCTGAGGCCTGGATTATTGTGAAAAAGAGGAAAAGGCAAGACGGCTAACGTTTACCGTCTCCCGTGCCCAATCAGGCCTCCCAGATGTGTGGATGTCACCCTAGATCTATAGCTCTTCACTACCATCTCTACCTTCTTCTGTCTGGGAGATCCTGAAACCTCTGAAATGGAAAAGTACCACGTGTTGGAGATGATTGGAGAAGGCTCTTTTGGGAGGGTGTACAAGGGACGAAGAAAATACAGTGCTCAGGTGGGATGTCTTTTGGGTAAGATCTGGTACCCCCAACTCCAGTGGAAAATGGGCCTTTATACCAACTTGTATTCCTAAGGTACTGACTTTTTCATACTTCTTATGGAGTATGACTTCTGAAGTTGGATTACTTAGGTCCAAATTCCAGCTTCACCACTTTTGAGCCTTAGAATTATGGACAAGTTAGCCGAGTGTGGTGCCTGTAATCTCAGCATTTTGGGAGGCCAAGGCTGGAGGATCACTTGAGGCTAGGAGTTTGAGGCCAGCCTGGCCAATATAGCAGACCCTATCTCTAAAAAAAATTGTTTTTTTTAATTAGCCAGGTGTGGTGGAGCACACCTGTAGTCCCAGCTGCTCATGTGGCTGAGGCATAAGTATCACTTGAGTCCAGGAGTTCAGGCTGTAGTTGTTAACGAACCCAAAAGTGGGGTTCACAGTTGCTCACTGCAAAGAAAGCCAATTACTGAGACGATGAGGATTGTCAAAGAAGAAAGGATTTATTGCTGGAAACATGTCAAGTGGGAGGTGGGAAGTATGGACTGCCTTAAATTCACCACAACCAACAGGGCCAGGGGTTTTTCTGGAGGTGAAATGAATAATGCGTGAGGGAAGTGAGCATCATTACATGTTTGGGACAGAGTGCAGGGCACACAAGTGCAGTGAAATCATGCTATTACATATATCCCATGATCAAAAAATGATGGATAGGTCCCTCCCAGGGTGGGAATTTTAGTAGTATAATGAGCTAGGGGTTAATATTGGCGATTCTTTCAGCCTCGTTTACAGGCGGGATGTGGGGAGTGGATTGCTCAGCAGATCCTTGGGCACAATCTGTGATAGGGTGTCACTTGTCTTCTCCAGTCAAACAGATGGTATAAGGCTTTGTAGTTACCTTGTGGCTGCAAGGAGGCCCCACTGTTTCTGGGAAAGAAACTCAAAAGGGAATGCATCAGTGCAACAGAAAATTACAAAGTTCTAGTCAGCAAATCTTACTGGTCTTGGAACTTGAAGCATAAGAGAACTACACAAAAAAAAACTATTAAAAAATGTTTTCTTGATTATGGAGCCGGTTACTTAGTGAGCTGTGATCATGCAACTGCACTCCAGCCTGGGTGACAGAGTGAAACCCTCTCTGTAAAAAAATAAATAACATAAAAAATAAAAAAAAAAAGAATTATGGAAAAGTTACTTAACCTCCCTGTGTCTCAAATTCCTTGCCTATAGAATGGGGACAAGAACAGTATCCGATTGATGGGGTTTGAGGATTAAATATGATGTCACACTAAATCACTTAGTACAGTGCCTAGCACCTAGTGAGCAATAAATAAATATTATTGTTAGTCTCTAGCATACCATGCAGGAAGAGGTAAACCACCTGAAATTATTCTTCCCTCTTCATTTTTTCTTCCTTCCCTTTCCCCTAAATCTCATCTTGGTCAGATGAGAATACCTCTCCTAGATTCCACCAAAGGGGTCTTTTTGGCAGAGGCTGTTTCCTCCTCGGGTGAAGGGTGGAGGAAGCCTTGTTAAGGACAGGGAACCATGGGGAAAGTGGAGGTGGAAGACTAACAGAAATAATAAGAGTTACTCAAACAGTCTAAAGTTTTAGTTCTGGAGCTCTGAGGTTAAAGTTGAAATTATAGCTCTTTTCAATAGTGTAGTTAGGTACTAACTCTTCTCCTCACCACTGACAGGTGGTGGCCCTGAAGTTCATCCCAAAGTTGGGGCGCTCAGAGAAAGAGCTGAAGAATCTGCAACGAGAGATTGAAATCATGCGGGGTCTACGGCATCCCAACATTGTGCATATGCTTGACAGCTTTGAGACTGACAAAGAGGTATGCTTTGATGGTCTTGGGTCACCTCTCCCCAAGCAGAAGGGTCATAGGAACTTCCCAACCTCAGAATGCATGAATCTGGAGCCATTGGTGCCACTGCCTTCTCCCGGCAGGTGGTGGTGGTGACAGACTATGCTGAGGGAGAGCTCTTTCAGATCCTGGAAGATGACGGAAAACTTCCTGAAGACCAGGTATGTTTCCTGCCTTAAACTTCTCCCCACCCCTTACCTCTCTCCAGGTTAAGGACTGGTAGGGCAAGCTGAGGGCACTGAGAGTCTCCATTTTAAAGACTCCTGAGAATAATATAAGAATCTAAGTGTGTACAGAGACAGTGTGGTGAGAGTAAAGTACGTGAACACTGGAACCAAAATATCTGAGTAGGAAGCTTATCTCTGCTCCTTACTAGCTGGGTCCCCTTAGACAAGTTATTTCATCTCTTTGCACTTGGTTTCCTCATTTGTAAAATGGAGATGATAATGTCTGGCTCATAAGGCTATTGTGAGGATTAATGAGTTAGTTCATGTAAAGTGTTTAAATAGTTGGCTATTATTAATGTTGTTGTTATTAGGTATCTTTAGGGAAGAAGGGCCAGTGTGGTAGTACCATAGAGGCAGTAAGGGTAAAGGTTATGGTCAGGCAGAATTCGCCACCAGGGCAAAGTGATTAGCAGTGGGATTTGGTTGAACACATTCTCCACCCACATTTATTCTAGGGGTTTCTCTGTACCCTAGCAAGTAGGCCCCCTCGGAATTCCTTATTACAGCGCTCCATTTCCTTCTGAGCACTTGTCACTACTACAACTGAGCAGTTGTAAGTAATCATCTTATTCGTTTTATCTGTCTTGTTTGACTTCTCTTAAGGAAAGGGGCTTTGTTTTACTTATTCAAATAATTTAATTAAGTAATGTATATCGAATGTTTGCTAAGTGCCAGGCACCATTCTGAGCATAACTTTACATACTTTAACTCATTTAATCCTCATAATAATCCTATGAGGTAGGCGGTATCATAAAATATATTGTCACCTTATAGATGATGAATTTGAAAGGCACAAAATAGATTGCTTGTGGTCATGCAGCTAGTAAGTGAGATTCAACAGATTTTACTTGAATGAATGATTGAATGAACAAAGGAAAGAATGAATTAAGGTGAGCAAGAGCTAAGGAAGGTATAGTGTGAAGCTCTGGAAGAAAGGGAAGGAAGAAAAGATCACACAGTAGTGGTATTAAGACAAATCTTTGGGCTTGTCAACCAGCTCCTTCTTCAGACCTTTTCTTTGTTTCTCCTGCCTATTCAACGCTTAGGTTCAGGTCATTGCTGCCCAGTTGGTGTCAGCTCTGTACTATCTGCATTCCCACCGCATTCTGCACCGAGACATGAAGCCCCAGAACATTCTCCTTGCCAAGGGTGGTGGCATCAAGCTCTGTGACTTTGGGTAAGGATTCTGAGCTTCCATCTGTGCTTCCAGTTCTGCAGAGAGTCTTAGACCATATGCTTGACCTACTTGGGTCTCATTTTAGAACCTGAGATGGAGACTGGGACTCCTGCTGGGTCTTTTGGAACTTAATTAAAAGTGCTCACTCTGCTCCAGTTTGGATTATCTCATACTATGATAGGTAGTAGTGACCAGGTATAGAATATCTTTTCCCTTTCCATTTCCCATCATCTTCCGCAGATTTGCCCGGGCTATGAGCACCAACACAATGGTGCTGACATCCATCAAAGGCACGCCACTCTATATGTCTCCAGAGCTGGTGGAGGAGCGGCCATATGACCACACAGCAGACCTCTGGTCTGTGGGCTGTATACTGTATGAGCTGGCTGTAGGCACCCCTCCCTTCTATACCACGAGCATCTTTCAGCTGGTCAGCCTCATTCTCAAGGACCCTGTGCGCTGGCCTTCCACCATCAGTCCCTGCTTTAAGGTAACGAATATTGAAAGGGAGATTATTTGTCCCTGTCTCCCTCTACCTCTGTTCCCTTTTCCAAAATCCTTTTCCAGAGCTGGACAGGACTTTGCAGTTACTGAATAAATGCAAGAGCTGGGCCAGGCAGCTTTGCTTTTCTACTGCAGTGGCTTATTCTGGGAATGTGTTCTGGGGTCTGCCAAACTTGGGAATGGTAGCCTTTGTTTGAGCCAGGCTATGCTTTATCACGAGGTACATTCAAGACATAAGAGGCAGATCTGGTGCCTTGCTAAGTGCTAAGTGCCAGGTCCTTTTACGTACCCTGTATTCTACTTGTTTCCTATCAGATGCAATGTCCACATGATATCTAGATATTGCCCACACAACTTTCAGTCCTTTTCAGACATCGGTATGGCCAGAGCTGGTGGGACTGACTCAGTGATTAGGAGCAGATGGTAGAGCTGGTGGGACTGACTCAGTGATTAGGGGCAGATGGTAGAGCTGGTGGGACTGACTCAGTGATTAGGGTCAGATGGTAGAGGTGGTGCTTGCTCACTGTAGTTAAGTCTCAGCAGGCTTGAGGAGCTAATGTGGAGCAGAGAGGAGTAGGACCCTTTTTATTTCTTATCTAGGGCAAGATTATGGGCTGTCAATGGAATTTAAATGTCATCTTCTCCCAGAATAAAATCTCATTATAACTTTCCTTTGCTTTATCTAAGATGAAAAGGGACAAATTTCTCCCCAACCTATTTAGTTGTGGAGGCCCAAATAATTATCAAAAAGAATCTAACAAAGGAAACTCAGTTGGGGGAGGTATATGTAGGATATTCATTTTCCCTTAGGGCAGATATGCAGGTATCTTCAGCAAGAGCCATAGTTATACAGATCCCCTTGTATAAGTGGTGGTCTGTTTAATGGTAGAACAGTGGTCATAATCAATTAGTACCTTCTATTATTATTTCAGGCCCAATTGAGGATTTTCCAAGGACACCTGATAATAGATGTACCCTTTTCAGAAACAGTGTCCCTACCCCTCCACCTCTGAAGACTTGCTGAAAGATTTCTGTTTTTGACTGCTCCCAAACACATCTTTATACAGTTAATTGTGTGTGTGAGTGTGTTTTTAACCATAAATGTATCTGTTCCTACACAGCCACAAATAAACCATAATCAAAAGGAGGGCAGGCTGGACATGGTAGTGTGCACCTGTAGTTCCAGCTACCTGGGAGGCTGAGATGGGAGGATCACTTGAGCCCAGGAGTTCGAGGCCAGTCTGGGCAATGTAGCAAGACCCTATCTCAAATTTTAAAAAAAGGAAGGGATGGCAAAGTGAGCAGTTTGGAACTCTTTTGAATGTTTGCTTTCTGAAGATGATTATGAAGGTGACATCCCCTTTTTCTCCCAGTTTTTTCTCCTTTCTTCACAAAGTTGGTGACATTGAGATTTCTGTTTTTACTTCTGGGGATACAAAATGTCCATCAACAGGAATCGGGACTTCCTGGGAGGCGAGGCGGTGGTCTGTCCATGATTTCAGCCAGGAAAATGGGGCCTAAGACAAGGGTTACAGAGTGATCAAGAGCAGCTAGTCTGCTGTGAGAATGGATGTGGGAGTCTTATTTTGCCAGTTCTGCTGATAAGGTAGAGAGCCTCAAGGGAAGTGAAAGAAGGGCTGATGGGGCATTTTTTCTCTCCACAGAACTTCCTGCAGGGACTGCTCACCAAAGACCCCCAGCAGCGTCTGTCCTGGCCAGACCTCTTACATCACCCGTTTATTGCTGGTCGTGTCACCAGTGAGTCATCAGGGTTCCTAGGGCTCTTTCACTTCCCAGTACTTTCCTCAGTCTACTCCCCTTAGCTATTTCCCTAGCAACCCTGTTCTCTCTTTGTTATTTTGTCAAAAGGATCTTCCACAGAAGCCTGGAGACACTCAAGTTGTTCCTTGCCAAGTGAACATGGTGGCTATGTCTTCCCCCTCTTCCCTCCCTACAGTAATAACTGAGCCAGCAGGCCCAGATTTGGGTACCCCATTCACCAGTCGCCTACCCCCAGAACTTCAGGTCCTAAAGGAGGAACAGGTCCATCGATTGGCCCCCAAGGGCAGTCAGTCTTGCATCTTGCGTCGGGCCTGTAAACGCATGGCTCAGGAGGCCAAGCAGAAGGTGTGTGGAGCAGAGGAAGATACGTAACATGACCAGACTAGTGACTGGGGGAGGTGGAGAAGGAGAGTGACTTCCTAGGGTTGGGAAGGGGCCATGAATAGGCCGCCCGATGGCAACCAAATATTTCTGATCAGTGTCTCCCACCCGTATCCCACAGAAACACCAGAACACAGGACTTGCCCTTGAGCAAGAGGACGGGACCAGCAAGGTAGCTCCTGGAACAGGCCCTCTACCCAGACTAAGAGCCACTCCTCAGGAACCAAGCCTCCTGGCTGGGATCTTGGCCTCAGAAATGAAGAGCAGCTGGGCTGAGTGGGGGACTGGAGAGGCCCCCGCTGCACCTTGGTGAGGACAGTATCGCTAGGGATTTGTAGGGCAATTCTTTGACTCTACCCAAAGCAAATATGAAATGGTTCCTGTCACTAGCCACTGCCTAAATATGGACAGGGCCCTAGAAGTCTGAGTCCTGGGTTCTTGGGTTCTAATTACAGATGCTTTCCTAATTCATCAGGAAACCTGAGGACTTTCTCTTCTTCATGCCTCAGTTGTATATAGACTGAAAGGGAAAGGACTGTCTCCATCCAAAAGGGAAGATTGTTTGAGTTGAGAGCCAGAGGTGAAAACTGCAAAGTAGACTTGACAATGCGACCTAAAGTGGGAGGACAAAGATACTTGTGTAGTGGTCAACATACCCTATACTGGTCATATTCCATATCCCAGAAAGAAATCTCCTCTATCTAATGTTATATGATTTATTTCTCATTCTTATCCTAGGCCTAGGGGGAGGGCCAAGTTAATGAACCCTAAGACTTACAGGTCTGGAACTCATCCTACTCCCTGGCTTCCTCTGGCAGGGAAAACCGGATCACTTCAGATTGTGAACAAGCATTCCCAGAGCTGAGGCCAGAGGTGGTGGGCCAGCGGAGCATTGACGCAGTGGACCTAGAACACGAGGTGAGCCCTAGGGGCTCTTCTTGGCCTTGTCCCTGCCATGGGTTGTTGGGTCTAGGTAGATATTGTTCTAGAACAGTGATTCCCAACCCTCTAGGTATGAGCTTCCTTTTTGTTAAAATTGCTATATTATTAATTTATAGATTTTAATTGCACAGTATCTGAACATGTAATTTTTAAAAATTAGAGCTGAGCATGGTGGCTCATGCCTAGAACACGAGGTGAGCCCTAGGGGCTCTTCTTGGCCTTGTCCCTGCCATGGGTTGTTGGGTCTAGGTAGATATTGTTCTAGAACAGTGATTCCCAACCCTCTAGGTATGAGCTTCCTTTTTGTTAAAAATTGCTATATTATTAATTTATAGATTTTAATTGCACAGTATCTGAACATGTAATTTTTAAAAATTAGAGCTGAGCATGGTGGCTCATGCCTATAATCCCAGCACTTTGGGAGGCTGAGGCAGGAGGATTGCTTGAGGCCAGGAGTTTGAGACCAGCCTGAGCAAGGGTGAAAGGCTGTCTCTACAAAAAATAGAAAAATTAGCCCGGCATGGTTGTGTGTGCCTGTAATCCCAGCTACTTGGAAGGCTGAGGCAAGAAGAAGCCCAAGTGACAGAACAAGACCCTATCTCAAAAAAAAAAAAAAAAATTAGAACACATAGGTAAAAATGAAAGTCCTTCTTGAGCCTGACCTTAGTCCCAGAGGTGTCCAGTCATTAACTTATTCTGTTCCCTTCCAGACTTTCTGTATTTTCACATACATGTATATGCACACAGAGCAATATATGCAGTTTGGCTGTTTTTACATTACTGAGCTCATGCTATCTGTATTAATTTGCATCATACCTCTTTTACTATATAATCTGTTTTAGGGATCTTTCTACACTAGAGAACAAGAGCATATAGTTCTACCTCAATTTTTTGTGTTTTTTCTAGGGTTTTAACTTTTTATTTTGAAATAAATTCAAACTTAAAGAATAATTGTGAGAATACCATAAAGTATTCCTGTATACCCTTGTCTTAGTCTGTTTTGTGCTGTTATAACAGAATACCTGAAACAGTAATTTATAAAAAACAGAAATTTATTTCTCACAGTTCTAGAGGCTGGGAAGTCCAAGATCAATGTGCCTGCAGGTTAGGGCCTAGTCTTCAAGATGGCACCTTGAATGCTGTGTCCTCCAGAAGGAGGGAATGCTATGTCCTCACATTGCATAAGAAGAGTGAGCCCACTCCCACATGCCCTTTTTATAACATCAGTCCACTGATGAGGGCAGAGCCCTGATGACCTAACCACCTCTCACTAGGCCCCACCTCCCAACACTGTTGCATAGGGAATTAAGTTTCTCACACACGAGTTTTGGAGAGGACAGAAACATTCAAACCATAGCAATCCTTTTACCCAGATCGACCAGTTGTTAAAGTTTTGTCACATTTGCTTTATGATTCTCTATGTGGACATATCTTCTTTCTGAATCATCTTAGGGTAAGTTGCAGACACGTCTCTTTACCCTTAAATACGTTAGTGTATTGTTCACTTGCACTACCACAGTACCATTGTAAAAGTCATAAATTTAACATTGATATAATACTGTTACAGTAAATAGATTAATAATCTATAGACCATATTAAAATTTTGCCAATTGCTCCAGTAATGTCCTTTGTAAACAATTTTTTTTCTTTCCTGGTCCACAATCCAATCCAGTATCACACATTGCATTTAGTTGTTATACCTCATTAGCCTCCTTTGATCTGGAACAGTTCCTAGTCTTTCTTTGTCTTTTATGACTGACAGTTTTGAGCTACATAGTCAGTTATTTTGTAGGATGTTCCACAAATTGATATTTTCTCATGATTAGATTCAGGTTATACGTTTTTGGTAGGGATACGACGTAAGTGATAATTCTCAGCACCACAATCTTTTTGATCAGTTCGTAGTGTTTTCTAATGGATGTACCATGTTTTTTTATTTCCCTAGTGACTGACTTTATGATGTTTCCTTTTAAACTTTCTATAAACCATGCTGCAATGGACATCTTTCTAGGTATCTCTTTATGCACATATACCAGAGACTTTCCAAGAGACTTTTCAAGACCTCTCACATACTGCCAGCTATACCTTTTTAACACATTGACGGCCACACTAGAAAAAAATTTTTTTTCCGTAGGGCCCTGGTGTTTTATCAAAACAAAACAATCCTTTCTAATTTGTTATTTTGTGTTGTTTCCAGTTTGTGAGTTCTATGCAATGCAATCCACGTTTTTAGAATTAAATTGTCAATATTAATAAGAACATCAATGAGTTAAGATTTTCACGAACCAACTGCAGGGTTTTGCTTCAGGAGGCCCCTGGCTCAAAACTAGCCTGAGTTAAATACAACTGACATGGCACTCAATGTGCTAAACTGGTGCCTGAGGAAATACATCTGTGCTAAATGTGTCAATGGATTCTTACGTTACTTCATGATTCCCCAGGGTTTGTAACCCCAGGGTGGGAGCTACTACCTTTAGATTTACACACTTCTCCTGACCCCTCTCATTCCCCTCTGCCTCAGGAGCCAGACAGTGATGATGAGTGGCAGCACCTGTTAGAGACCACCGAGCCTGTATCCATTCAACTGAAGGCCCCTCTCACCCTGCTGTGTAATCCTGACTTCTGCCAGCGCATCCAGAGTCAGCTGCACCAGTACGGAGGGCAGGTAACGGACAGGAGGATGCTGTGGAAGGGATTTGAGATTATTTCCACAGATGAAGCATTAAAATACATTGACATAAGGAGAAAGGGAAAATTCGTCCTTTTCTAATTCTTTCAGACTATCTGCTTAGTTTGAGGAGGTTTGCTAACCTCCTTTAGTCACATAGAAAGAGCAGGCCTCAGGTTTCTCTTTCTGAAGGGAAAAATATCTATAAAGCAGGGGTCAACAAACTTTTTTGATGGTAAATATTTTAGGCATTGTGGGCCAAGAGGCAAAAATGGAGGATATTATGTAAGTACTTATATAATGAGGAAAAACACATTTCCACAAAATTTTTATTCATGAAATTAAAAATGTAAATGTAACAATTGAGTATACAATATTTTGTACTACAGGTATACTAGTAAGAAGAGTAAGATCCTCTTTGGGGGGATAATATTTTGCTCAATTAGCATTCAAAGTTAGTGTTCCCTCCTACAAAGCCTTTCTTTGCTTCTCTGAGACACAGTGTCCCTCTTCCTTCCTGGGAACTCAGCAAACTATGTTGCTTGTGTCACTTTCCCTCTCTTTTCTTTATTTTATGTTTTTTTTTTGAGACAGAGTCTCACTCTGTTGCCCGGGCTAGAGTGCCGTGGCATCAGCCTAGCTCACAGAAACCTCAAACTCCTGGGCTCAAGCGATCCTACTGCCTCAGCCTCCTGAGTAGCTGGGATTACAGGCATGCGCCATCATGCCCGGCTCATTTTTTCTATATATATATTTTTAGTTGTCCAGATCATTTCTTTCTATTTTTTAGTAGAGGCGGGGTCTTGCTCTTGCTCAGGCTGGTCTCAAACTCCTGACCTTGAGCGATCCACCCGCCTCGGCCTCCCAGAGTGCTAGGATTATTTTCTTTATTTTTTAAACAACTTTATTGAGGTATAGTTTATGTACCATAAAATTTATTCTTTTTTGATGTACAATCAATGATTTTTAGTAAATTTGCCAAGCTGTGAAACTATCACCATAGTACGGTTTTAGAACATTTTCATCACACCAATAAGATCCCTGATACCCATTTATAGTGAGTCATCACTCTCAGTCCTAGGTAACCACTAATCTACTCTCTATTTCATAGATTTGCCTTTTCTGGACAATTCATATAATTGGAATTATATACTATACAGTCATTTGTGACTGGCCTCTTTCACTTAGCATGATGTCTTTGAGGTTTATTCATGATATAACATGTATCAGTATTTCATTCCTTTTTATTGCTGATTAGTATTGTATGGATATATCATATTTTGGTTATCCACTGACCAATTGGTGGACATTGGTTGTTTCCACTTTTTGGCTTTTAGGAATAATGCTGCAATGACCATTCACAAGCGAGTCTATGTATAGACATGTTTTCATTTCCCTTGGGTAGATACCTAGGATTGGAATTTCTGGATTATCTGGTAAATTTATATTTAACATTTTAAGAAACTGCTGAACTATTTTCCAAAGTGGTGAACCATTTTACATTCCCACCAGCAACATGTGAGGGTCCCTATTTCTCCACATCATTGTCAACATTTATTATTGTCTGGCTTTTTTGTTATAGCTATTCTAGTAAGCATGAAATAGTATCTCATTGTTGTTTTAATTTGTATTTCTCTAATATGCATGTGGAGCATCTTTTCATGTGCTTATTAGCCATTTGTATATCTTCTTTGGTGAAATATCTATTCAAATCTTTTGTTCATTTTTTAATTGAGTTTGTCTTATGGAGTTGTAAGAGCTCTTTATTCAGCTCTATATTCATTCTCAATTCAAGACCTTTATCATATAGATGATTTACAAATATTTTCTCCCAGTCTATGGTTTGTCTTTTCATTCTCATCTCATAACAGTGTCTTTTGCAGCACAGAGATTTTGAATTTTGATGAAGTCCAGTAACCATTTTTTCCCTTTGTGTATTATATTTTTGGTGTTATATATAAGAAATCTTTCCAAACCTAAGGCCTTGAGGATTTTCTCTTATGTTTTTTCCAAAATTTTTTTAGTTTTAGCTCTTACATTTAGGTCTCTGACCCATTTTGAGTTGATTTTTTTTAATATAATGTGAGAGAAGGATCTAAGTTCATCTTTTTACATGTGAATATACAGTTGTCCTAGCACCATGTGTTGAAAAAAACTTTCATTCTCTCATTGAATCACCTTGGTACCTTGTATTTGTCTTTTTGCACTAATACATCGTCCTCCTAGTGTTGGATAACTTTTAACGTGGGGAAGTAGGTTGAAAGCTCTGCCTTTAGAGATATGACTCCCAGAGTTGGGGTTCCAGCTGAACTACTCATTAGCTAGGTGATCTTGGGCTACTTAACCTATCTAGAAGCTTCAGTTTCTTCATCTATAATTGAGTAATCCTATTTACCTCACAATGTTGTTATATAGATTAAATGAGCAAATAAATGCCAAGATTTAGAACAGTGAATGGTGTGCTGTAAAACATTTGATGTAAATGTTATTCTGTTTTTGAAGAAAAACCATTTAAAAACATAATACTGTCCTTAGCTTGCAGGCTGTATGCAAATAAGTGTTGGGCTTGTGGGCCATAGTTTGTTAACCCCTGATCTAGGGTTGAATAACATTGTTTTGTGTCCATTGTTTTTACTTTTCAGAAGCATGTGTGTATGTTTTGTTTTTAAGGTGAAGGGCTAGAGAAGGGAGAGAGCAAATGGGAATGGCACTGGGTCTGACAGACAGATCTGGGGGGAGGTCCCCTGCCCCTTGGTCACTGGTGACTCTGTATCAGGTGACTCGACTATCTATAGTTCTCTTCCTTGGTACAGTTCCCCTGTTTCCCTGATCTCCTTCTCTGGGTTTTACACTCCCAAAGAAAGGAATGCAAACATTTAGTCTGCTTTGCCAGCTCCTTGGGGATATGTGGTATCTGTGGCTCTCCTTCTTTTACTTCCAATAATATCAATGGCTTCCTCTTTCCCTCCGGTCACCCAGATCCTGAAAGGCATCCTGGAGGGTGCTTCCCACATCCTCCCTGCTCTCCGAGTTCTGAGCAGTCTTCTGTGCAGTTGCAGTGACTCTGTCCCCTTGTATTCCTTCTGCCGGGAGGCAGGGCTGCCTGGGTTGCTGCTCAGTCTACTCAGGCACAGTCAGGAAAGCAACAGTATCCAGCAGGTAAGCACCATGCCAGGGGCCTCTGAAGACTGATAGAAGGTTCTTTTCCCTGTATTTCTCTCCTTCGTACTGCCATCTCTATTTGGCCCGACTTTTACTTTCTTTCTTCCTCTTCCTAGTTAGTAGACCTCATCAATTGCAAATTGTAGTGTCTTCTGGGGGCCAGGCAGATAATGTCAGTCAGTGAAGCAGGCTAAATGTGTGACCATACGAGTAGTGGGGAATATGATAAAGTGGAGATCACATGCCCACTCTAAATGAGGCATCCTCTCCTCAGCTCCAGCCCACTGTTGCCATGTGGAAATATGGACACAGTGTTGCCAGATCTTCCAGTTTTCTGAGAGAAGGCAGAAATTCAGATTTTTCTGCATAATTTCCCAATATTTAGAGTACTATGCTTTAAATTTGTTTGGTCCTACTCTTTATTGACCTGATCTTACAGAGCAGGGTATTGACGTTCAGAGATTAACTAACTCATACACAGTCACTAACTTTTAAATGGTTGCAGAGACAGTAAGTGGAAAAGCTAGGATCGAGACTCAGTGTGTTTGGGACTAGACCTCTACTTCTTCATGCTGTGTCCTGCTGCAGCTGGAAGGAGAGGATGGAGAACCCTTCCAGAGTCAGAGTAAATGTTTAACAGGGCCTGGGCTGAGGCAGTTGGAAAGCTGATGAGTATTAATCTTGAGTGATTTTAAAGAATTTAGAAAAAAAGGTTTTTGAAAAATAGAACCTCCTACACTCCAAAATGCTATTCAGGCTAAATAAGACAGATATTTCCAGGCTGTTTACAGCCCACTGGCTGACACTTTGTTACCTCTAGATCTTCTCTCTCTGCCTATACTTCTCTTTCCCCTGTTCCTTTCTGATTAGTCTACTCGACTGAATCTCGACTGCATCCTTTTTCCTGCTTTTTCTATTCTTTGTCTCCATCCTCCACATTGCCCTTTTTATTTCTCTCCTTTTCCTTGATAGCAATCTTGGTATGGGACCTTCTTACGGGACCTGATGGCTGTGATTCAGGCCTACTTTGCCTGCACCTTCAATCTGGAGAGGAGCCAGACAGGTGACAGGTGGGATAAAAGGAACTTTTGTACCATTGGCCGATTTGGCTTCAGTTTCTACCCCATTTCTTCTACCCTCCCTACTAGAAAGAGGCCAAGTGAGAAGCTATGATTTGTCATGGGTTTAGAGATTAGCTGAGTGGCCCCTCAGAACCCAGCTGGTCTTCTTAAGGACCCTAAGATACCTCCAACTTTGCGCTAAGACTTTCAGGTTCTAAGAGTCAGCAGTCACCATGATCCTAAATGGGAGGGTCAAGATACCAATAACCTAGAGAAAATGGCAAAGAAGGGGCTCGAAAGGTGTGAATGTTGAGACTGTGTATGTGTGTGTGTGTGTGTGGTGTGCGTGGTGTGTGTGCACGTGCTTAGAGCAGAAGGGAGGAACATTCTGATGGGTCCCTTTGCAGAGGTTCTCCTACCTACCCAGAACTGACCCAGGGCTTTTAGTAGAGGATTGAGAAGAAATCATGGGATCATTTTTTTCCCAGCCTACAGGTGTTTCAGGAGGCTGCCAGCCTCTTTCTGGACCTCTTGGGGAAATTACTGGCCCAACCAGATGACTATGAACAGACTTTGCGGAGGGACAGCCTTATGGTAATCTGCTTCCACTTCCAGATTTCTGTCTTTTCTGTCATTCTCCATGTTTCTCCCATCCCCTTTCTTATGACTATATAGGGTAGATCAAGTTAATACAACAAAAATTTGTTAACTTCCTACTATGTGCCATATGCCATGTGAGTAAGAGAAAGTCCTTGTCTTCAAGGGACTAGAGATAGTCTAGTAGGGGAGAGAAAAAGTGATAAAGGACAACAGTGGAAATTACATTAGAACTTTGCATAAAATAAAGGGACACCACTGAAGAAGATGCAGTTGACACTATTTGGAGGGTCATAGAAGAAATCTTGAAGAAGGCAATCACCTATGCTAGGATTTGAAGAATGCATAGCAGTTTGCCAGGTGGATGAGGCAGGAAAGTAGGGAGGACATTCCAGACAGAAAGAGCAACATATATAAAGGCCCAGAGGCATTAAGCAGTTTGGCATATTTCAGGGCACCACAAATAGAAGTACTAATATTTCTTCTTGAAGAGACTTTCAGGTCATCTAGTATTTCCCAACCTTGTTTGTCCTAAGGACTAGTAAACTATGCAATTCTTGTCCTTATTCCTTGGAGGTGAAGGGCAGGAGAATGGAGAATTGAATGAGACAGTAGCTGAGTTTTGACTGATCTCAGAGGAGATAATTAGAGAGAAAGACGTACACGCAAGGAAGTAAACAATTGCCTGGCGATTGATGAAACCAGTAATTGGGAGCAGAGATCTGGGCTACACTCCTGTCTCCAGCTCGCAGTCCATTCAAAATTTTGCTAGTCTGAGATCCTATGTTAATATCCCTCACCCTTTCAAGTCAGGAAGCTTTTAATGTCTCACCTAAAATTCAGCTAGCAGTGACTCATGTTATTGGCCAGCACTTCTTATGTCATTTTGTAATGAGTAGCATGGGGAGTTTGGAATCATTATCCCACCTTCTGAAATTCTGAATCAGCAGGAATGAGTTCGGGGGGACCCAGGAATCTCTAGGAATTCTTACACTCATGATCCACAGATAACACTTTGATAAACATCATCTAGGGAGCAGCTGATCAGAGAATAGGATTGACACCTAAAATTCTTATCCTTGAAGCATGAATGAAGACAGTTATCATGTAATGTCTGTGTGAGGAATGCTTGGAATTAGACAGCTGTTGCCCTGGGTTTTTATCCTCTTTACTTGGGTTCTCAGGATATTCTTGGTTTTTACACTAAGCCCAGTCAGTTTCTGATGCCCTGATGCTACCTTTGTACTTGTTTCCTTTAGTGCTTTACTGTCCTGTGTGAAGCCATGGATGGGAACAGCCAGGCCATCGCCAAAGCATTTTACTCGAGCCTGCTGACTACACAGCGGGTTGTGTTGGATGGGCTCCTTCATGGCTTGACAGTTCCACAGCTCCCTTTCCACACCCCTCCAGGTAACCAGCGTGGGGAGGGGAGGGTCTCTTGACTAAATTGTTGCGTAGGTCAGGCTCTTCTCTATCTACTGCCATCACCTAGAATAGTGCCTGGCATTTAGTGGGTGCTCAGTTAAGTAAGTATGACCTGAAATAATGAATGGGGATCTGAGAGAAACAATCAGACCTCACCCAGCATTCTTTGCCTTTCTCCATAGGAGCCCCACAAGTGAGCCAGCCACTGCGGGAGCAGAGTGAGAATCTACCTGGAGCCATTTCCTCTGCCCTGGCAGCTATATGCACTGCTCCTGTGGGACTGCCTGGCTGCTGGGAGGCCAAGGAGCAGGTCTGAGCTTCAGTTGCTTGTTCGTCTCATCCCTACTGCCAGAGGAGTTGGGGAGGCTGGTCCCAGTTTCTCAGAAAGGCAGAAAAACAAGCTTTTATGCCTCTCCTTATTCACCATTTCCAGAAACAGATGCTCCCACCGTGGGTCTGGGTCACTTGTAGAACAGGATATAGCCAGAATCCCAGAGCCTGTGGCCAGGTGGGGAGGGAGAAAGCTCAATGACAAACTGCCCAGGTGGGAGGGCAGCTGATCAGAAGTCACCGGTGATGCTTTCTCAAGGCCTCAGGACTCAGCTTTCTTGCTCCCTCTTGGCCAGTAACACTTTCCTCTGTACTTGCCTATACTGGGGTCAAACGAGGCCATGACTTTTGGTTCTCCATTGGGTATGAAGGTGGGATTAGAATGGGGTCTAAGGCTTCTGGTGAACGTCGGAAGAGTGACTAACAAGGGATTGAGAATCTTGATCAATTGGAGATACGTGAGGAATAGATTGTAATGGCATAGGATTGAGTTTCAGGTATGTCTCCATAGGTCTGTTGGCACTTGGCAAATCAGCTGACTGAAGACAGCAGCCAGCTGAGGCCATCCCTTATCTCTGGCCTGCAGCATCCCATCCTGTGCCTACACCTTCTCAAGGTACTTGCTTCTAACTCCTGGCACCTCAGATTTCTTTTTAACTCCTAGGTCAGAGAGAGAGACAGACAGACAGACAGACACAGGGACTGAGAGAGAAGAAACCAAGAGAGAGGGACTGAGAGAAAGAGATGGAGAGAGATTGATCAAGAGACCCCCTTGTAGGACTCCTTTCTGCTTTTAAATCTGTTCAGCTGAGATGACCCCACTCTTAGCCAGTCTTCACCGGAACTGAGAAGTGTTCCTATCTCACTGTCTCACAGCAGGAGGCAGAAGTTCTCTCACACTCCCAAATGTGGATACCCAATCTGTTGAGAGGCTGGCCTGCTTTTCAGCTGAGCCTTCCGATCGCAGAGCCCAGGGCTGCTCTGCCTCACTGAAAGACTCTTTCCCACACCCTTAGGTTCTTTACTCCTGCTGCCATGTCAGTGAGCGCCTGTGCTGTCTTCTAGGGCAAGAGTCCCTGGCCTTGGAATCACTGTTGATGTTGGTCCAGGGCAAGGTAGGCCAGCAACACAGGTAGGTGTCTCACAGTGGCCCCACCATCTCAACCAGAGGTGGTTCTGATATCTTAGGTTTCCTTCGTAGGTAAAAGTAGTGGATTGGGAAGAGTCTGCTGAAGTGACACTCTACCTCCTCTCCCTTCTTATCTTTCGGCTCCAAGATCTACCTTCCAGGTGAGTCATAAAGTGGAGTCTCTCCACTGAAATCCACCCACATAGCTAATCCTGACACAGAATATGGGGAATAGCACCCTAAAACCTATCCTTAGGAGTGATTGGGACAGAGAGTTAAGCTTTCTCTACAAAGAACAGACCTAGATTCCCATCAACTTTGTGCCTTGTGTGTGGATGTACAGCCTAGGTGAAGGGCACCATCTAAAGGAAAGGGAGGGCCACTTACTCACCTCCTTTATTACTGCTGCATCCCTTGATGTGTCTCCTTATTCCAGAATGGAGAAGCTAGGCAGTGAAGTTGCTACTCTCTTTACCCATTCACACGTCGTCTCTCTTGTGGTAAGTTGTCACCCTTCATCTTCCTCCCCTTTTCACCCTCTCATTCAACTCTTCTGGGAGCGAAGGAGTCACTGTCCCATTTGCAGCTATTTCTGGAGGCATTCTTTGGACTAGGACAGAGACATAAATCCTCTCTCTGCCTGTCCTGAACACCATGCAGATTTGGACATTCCTCTCTTCTACCTCTCCCACAGAATGCAGCTGCCTGTCTATTGGGACAGCTTGGTCAGCAAGGGGTGACCTTTGAGCTCCAGCCTATGGAATGGATTGCTGCAGCCACACATGCCTTGTCTGCCCCTGCAGAGGTGAGGCCTCCCAGGGAAGGCACAGACATGTTTTCTCCGAGTCAGATACTCAACTGCATTCAGAGGGAAAAGACTGAAATGCCCGCAAGCCCAGAGTAAACCGAGGAATGGAAAAGAAAGTCCTTCCTTTCCTAGCCTTCCATCCCAGATAATCGGCCCCTTGAGCCCAAACTGGTCAGGGCTTCAGATTTCTGGAGAGGGAAGAAGGAAGGGAACCCAACTAAGTTTTCTGAGGAGTAAGATGTCCCTGCCTACTTCAGTCCCCTCCTCCAAAAGCTCGTCCTCTCATTGCCAAAGTCCTTCCTAATGTGTGGTTTCTTCCCCTCAATTGCAGTTTTCACTCTGCTTGTTCTTAACTGAGATGGAAAAGGTGGCTGACATCCTGTGAATTCTTCAGGAACTCAGTCCTTTATGTAGCCTCCTTTCTGCTTTCTCTGTTTCCAGACCTTTGCCCCTTTTCCTTTTTAGATCTTTTGGAACTCATATTTCCCTCATTTTGTAAAAAGGATAGACTTCATAATTAAATTATTGTCATTCCTTATATGCGAAGAATTATTTGTAGTTTATAAAGCACTTTTCACACAAGTTATCCCACAATGCATTTGAAAGATATATACATCAAATGTAATAATTCTTATCTGCTTTTTCCAGGTGAAGTTAACCTTCAGAGAGGTTGTGTCATTAGTGACAGGCTCCTGGATGAATGTTAGTGCTAAGTCAGAACCCTGGAAGTCATCAGAGACTCTTTCCCATTATTCCCCCATACAAAGGCTTCCTGCAGGTCCCATATATTCTGCCTTCCAGTTGACTCTCAAATCTATTCCCTCCATGGTACCATCACTGACCTGCCTTAGTTTAGAGGCCACCCCATCCCTCTCAGGGATCTGCATCTTTCTTGCCTCTCTTGGACAGATCCGGCTGACTCCACCAGGTAGTTGTGGATTCTATGATGGCCTCCTCATCCTTCTGCTGCAGCTCCTCACCCAGGTACAGGTGCATTCTGGGTTAGATGAGATGTTTAGAGAGAGCAACTGGGCATTTTGGGGGAGGCACCAGATAATAGAAATGAAGAAGCAACCCACACTTGCCTGTCCTCTCAAACTACTCAAACTAGCCTTAGAATTGCCCCACTTGCCCTCAATATGGGCCCTTTGAAGGAAACCATTCAGCTGCATCCCTTGGGATTCATTGGGGAGAAATCTCTGGTTTTCAGCAGGTATACACTTGTGTTGAGAAGTCAGGGGGTTAAGATGTGACAAGAAAGAGGAATAAGACAACAGGTAAATACAAGGTGGGAAAACAGAAGGAATTATTTCTGGGACTCTCTTCCATGTAGGTCAGGGACAGGAATGAAAAAAAGCATTTGGACTCCTGACTTCTGCCTCCCCATCCACCCTCTTTGACTTTTGTCTCCAGCAGGGGAAAGCTAACCTGATCAGGGATGTGGCTAACTCAGAAATGTGGACAATTCTGTGGCACCGCTTCTCCATGGCCCTGAGGCTACCCAAGGAGGTATCTGCACAGGAAGAGGAGCTATCGCTTTCCAGTCCACCAAGCCCAGAGCCAGATTGGACTCTGATCTCACCCCAAGGTATCTTTCTGTCAGATCACCATGGCCTCCTTTGTGGGAGTGTGTTGCTCCCTCTTCAAGGGGAGGTAGCCTAGAACTGATCTAACCCACAGAGATTTCTTCTGCTGCTGTCTGAGGAGAGGATGGCAAAGTCTGCAATGGAGCTGCTTAAGGATGGGGAAGGGGCTGGATAGATGGTAGCCCTGGGAGCTATGAGGAAGCGAGGGCATCTGGGCTTCTTGCCTGCCCCACTGGGTCTCTATTCTCTGTGTTTCCAGGTATGGCAGCTCTGCTGAGCCTGGCCATGGCCACCTTCACCCAGGAGCCCCAGTTATGCCTGAGCTACCTGTCCCAGCGTGGAAGTATCCTCATGTCCATCCTGAAGCATCTGCTTTGCCCAAGCTTCCTGCATCAACTTGACCAGGCGTGAGTTTGAGCTAGAGGAAGGAGAATGGAAGATTCAGAGAGTTGGCAATGAGGAGGGAGGGTGGGGGGAGAAGACAGGAGAGAAGTCACTGACACATTGAGCTATGAGGCAAGAAATGGGATAAGGACTAAGCTAGAAACTTAAGGAGTCACTGAGATTGAAGAAGGGAGCTAGGGAAGGGAACTTGATAAAAGGGAGGGAAGAATTATAAAGGGTATGTGAGCAAGACCAAATCTCTTCTTCTACATTCCCCTCTTAGGCCTCACGGGTCTGAGTTTCTCCCTGTTGTGGTGCTGTCTGTCTGCCAGCTCCTCTGTTTCCCCTTTGCCTTGGATGTGGATGCTGACCTCCTCGTGGGTATCTTGGCTGACCTCAGGGACTCAGAAGTCACAGCCCACCTGCTGCAGGTACTTGGAAGCTACCCAGGCACGAAGTTGTTAGGTGGGAGAGGAAGATAGCCAACGTTGTGTCCTCGAATTCACTTCCCCATAGCTCCAGGCCCCTGTAAGAGTGGAGCACCTGGCTTGACCTAAGAGTTGGAGTGGAGACAGTACTCAGGCCTGAACAGAGGCATACTTTTGGAGCTGAGTTGGTGCCTCCTTCTCTCTGTCAGTTCCTCACCTTGTTCTGTTGGAGCTCAGTGGGAAGAGCATCCTAGTCTAGACACTAGAGGCTGAGTTCCTTGGCTAGGAATCACATCTCTGACAATTCTTGGCATTATGTAGTGGGTCTTTGAAAGCAGAGTGACTGAGCCCTTGCAGAACAAGGAATGAACTTGGAAAGAACCTGTTGTCTCAGGCTCCACATTGTGTCTCATGTGGAGTGCTGTGAGGCAGGACTTCCAGCTCTCTGTGGCATTTCTCACTATAGCTTGGCTTTTCTGTCTCCCAGCTTTTGGGAGACATTGTACCTAGCTACATTATACTCTCCCTCCCCCTGACTCCTTTTACCTGCACCTCCATTCTCTCAGGTCTGCTGTTACCATCTTCCGTTGCCACAAGTTGAACTGCCCATCAGCCTTCTCGCACGCCTGGCCCTCATGGATCCCACTTCTCTCAAGCAGTTTGTGAACACAGTGGTTGCCTCCCCTAGAACTATCATCTCGTTTCTCTCAGTTGCCCTCCTGAGTGACCAGCCGCTGCTGACCTCTGACCTTCTCTCCCTGCTGGCCCACACAGCCCGGGTACTGTCTCCCAGCCACTTGTCCTTTATCCAGGAGCTCCTGGCTGGCTCCGATGAATCCTATCGGCCCCTGCGCAGCCTCCTGGGCCACCCAGAGAATTCTGTGCGTGCCCGCATTTATGGGCTCCTGGGACACTTGCTCCAACACAGCATGGCCCTGCGTGGGGCACTGCAGAGCCAGTCTGGACTGCTCAACCTTCTGCTGCTGGGGCTTGGAGACAAGGATCCTGTTGTGCGGCGCAGTGCCAGCTTTGCTGTTGGCAACGCAGCCTACCAGGCTGGTCCTCTGGGACCTGCCCTCACAGCTGCAGTGCCCAGTATGACCCAGCTACTTGGAGATCCTCAGGCTGGTATCCGGCGCAATGCTGCATCAGCTCTGGGCAACTTGGGACCTGAAGGGTTAGGGGAGGAACTGTTACAGTGCCAAGTACCCCAGCGGCTCCTAGAGATGGCGTGTGGAGACCCCCAGCCAAACGTGAAGGAGGCTGCCCTCATTGCCCTCCGGAGCCTCCAACAGGAGCCCTGCATCCATCAGGTATACCCCAGGGGGCTTATGAACCATGATGATCAGGTCCCTTATAGTTCACAGCATTTCCCTGAGGTATTCTGTAAGGAATTGGGACATCCAAAAACCCAGGCTGTGTTCCTCCCTGGGTGCAGGAAACTCAGGGACAGTGTCTTGCAGATGAATTTTCCATTTACCATCCTCCCCCCTGCCCCTCACTGCCAGTCACTGGGGCATTAATCACCTCTTCCTGGGGAGAAGTATATGAGTCTTTTGGTGGCTTGGTTTTATGGTCTCTAACCAAAGAGAATGGAAGTAAACCTCTGGTCCTGATGATTCCTATCTCCAAGGTTTCTCTTCTCCCATTCGGTCTATTCTGTGTCCCCAAGAGACCATATCCTTTTTTCCCCTTTTTCTGGAGAGGGAATTGCTAGGCTTCAATGAGCGTCCGCTGCACCTGCCATATATCACCATTTCTCTGAGCCTCATGTTTGTTCTATCATCTGCTCTCTATCCTACAGGTGCTGGTGTCCCTGGGTGCCAGTGAGAAATTAGCCTTGCTGTCTCTGGGGAATCAGTTACTGCCACACAGCAGCCCTAGGCCTGCCTCTGCCAAACACTGCAGGAAACTCATTCACCTCCTGAGGCCAACCCATAGCGTGTGATCCCAGATGCCTGGGGTCCAGCCTTCAACCTCCATTGCTCTACTATTGCCAACACTTCCTTATTCTACCACAGAAGCTACCAACTTGACTGAGACCTAAAGAGACTAAAAAAGAGAGATAAACTGCCAACTCAACTAAGATTGAGAAACTAGAAGAGATTTATATATAAAGCTCCTTCCTTCTCCCAGATTCAGGATGATTTCAACCAGTAAACTTCATTACTGTTGGTGCTAGAGAAGATTCCTTCCTTCTCTACATCCAGGGGTCTTTTCTGTAATAATGTGCCTTTGACCCCAGGAACCTGCCTCCCAACCTTAGGGAAAAGCCTCTACCCAAGAGATCTCTTCCTTTCTGGAGCACCTTTAATCCTCCCAGGAGGTTTTTGCTTTAGGAGCACTGGCTCCAGGACAGTGATGAAGACAGAGCCTTTCTCAGCTCTAGGATATTGGGATAAATGCCATCAGTCCCTGTTATTGAGGGGTTCCCCAGCCTTAGCCAACATTCCTATCCTTGAGTGGGGGTGGGGAGTATATCTTTTTTCTTTTCTTTTTTTTTTTTTTTTGGTAGTTCTCTTTGTAAACTCTTTTAATAAAAATTGTGCCTCACCATACTTGAAGCTCCCAGGGCAAGGGGTTGGGAAGCCCAGCCCCTCTTTTAGCTTCTGGGTGGTGCTGGAAGTACTGGTGTCCTGTTCACACAAGATCCTGGTTTGGGGGCTTATTTATATCTTTCCCTGCCTTCCAGCTTCCTCCATCTTAAATGAGCTACATGTGGTCACCTACTTTCAAGCCAAGGCCAGTGGAGCTGGAATAGGAAAGGGTAGGATTAAACAGATAAATGTGGTTGCTTTGACATCTCAGGCCTAGTGACTAGTTTTAATATATAGCGGAGTTTTAATGTATAGGGAATTCCAGCTGGTTTAGAAGGGCAGTTATTTATGGAGACTGTACAATTTACCATAAAGGGGTGTTAGGCCCATTAGAATCGTAATCTAACTGGAAATATTGGAAAGCTTAAACTTGACTCACGGATGGCTTATGACAAACTTCCAGGGTCCTGATTTCTCCATGCATAAAAGGAAGAGATTCCTTTCTACCTTTCTTTAAATTCCAATTGTTTTAGAAATGAAAGACAAGATGCCCTTATTTTTATAAGGAATTTTGTTTAGTCATCATCTTCATTGCCCACTCTGTTTACACTTTAGCAAAAATGCTTTTGTAGGGACTACCATAATTTACTCCTATCCAGATTATTTCAATTCAATTCAACATATATGTATTGAGTGATTTCTATGTGCCAGATACTATTCTAGGCAGTGGAGTTAAAACAGTGCTTATCTCTCAAAAGTTTCCATTCTAGTAGGGGAGATAGTAAACTTAAAAAGTGAATTTTACACAATATGCAGGACAGCGATAAAAGCTCTGGAGAAAAATAAAACAGGGAAAGGGGGATGAGGAGTGCTGAATTGTATGGCGAGGGTAGGCCTCACTAGAAGGTGACATTTGAGCAAAGACTTGAAGGAGGTGAGGGAGTGAGCAGTGCAGCCATCTGAGGGAAAAGCCTAGGCAGAGAGATTGATCACTTCAAAGGCCCTGAGGTGGAAGCATGTATGGTGTGCCTGGGGAGCTATGGGAGCCTGTTTGGATGGAGCGAGGAAAGAAAGGTAATGGGGTGTGGGGGATGTTGTAGGCTTTGTTGACTTTGGTGAAGACTTGGGGTTTTACTTTGAATGGAGTAGGCACCTGCCGAAGGGTTTTGAACAGAGGAATGATGTGATCTACCTTACATTCTAAAAGGATCACTCTTCATTCTGCTCTTGCAAATGGATTGTGGGGAGTGGGAAGCAGGGCAAGCAGTCAGGAGGTTGTTGTAATAATCTGTCCAGGAGATGATGGTATCCTGGATGAGGACTGCAGTGGTATCAATGGAGTGGTAAAAGTCAGATTTTGAATATATTTTGAACACATAAGCCACTGTCCCCTCTCAGGGGCACAGTGGCTTATACCTGTAATCCCAGCACTCTAGGAGGCTGAGGTGGGAGGGTCGCTTGAGCCCAGGAGTTCGAGGTTGCAGTGAGCTATGACTGGGCCCCTGTACTCCAACCTGGGTGACAGACCAAGACACTTTCTCAAAAAAAAATCTCTGGGAAATAAAAGTTATCTCAGAGCAGCCCTCAGGAGAATAGGTGATTGGGCATGGTATCAACCTCCAGTTTCCTCTCCTGTGATCTGAGTTAATTTTCCCTGGTTGATAAGATTCTCTGGGAGGGGATTTATGACTATTGAGTTTGGAGGATCCATCTTTAGGCAGATAAGAGGACCTCAGAGAAAATCCTGGCCTGTATCTACTGTTTCCCAGGTGTCCTCAGTCCAAAATAATCACCATACTAAAGTGTCATATTTTGGGATGGCATTTCCTGAATTTCTTCAACCATATGAGGTAATATTTACAGGTTCCTAGAATTATCTTTTTTTTGGGAGGGGCACCATTCAGCTCCCTACAATAACTAACAAAATTAATAATGATTTCTTAACATTGTCTATGTTCTTAATGTCCCCAGTCCAGCTTTCTCCATAGTCTCAAAAATGTCTTTTTACAGTTTGAATCAGGATCCAAACAAGATGTGCTCATTGCATTTGATTATCTCTTGAATCTCTACAACACCTACAACATCTTCCCCCATTTTTATACCCTAAAATTGTTGAAGGAGATCATTCATGCTGTACGTTGGCCCACATTCTGGATTTGTCTGATTGCTTTCTTATAGTGTTATTCAATTGTTTCTCTTTATTTCCTGTAAACTGGAAGTTGCAGCCAAAATTAATTAAATTCACTTGAAATTTTTTTGACAAAATACACTGTACTTCATAAACATTTTGTAATTCAAACTGCATCACATCAGGAGACACAATGCGTAGCTGTCCTGTTTTATGATCTAAGATTGATTAGTACATATAAGTGATGATACATCCTTCTAGTGTAAAATTTCCCCGTCAGTCCTCTAGTTGTTTTAGCATCCGTCAGTGACTGTTGCCTAAATCAATTTATTGAGATCCTTGCTTTAGTCCAGATTGCTTTCATCATATTCGTTTCACCGCTTCCTCCTTTATTTCTGTAGCCAATTGTTTAGAAAAGATCCTTTCACCCTCCAGCTCCCTTTAGATTTCCAAATCCAGGGACATTGGAGACAGGCGAATTATCTGTCTTGCCTGGGGAAATAATGATATACCGAATTGAGTCAGCATTTCCTAAAGTTCACATTTGAAGCCCTTAGAGCAAGTGGTTGTAATTTTACCCTGCGGGGTGGGTTGGAGTTAGTGGGGAGGTGAGTTGTGGGGTGGGTTGGGGTTAGTGGGGAGGTGAGTTGTACGGAGGCAGAGTAAATAGGGCTATCTCCTCTTTCCTGGGGTCAAATTCAGAGGCTTTTACTGGAAATTCTTTAATAGAGCTTAGGCTCTTTGATTTCAGAATAGCGAATTGAGGCACGGCTAAAGAAAGAGTCCATAGAGGTTAAGTGAAACCAGGGTAGAAAAGGAGAGTTCTGGATTTCCAGAATGGAGCCTTTCAGGGCTTTAATCGCAGGACTACTACATCTCCCAGAATTCCGCTCGCAGGTTCCGCCGCACGGAAGGGACTGCGCGTGCGCCACGGAGGTGACGGCCCGCCCTCCCAAGCCCCATAACCCCTGAGGTTCCGCGCCCTTGTCTCCCGCCCGGCCCTCCCGCCCCTTCCAGGCCCTGAGCTGTCCGCTGGGGGCGCGCGCAGTGAGTGGCAGGCGGCAGAGGCGACTGTGGCTGAGCGCGTAGGTCGCGTGGCGGTGCGTGGTTGCTAGGGGCGCCTGAGGTCGCCCGCTCGCCCAGCAGGCCGAGGGAGGAAGCAGCGCGGAGCCGGCGCCGAGCCGGGGTGAAGCTGGGTCCTCTAGGTGAGTGTGGCTGTGGATCCCGGGAACCGACCTAGGAGCCTCCGCCGGCCCGACGCTTTCGCCCCTCCCTCTGCTCTGGTCCGTTCGCGCGGGTCTTCAGCCCTCCGGCCACTCCCGCTCCAGCCCCGCTTCCGGCCCGCCACCTCTCCGTCCCTCGGGAGGCTAGCGGGCCACGGCCTCCCCCCCGGGCCGAGACTTCGCGCCTTCTTGGAACCCTTTTTCCCCTCGGTCACGCCCGATGAACTTAGTCGGCTTCGCCTCTCGGTGCTCGAGCCCTGCAGCATCCCCTCGCCCTGGCCTCCATGCTTCCTCTGTCCCGCCGTGCTGCGGTTTAAATTGTCGCCTGGGTGTGAGCCCAAGCTCCTCCCCGGCTTCAGAGCCGAATTTAGCATGGATACCTACTTTTTCACTTCCCCACCCGAAGCATCTATAGAGAAATACTTTAAAATAGGATCTTAGATCCTGTGGAATTTAACTGTTCATTTACCCATCCATCTATTCCTTCGTTTAATTATTCACTAAAGGACTTCTAATAAATATCGGCAGATATTTAAAAAGCCAGGCTACTGTGGAAGGCGTTAAGGGGATACAGTGGCGATAAGACAAGCATGTTTTCACGGAGTTACAGTCTAGGGGAAATTTTTAATCAAGTAAACAAGCATTTGCCATGCTGTGGTGTGTGCTCTGATAGACTAAAAGAGAGGTACTTAACCCAGACTTACTTGGAAAACTACATTATCCCCATTCCTCCTGGTCTTCACATTCACATTTTGGATCTAGGAAATTTTTTAATCCTTCCTTTATGGAATCATCCCTGCTTTCTCAGATAGTCCAAGTCACATCTTCCTTAACCTTAGCACATGTTGATTGAGCCAATCAACAAGCATCTGCGGAACCTTTTGGGATAGTGTTCCATCCCATCCTTCCATTCCTTGCAGTAAATAGGAGACACTGTTTGCATTAAAAGCACCCCCTTGGTGCCCAGAAAGTTACCAGCTGCTTATTGATTGGACTGAACTGAGCCTTGGAAAAATTATCAAGTGTTTTCTGGGAATAAAGAGATGGGAGGACATTCCAGATAATAATGGCCTTAGAAAAGATACAGCAAGGCCTGAAAAGAGAACTGGAAACAGTTGGCAGACCTGAGTTGGGTTTAGAGGGAGCCATCCAGTGACAAATAGGAAGAGAGAGGTTAATAGGAATTAGATCACAAAGGGCCTTGGATGTTTTGCTGAGTTAAAACTGTATCCTCCAGAGCAGTGGTTTTCAAACTAGGGGAATCAGGGACCAACTCTTCCAAGGGATACACCTGCACATACAGCTTTAGATGAATAAATTTCTAGATCCTCCGCTTCCAAATAAACTCTTCTAAAACTGCTGTAGCAAAAAAAGGAGGAGGGGTGCAGATCCGTCATAGTTCCTACATTTTATTATGGTGTATTGACCCAAGTGTAAAAATCTCCTTAGATGCCAAACGAGGAATATTTTGGAATAATAATTTCAGGTAAACCTCCTTTAGTGACTTAAGTTACCTCCCAAACCCAGAAGGCTTCTTGTCTAATATGCACTGCTGTTAGAGGGAAGGTTGTTCCATATCGTGTTATTCTGAATTCAGAAGAACACAACAATTAAATGTAACTGGAATGTTTGGGGGGAACATGGGTCTTGTAAGCTATTTTAGATAAAACTTGCATAAAAGTTTTTAAGAAATTTCTTTTCATTTTAAGTGTATTATTCAGTAAGATAGTTAAAACGTATTTTATAAAATCAGGTCACAAAATGTTCCAGTTAATCCTTAACTTATTCCTTTTTATAATATGTTTAATATTTTCTGCCTCTTAAAAAAATAATCTTGTTTAAACTTGTGATGAAAAATTTTAGATGTCACCTTTAATATGTGTAAGGAATCCATGGCTTTGAAAAGTCTTTTGGGGATTCAGAAGTAAAATCGTTTGAAGAGTATGTTCCAGGAAAACTACAAAAAGATACGTAGCAGGAAAATAACATCAGATTTGTGTTTGAGATTACTATGGTGTCAGTGTGTGAGTTGAATAGGAAGGATTTTAGATGAGAGGCAAGGAGTCAATGAGAAAACTATTATAGAGGTACAGGCTAGAGATGATGAAGGTTTTATGGTTGCTGTAGTGGGAATGGAGAGAGATATTAAAGATGATAGAATTGACAAAATCTGGTGGCAGAGTAGATGCGGGAGAGTGGGACAAGGAACAATGTAGAATGATCCTAGGTTTCTGATTTTAGTGACCGTATGAGTGGTAGTGCAGCAGTACATCCAGGTAGAAAGGCCTAGAAGGTCGTTCTGTAGGTCTGGAGCTTCTGAGGTCTCAGTGATGATAGAGTTTGAGAATGCAGAAAGTGTTTGAAATGATGGGATGGAAGAGATTGCTCTGGGAGACAGTGTGGTCATACCTGCAGCTGCCACTAGTTGAGTGTTTACTCTGTGCCAGGCAAATTGAGAAGACTGAACTCAGAGGAACACTAACATTGAAAGGGTGGGTAGAGGAAGAGGGAAGGAAGAAGCAGACAAAGAATACATAACCAAATACAAAAATGATTACGTGAATGGAAAGTTGTCACTTGCTGAAAAACTGTATCTAGATGAAGCTTTAACTTCAGGATCTATCTGATACTCATGATCTGGAGTTGGATTTAGCTTTCCCACTAGGTTCTTTCTATGACCTAGGAATTGTCCGATCACAGTCTCCCTGGATTTTAGCCTGAGATTAGGTGCTTTGGGCTGTCAGTGAATTGTAGAGAAAAGATTTTTCTTTAATACCCTGAACTTCCCACCCTCTTTTCTGGCAGAACTGGGAACAAATACTGAGAGTGCTGATTTCTCTTAGGCCGTGAAGTACAAAGGACCTTACCCTTCAGAGCCCTCGTGGATATCCTGGACAGGCACTGCTTCTCTAGACCAGCAGTGCTCAGACTTTTTGGACTCAGGACTCCTTTATGCACTTCAAAAAGTTCTATGGGATATATATCTCAATATTTATCATATTAGAAACTAAAATATTAATTCACTTAGAAATAATAAGCCCATTACTAACATAACATTTTTAACCTATTTATGGTCAACATAAGTTCACATAAGTAGCATTTTTTAAATGAAAAATGCTATTGTTTCAAAAAGATTAGTGAGAAGAGTGGCATTGTTTTTGCAGATGTTTTTAGTGTCTGGTTTAATAGGAGAAAGCTGGATTTCATATCTGTTTCCGCATTCAGTCTATTGTGATATGTGGCTTTGAAGAAACATATGAAGAAACTCCAGCTTCACACAGATAGCTGGAAAAAGGAAGAGTATTTCAATAGTCTTCTCAGATAATTGTGGGTATTCTTTGGTACTCCACAAAACAAGTAGTGATTTTGTAAAGGTTAGTTGCAGTGTGGCATCTGAAATGATATCAACAAACTTTTCATACTTAGTTACATTAAAATCCATTGGTCTCCTTCACTTTGCATGGTTTCTGTAATACCATGTGATACAGTCATGTAGTCGCTTAATGATAGGGATACGTTCTGAGAAATGGGTTGGGTGATTTTGTCATTGTGTGAACATCATAGAGTGTACTTACACAAACCTAAATGGTGTAGCCTACTACCCATGGAGACTATATGGTCTAGCCTACTGATCCTAAGTTATGAATCTATACAGCATGTTACTGTACTGAATACTATAGGCAATTGTAACACAATGGTAAGTATTGTGTATCTAAACATACTTAAACATAGAAAAGATACAGTAAACATATAATATAATCTTACTCGATCACTGTATATATGTGGTCCATCTGTCATTGACTGAAACATTGTTATGCAGCGTGTGTGACTGTATTTGGAAAATACTGTTTCATTGAGTTATGCAGGTCTCCCATATGTTGCCACAGTTTATTATATAATATAAAAAAAACTTTGTATTATTACAGTCTCTTCAGAAAAGCAGTTAAGTATTGGGAAGCTGTCAAGCTCGTGGTGGCAGGTACAGTTTTGCCAAAATTCTAATTTTCTCTTGGAAGCTCAAATTTATCATTGGCAACAAATACTGTTATTGTTTTCCTTGAAGTGACAGGGTTACTTTGTTTCATTTTCTGGAACCTTTGCCAAATACCAAAGCCTGAATAACTATCACATATGTGTCATTCATTCTTTCAAGTAAACACAGTGTCCCACAGAAAAATCCTGCAATTCAAACAATCACATAAGCGCTTTACTTAGAGACAACCATCGTCTTCTGTATGCAGCATAAGTGTCTTATATATGTATTTCTCATTTTATCACACAGATATTAAAAAGATGCATACTCAAGGGTTGAGATTTAATATAACTTTTACTGTGCCACCAAGTAAACCTGGCGTTTATTCTTTCACTGTGTGGTGAAAAAGTGTGTAGTGGTGAAGAATCTAACTTGGTGCCACTGTCTTGATTCATGCCAGAGTGCTAGCACTTTTACTCACCATTACCTTTGCACCATCAGTGGAAAGTTCAGCACAGTAAAAAAGACATAACTTCATAGTTTTGTTATGAAAATAGTTTGTTTTATTTTTGAGACAGGGTCTCATTCTATCACCTGGGCTGGATTGTAGTGGCATGATCATAGCTCACTGCGACTTCAAACTCGTGGGCTCAAGCAATCCTCCTGCCTCAGCCTCTCAGATAACTGGAACTATAGGCACATGTCACCATGCCCAGCTAATTTTTCTATTTTTTGTAGAGATGGGGTCTTGCTCTTGTTCAAGCTGGTCTTGAACTCCTGGCCTGAAGCAATCCTCCTGCCTTGGCCTCCCAAAGTGTTAGGATTACAGGCGTGAGCCACTGCACCCAGCCCATGAAAATAGTTTTGACATAGCAGAACCCCTGAAAGGGTCTCAGGGTCCCTTCAGGGTCTGTGGACCATGCTTTGAGGGCTGCTGCTCGAGAGATCACCTGAGGAAGAGGAAAGAGGTTTCTTTCTGAAGCTGATAAAGTCAAGGCTGCTGGAGAAGGAGTCACCCAATTATATAAAGCCTTCAACTGGTTTCACTTTGCAGTAATTTGTAGATTTATCTCCCTCAGCTCTAGCTGCTATAACATATATCTTTTCCTCAAGTTTGCTCACTTGTTCTGCTGTGTTCTGCAAGAGCTGCCTATGACTTCACTGACCTTAACTTGTGTCAGTACTAGGGCTAGGGTATTGACTTTCCTCTCTCAGTAGGCCTTTAAGAAGTTGATTGCTCCTCCAGCTTTCTTTAAAGGAGACATAGCTTGGCATTTATCTCGTAAGAGAGAATGAGTCTGATTCCTGCACTCCTCCCTTTCTCTTTGCTTCCAGGTAAGTCAGTATTTTCTAACACAACCATTGAAGTAATCTCATCAGAGATCCTGTGGACTGTAGACTGAACCATTTCTGATGTCCTGAGTTCCCCTGGTGACCAAGGGAAACAACTAGATGGAGGAGGAAAAGGAAACTACAGATCCCAAGAGCTTTACACTTTCCAATAGCTGTAATGCAGGAGACTGATTTAATCAGTGGCAATGAATAATTGCTTTCTGTAGAAATAGATACGTTGTCCAAGTTGGTCTGGGCCTGGCCCCTGGAGACTTGGTGGTTGAGACAACAGCAATAGATTTTCTAACACAGGCTACTAATCATTCA
>NW_012142745.1:754689-757773 GCF_000956105.1 Propithecus coquereli
AAGTGAGTCTGCAAAAGGTGAATAAAATGTGGTAAGGATTCAGAAGGAAGAGGCCTGCAGACAGACATTTGAAAGGTTTCCTCCAGAAGTTTAATGTAAGACCAGCACAGTTCATATAGCAGAGTTCAAAGTGGAAATAGCCTTAAGAAAAAAAAAAAGAAAAATATTGAGAGCAGACCGTGGGGGTCTTTGGACGCCAGCTAAGAAATCTGGATTTTATTTAATGACTCATATGACAGTCATCTGTGATATTTGTTAAAAATGAAGATTCCTAGCTCCACTCCACACCTATTGACTCTTCTCTGAAAGTGAGGTTTAGGAATCTATTCCCCTGGCTATTCTGATGCAGGTAGTTGGTGGGCCACTGGGATGTTTAGTGAGTGCTCATTGTTAGGGTGGAAAGCTTAGTAGGTGCTCACAGCACGGGTAGAGAAAGATTTCTCACTCAGAGATTAAGATATAAAAGTAAAACTTATTTTATCTTTTAGAAGGACAGAGAGAAAGAGAGAGAAAAAGAAAGAGAGAGAAAGAAAGGGGAAGGGGTGGGGAAAGAGCAGAGAAACGGCATGGCATCCCAAAGAAAGAGAAAGGAAAAGCCAGCAGTGGCTCGCTGATTTTAAGGGGGATGAAGAGAAGAAAAAAAAACAGTGATGCTGTCAGTTTATAACAAAAGCAGCAGCAGGTAGATGACAAAAACTGCAAGGATGCCAAAGTCCAAAAGTTGGTTTCCTGCCCTTCCTTGGAGAAGGGATTATTATAGGAGATGTGACTCTGTCCTCGAGATGTGGTTGAGGCTGTAGCTCTCCTTCTGCTGTTTACTCAGGAACTCTGTAAAAGCAGATTCTCAAAAAAAAAACAATTTTGAAAGAGATTTACATCTCTTTTCCGTTCATTCAGATTTTTCAGAAGTTGTGCAAAACAGAACTCCTGCGGGGTACCCGTCAGTTAGACAACTCATAAGATTGATCTTTAACCATTACTGGGGAAATTGTAGGATTAGGTATTTTCCTATGTGGGATTAGACATTTTCTTGTTGTTTTTGGAAGGCCCCTCCTTTCACTTATGGACAATTTCTGAAAAGGGATTGATCTGATCAAGCAATATTTGAGCAAAGTTAATCTGGAGGTTGCCTGCAGGATGGAATTAGGAGGGGCAGACCTGAGAGACACGAGCTTCAGTCTGTGTGCTATTGCAGTAAGTCCAGATCTGGGATGGTGGTACAAATAATAAAAGGGGGAAGAATGCTAAGGAGACAGACGCTCTTAAGTTTTAAGACTGGTTTGGCTTTGGGGAAATAAAGGAAGAAGTCAGAAGTAACTTGTTTCCTTTTAGGTGATTTGGGTTCCACTGCAGGAAATTGGAAGGTCAGGAATGGAGAGCTAGTTTGACAAGCTGGATTGGAGTGGTGGGACACGCATTTGGAAAAGGTGGCATAGGCAGTTGGTGATGCAAAGATGAAGTGTGAGAGAGGTCAAGTCTACACAATGACCATGCTGCAGATAAATAGTTGAAGTTGTGAGTAGATTGGTTTGATGTAGGGCAAGATAAAAGAGGGACTGTGGAGAATTTTGGAGTTGGCCTCAGGAAGAGGAATAGGCACTATTGAAGGAGTTGGTGTAGCTGTGGCAGAGTTTGTGCACTGAGTAGAGAAGTAGCAACAAGGAAGTGGTGGTGTGAGGGGAGCACCTGTGTAATATGCAGAGGTCCAACTTGTGGCTTTGCCATTGCGATATTGTGATATAATGCACATATATTTGGTCTCTGTTCCTGGTTCCTGGCATCTGGCTTCTAAAACCCTTGGGAACTCATAAGATAGGTATCTTTTTGTATGCTAATGAGGTGACTGATGTCTGGGGGCTCCTGGATAGCCTCAGGGTGGGGAGCTGGTTGCCAGGGGAAGGAACTTCCAATCCCAGCCCCCAACCTCTGGGAAGGGGATTGGGGCCAAAGGTTGAATTATCACCAGTGGCCAGTGTTTTAATCAGTCATGCCTATGTAATGAAACCTCCATAAAAAAACTGAAGGAGGGGGTTTAGAAATTTGGATTGCTGAACACATGGATATACCTAGAGGGTGACACTCCTGCAGAGGGCATAGAAGCCTGCAGAGGACGTAGAAACTTCTAGCGCCTTCCCTCATACGTTGCCCTGTCTCTTCCATCTGGCTGTCATCTGTATCCTTTGTAATATCGTTTATAATAGATGGATATATGTAAGTAAAATGTTCCCCTGAGTTCTTGGGCTGCTCTAGTGGATTACTTGAACCTGATGAGGGGGTTGTGGGGACCCTGATTTATAGCAGAGCAGTCAGAAGCACAGGTCACAACCTGGGGCTTGCAGTTGGCATCTGAAACGGGAGCAGTCTTGTGGCGCTGAGCCCTTAACCTGTGGGATCTGACACTGTGTCAGAATTGAATTGAATTACAGGATACCCAGCTGGTGGTCTCTGGAGAATTCCTTCGTGTGTGTGTGTGTGTGTGTGTGTGTGTGTGTGTGTGTGTGTGTCCCCACACATACATTTTGATGACCAGAGGTGAAGTAGTCTGTGCTGTGTTGTGAATGACTGTAATAGAGTAGAAAAACTGTTTGCTTTCTCTTCCGCTGGTCACTGCTGTTGTAGATGCATTTATTCAGCATATATGTAATGAGCCTGATTATAATTCTTGGGCTGGGTATAAACTGTGTGCAAAAGGTCACTGTTCTTAGAGAGCTTTCATTCTGGAAGAGAAGATAGACAGATAGCAAAGAAATGCATAAATAATTCAAGTTTTTATTTTAAAATATATGTATTTTTAAGACAGGGACTGTCTGTTGCCAGGACTGGAGTGCAGTGATGTCATCATAGCTCACAGCAACCTCAAACTCCTGGGCTCAAGCAATCCTCCTTCCTCAGCCTCCCAAGTAGCTGGGACTACAGGCGCACACCACCACGCTGGGCTAATATTTTTATTTTAGGTAGAGACAGGGTCTCGAACTCCTGTCCTCAAGCAGTCCTCCTGCTGCAGCCTCCCAAAGTTGGAACTACAGGCATGAGCCACTGCACTCAGCCTAAATTTATTTTTTGTCTAGGTGATTTATATAGTTT
>NW_012142745.1:758528-759875 GCF_000956105.1 Propithecus coquereli
GGAGCCCCTTCTGCCTGCATATTTTTTATTGAAGTCTTCTTTGTGCAGTTGCTTTTTTCTTGCGGGGACTCTAAAAGAGTAATTGGGCAAGGGAGGAATGCGATTGATCTTTCCAGGTCTCATTAGTCTTCCTCCCACTTCTCCTAGCATGACTTTAGTAAAATCTCATATTCCTGCCTAATTTCAAGGAGATTAAAAGATAAAGTGTTCCCCTCTTGAACAAGGGTGGTTATAGAAACCCTCGAGCTTCCCACAGTGCCCCCTTGTTCCCTTGTCTCTAGCCCTAAAGTGCTTATCTCAGCCTCTAGATTTGTCCCTGTTTCTCAGCTAGGTGCTGACAGCAACTGCTTTCTCAGTTGAGGGCACAGCAAAGACTTTGTGTTTTGAGGTTTTATGTAGAATCAGGTTCAAGCAGCATTTACCCCCTTGGTGTTAGAGACCCCCCAACCCTTACCCGCAGCCCCCACACACTTTGTGTGTTGATGGATAACAGATGGATAACAGAGAAAATGCTTCCCTTAAACTTTATCTGCCAGGCTTAGTGTTTGGTTTCTCCCTTGAACTTGCCCTGAACGAAAGTTTGCAGATTCACTGGCAGGTAGAGTAGTATGTGCTAGATGACTAGTTCGTATTGAGGTGGCCACATTTTAAAGACTTATTTAGGCGAAGCCCTTCATAAGGCCGGTGACCTTGGTTCTCACACCTTATGGATGCCAGGTGGATCCCCCATGCAAGCCAGCTTCAGGTAATGGAGCAGGGAGTAAATTTATTGGCTTGAGTCTTCCCTGACAAAATCCATTTCTGACATATAATTTCAAAGAAAAGTTTAAATTGATTGTGTGCTACCTGCCTCCTGGTCTGAGGAAAATCAAACATCCTTTCAAGTAGTAATGACTTTTTAAAAAAAATTTTCTAATGTTGAAATGATTTCAGGCTTGCAAAAATAGTACAAAGATTTCCTGTTTACCCTTTACCCAGATTCAGCAAATGTTAATATTTTACCATATTTGTTTTAAATATTCATTCATTTTCTATCTCATGTATCTGTTTTTTGAAGTGTTTGAGAGTAAGTTACAGACATGATGCATCTGTACATCTGAATACTTCCTAAAAATATAATACTATATGTTGATCTATATGTCTATTCTTATGCCAGTGCCTTATTATCTTTTTTTTTTTTTTTGGTGAGAGAGGGTCTCATTCTGTCACCCAGGCTGGAGTACAGTGGCATGTTCATAGCTCCCTCTAGCCTCGAATTCCTGAGCTCAAGCAATCATCCCACCTCAGCCCCCTGAGTAGCTGGGATTACAGGCATATCCCACCATACATGTCTAATTTTTAAAAAAA
>NW_012142745.1:761514-765090 GCF_000956105.1 Propithecus coquereli
GCCACCATGCCCGCCTAATTTTTTCTATATATTTTTAGTTTTCCAGCTGATTTCTTTCTATATTTAGTAGAGACAGGATCTCGCTCTTGCTCAGGCTGGTCTTGAACTCCTGACCTCGAGCTATCCTCCTGCCTCAGCCTCCCAGAATGCTAGGATTATAGGCCTGAGCCACCGCGCCCGGCCTCAATGTTATAATTGATAAGTAAAGACTACTGTCATTTTGTTGCTTGTTTTCTGGTTGTTTTGTAACTCCTCTATTCCTTTTTTACTGTCTTCCTTTGTGGTTAAGTGATTTTCTCTGGTAGTATGGTTTAATTCGTTGTTTCTTACTTTTAGTGGGTCTATTACAGGTTTTTGCATTATAGTTACCAGGAGACCTACTTACTTGTCCTTTAAATATAACAAGTTATTTTGAAGAGATGACAACTTATCTTAGATCATAAAGAAAAGAATAGGAAAAAAATGAAAATTAAACTCTACACTTTAATCCCATCCCCCCACATCTTGACTTTTTGTTGTCTCAATTTACATATTTTTATATTGCCTATCTCTTTATTTTATTTTTTTTTGACACAGAGTCTCACTCTCTTGCCCGGGCCAGAGTGCTGTGGCGTCAGCCCAGCTCACAGCAACCTCAAACTCCTGGGCTCAAGCAATCCTCCTGCCTCAGCCTCCTGAGTAGCTGGGAGTACAATCACACGCCACCATACCCGGCTAATTTTTTCTATTTTTAGTTGTTTGGCCAATTTCTTTCTATTTTTAGTAGAGATGGGGTCTCGCTCTTGCTCAGCTGGTCTCGAGCTCCTGAGCTTAAACGATCGCCCGCCTCGGCCTCCCAGAGTGCTAGGATTACAGGCATGAGCCACCGTGCCTGGCCTATATTGCCTATCTCTTAACAGGTTCCTATAGCTATTATTGTTTTTGATAGATTTGTCTTTTAGGCTTCATACTAGAGTTATGAATGGATTGCATACCACATTTAAGTATTAGAGTATTCTGGGATTGTCCACGTACTTAATTTTACCAATGGGTTTTATATTTTCAAATGTTTTCTTTTTTCATGTTAATGGTTTTTTCCCTGTTCAGATTGAAGAACTCCCTTTAGCATTACTTGTACAATGGGTCTGATGGTGGTGAATTCTTTTAGCTTTTGTTTGTCCAGGAAAGACTTTATCTCTTCTTCATATTTGAAGGATAGTTTTTCTGGATACAGTATTCTTGGATGGCAGTTTCTGTCTTTCAGCACTTTGAAAATGTTTTCTCATTCTCACCTGACCTATATGGTTTCTGTTGAGAAGTCCGTTGCCAGATGAATTGGAGCTTCATTATATGTTATTTGCTTCTTTTTTCTTGCTGCTTTTAGGATCTTCTCTTTGTCCTTGATCTTTGAGAGTTTGATTATTATATGCTTTGAGATAGTCTTATTTGGATTGAATCTGTTTAGGGTTCTCTGACCTTCCTATACCTGGATATTTATATCTTTCTTAAGTTTTGAAAAGTTTTCTGTTATTATTTCTCTGAATAAGCTTTCTACCCCTTGCTCTTGTTCAGTTCCCTCTTGAACATCAATAAGTTTTAGATTTGAGGTAGTTTTTTGGTAGTTTTGGTAGTTTTTGAGGTAGTGTTTTGTATCTCGTAGGCAATCTTCGTTGCTTTTCAAATAGCCTATCTTCAAGCTCACTGATTCTTTCCTCTGCTTAATCCATTCTGCTTTGAGAGCTTCTAGTGAATTTTTCAGTTCAAGAAATGTATTTCTCAGTTCCAGGATTTCTGTTTGATTTTTTTTGTTGTTATTTCAATTTCTCTGATAAATTTCTGAATTGCTTTTCTGTATTATCTTAGAGATCACTGAATTTCCTAAAAATGCTGTTTTTGTATACCTGCTCAGAGATCTCATGTATCACTGTCTCATTAGGGTCAGTCATTGATTCTTTGCTCTGTCCATTTGAGGAGGTCATTGTTCCCTGTTTGCTGTTGTTTCTTGGGGGTATACGTCTATGTCTTTGCATTGAAGGATTATTTATTCCTTCTCTGTCTGCTTTGTTTTCATTATTATTAGATATGTTTGCTTAGAGATTCTCTGTAATTTACCAGTTGAATATCTTTTTTTTTTCCCCTGTTAGGTCATTGCCTTCTTTTTGGTACTAGATGGCACCTTAAGACCAGGTTTGCCATGGCTTTAGTAAACAATCAGGGCACTGCCCTTCCTAATTGGGAGAGGTCCCAAAGGGGTTATCCTGGCAGTATGGGAAGGCTGGCTAGGGGTTTGTGCCCAGGGGACCTGTGGAATGAACCACTTACAACATGGTGCTGCTGACCAGTCACTCTGATTCGATGTGTCCTTTGGCTGAGTTACAGAGCAGAGTTTCCAGGTCTGGGGATGGTAGTCCTTCCTCTTCCCTTTGTTTCTGGCTATCCTTGGGGATATTTCTCCCTTTATGTATTCTTAGTACTTCCCGTGGATTGAGGGAGGGACAGATCTCCTGCCAAGGAACCCAAGGTGGTGAGAAAGCTGGTTGTCTACCTCAATCTCACTTTTTCCAGTGCAGAAATCCTGAGTTGGGAGAAAATTTTCTATTTGCTTGGTCCTGGAGAGATTGGAGGGAGGCGTGTCATGGATATGGAAGTTTGATTGTCTTACTGTCTGGTTGGAGCTTTTTCATTTCTCTGTCACCCCAGGAACTATCTTCTCGTATTTGAGTTCTGAGATAATGCTAGTGATAATCTTGGTGCCGTATATTTCGTTTTGGTTTTCTGTAGGGGGGAGTGAAGCCAACTTGCTTCTGTGCCACCATTTTGGAACTATAAGTCCCCATTCCTAGGTATTTTATTCTTTATGATGCTATTGTGAATGGAATTATTTTATTTAATTTTTACTTGTTTGTTACTAGTATACAGAAATTAAATTGATTTTTGTGTATTGATATTGTATCCTGTGACCTTACTAAACTTGCTTATTCTAGTAGTAGTTTTTGGTAGATTTCTTGAGATTTTCTACATACAAGATCATGTGTCCTGCAAATAATTATAGTTTTTCTTCTTCTTTTTTGAGCTTTGATTTCTTTTTCTTGTCATGTTGCTTTGGTTAGTATTTCTAGTATAGGATCTAATAGAAATGGAGAGAGCAGCTGGGCATGGTGGCTCACACCTGTAGTCCTAGCACTCTGGGAGGCCAAGGTGAAGGGATTGCTTGAGGCCAGGAGTTTGAAACCAGCCTGAGCAAGAGCAAGACCCCATCTCTACAAAAAAATAGAAAAAATTAGCCATGTCTGGTGGCACGCACCCATAGTCCCAGCTATTTGGGAAGTTGAGACAAGAGGGTTGCTTGAGCCCATGAGTTTGGGGTTACAGTGAGCTATGATGATGCCACTGCACGGGCGACAGAGTAAGACAGCAAGAGTGTCTCAAAAAAGAGAGAAAGAAAGAGAGAGAGAGAGAAAAAAGAAAAAAAAGAAAAGAAAGAGGGAGGCTGGGCCCAGTGGCTCACGCCTGTAATCCTAGCACTCTGGGAGGCCAAGGTGGGAGGATCGTTTGAGCTCAGGAGTTTGAGACCAGCCTGAGCAAGAGCGAGACCCC
>NW_012142745.1:765140-765783 GCF_000956105.1 Propithecus coquereli
CTAGGTTTTTTAATTTGTTTTTTATTGACACAGAATTGGTGCACACATTTTCAGGGTACATGTGTTAATTTAATACCTTCATAAAATGTATAAAGATCAAATCAGGATAATTGGGATATCCATCACCTTAAATATTGTCTTTGTGCTAGAAACATTTGAATTATTCCCTTCTTGCTGTTTTAAAATGTACAATAGGTTATTATTATTGTTTTTATAGATAGGGACTTACTATGTTGCCCAGGCTGGCCTCAAACTCCTAGGTTTAAGTGATCCTTTCACCTCAGTCTCCTGAGCTGGGGTTATAGGTATGTACCATCACACCAGGCTTCTATAATAGATTATTGTAAACTATAGGCACCCTACTGATCTATCGAACACTAGGTGTATATACGTATTTATTAATCAACCTCTCTTCATCCACCCCACCCCCATCCCTACCTGGCTTGTAGTAACCACCAATGTACTCTATATTCATGAGATCCACTTTTTTAGCTTCCACATATGGTGAGAACATGTAGTATTTGTCTTTCTGTGCTTGGTTTATTTCACTTAACATAATGACCTCCAGTTCTATCCATGTTGCTGCAAATGACAGGATATCATTTTATTTTATGGACGAATAATATTCTCTTGTGTATATATA
>NW_012142745.1:769844-778663 GCF_000956105.1 Propithecus coquereli
TCCCAACCATCTAGTTATGAAAACCATAAGATCCAGAAGCAAGGGAATAGAAAGAGGTTTTGGTTACCACATACCTTCTTCTCCTGGAATGTCCCAGAGCACTTTTCAATTGCTTTTTAATGCCAGTTCACACCTGCAACTAAAGAATCTAGTTACTGGTTATATCGTAGATTTCACGAAAGCTCCTAAATAGCCAGACAGTTATATCTTTTATTAAAGAACATTGCTTGTCCTAGTTGAAATTCTGTGGTGGAATAGTTGTTGCCTGCTCCTTGTATTTTTTCCCTTTCATCACAGCTTGTGAAAGAGCCGAGGGGAGATCAGATCATTTGGTGCCAGTAAGAATGAGAGTGGTACCTACCATGCTGCAAATGTTTACCCCGGGCCAGGCACTGTGCTTTTATGTGCTTTATTTGAATTTTCTAATTTGATCTCTCACAACTACTTCGTGGGGGTTATGGTACTTCTCTCCTGTCTTTCCCTGAACATGCCAGCTGTGTGGTTTTAGCATTGAATGTGATTCACTGCTGATCAGCGCTCTGCTTGGCATGAGTCACCGTAAGGTGATAGCTGCTGATGCAGTGTGGCTGTGAGGAATAGTAGTTCCCTGAGGCTCTTGGAAACTTCACACAAGTAATATGTGCTTTTGTTTTAAGAATCAAACAACACAGATGCCTTTAAGTAAACAGGAAAATATCCCCTCCCTTCCCTTGTCCAGTCCTTCATTCCACCCCTTCCCCAAGATAACCACCATTAACAAGTTGAGAGTATATTCTTCTAGACCTTTGTTTTTGCGCAAACATGTTCAGATGTCCTGAGAACTGTCCAGAGGGACTTTTCTTCCCAAGAACTCTCTCCTCAGCTACTCTGCTCTAAACTAACCTTTACTTTCTTTTTAGCTGGGCATTTTCCTGTTTGGACCTAGATTGAGGAACTTAGTTATGAAACAGGCTTGTTTTCTTCTAAACTTGAACTCTGCAGGCTAGAGCTTAGTGTTTGTACTGTTTGCCCCTTAAGCCCTCCTGTTACCTAGGGTCATATGTGGGAACAAGAAACATGTTAGACCATTCGTTCTGTAAAATGTTAGATTATTCAAAATATTGTTTTTCAGGTGAGGTCAATTTATTGGCTACTAAAGGTCCTTGCAAGGTGCTGAGTGGAGGGTCAGCTGATGGTGGCTCCTTTGGACTTAGTCACAGAGAGTAAGTATGAATGCCTTTGCCTGTCTTTAAGTAGTGTATATATGTAGCCTAACTAAGTATGTAAATTGAATGAAAATAATGGATCTTGTGGTGAATCTTTTATAATTTACATAATTAGCAATTATTCCTTATGAGTTTCGATTTGTTTAAGTTGGGTTTTTTTGAAGCAGGCTTCCATTAGTGGTCTGTGCATGGTCTTCTACATATATAAATACTTTTTCTCCCTGTTGTTTTTTTTTTTCTTTTTTTTTTTTTGATGTCCCATCCTAAAATATTTCCTGGGAGATGGGCAGCCTGTCTTTCAGATCCTAAGGCACACATACGCACAAAGTTTGTATCATCATAGTACACTTAGAGATTTAAGGGAGGCTGGGAGAAAGAGCTCCCAGACATTGTCTCAGGAGTCCAGATTATACCACAGGGGATGGGTTTGATGTCCTTGCCCAAAACTGTCCTCTGATTGTGTGCTATTGGGTCTGGTGCTAGATGTTATTTGCCTTTCCGGACTTTGACTTTGTGGCAGAACTCACCATTCTCAGTGTGTTAGCTTTTGAAACAGTTTCTCATTTCCTCCACTTCTTAAATTTTGGACCTTCTAAAGACTTTTTAAGTTTGTCACTTGTATTCCTGTGGGATAGTGGGCAGTATACAGGAAAAGATGACTTGTGGCAGCAGCCAGGGGGCCTGGAACCGGGGCTGCCTCAGTGTTTTAGCTAGGTCTCTGCTTCCCCATCACATGAGATTTTTGATTTCATCAGAATCTCTATAAGGAAAAAGAAGTAAGTTGCTTTTAGTAACTGTCATTTTCTTGTCTGAACTAGATACTACTTCTGAACCCAAGACACTGAAACCAGGTTGGAACATTTGTACATGATACTGTTGTGAGTGATACTGTTTACTTCATGTTCTTGAAGCTACTCTCTGCAGACTATCTGACATGATAAATTTGTCTTTGCTTGGCACTTGCTTAGCTGTCTTAGCCAACCCTGGGTGTCTCTTACTAGCTATGGAGCTGTTTCCCAGAAAGAGAATTACAGAAACATTCTCTCACCTGCTTGGCCCTTGAGTCCAGACATATTTCTTTAGAAAGACAGGTGGCCCTTCTCCAGGTTGCCTCCTATACATCACGGGGACTATGAGAAGAGACAAGAAATGGGAAATGACCACTGCAGAGACATGAGATCTGGAATCCCATTAGTCAGAAGCGAATTTACTGTGCTCTGGAGCTTGCCCAGGGGGCTTGCTTCTCACATGGCCTGGGAGCAGACCACCCGCAGCTTCGGAGGAGCATAGGAGTGTATCCTTAGTCTCCCTCTTCCTCATTTGGATTAAAAGTCAAACCAGCTGAGTGTTGGGCCACTTGTGTTCAGTGTTCTTGGCACTGAGGATTCATATGGTGGGATGCCATGAGGCAAACATTGAGCAGTGTGTGCAGAGGGAGGGGTTCCCTTCCCCCAGCCTGCAGGTGTTGTGTAGTGGGTGCCTGTGCCTACAAGGGAGGGCGGAATTGGCTGCAGTGTTTTTGAGAAGGCAGCGGTGTGTTCTTAGGCACTTCATCCATGAAGAGCCTTAGTATAAACAATGGAAGACTGTGTCTAACCTGGCTTTTGTCTTGGACCCAAACATTAGAGATAATGGAGGGGATAGCATCTAAATATGTGTTTCATTCTGTTTAAGAGGCATTGTGGACTCAGATAAACTTGAGTTTTAATCTGGGCACCACTACTTATTGGTTGTTTAATTATAGAAAAGTTACTGCACTTTCCTGAGTTTAGCTTCATCATCAATAAACTGAATGTAAGGGTATTTTTTTAGGATTAAATGAAGATAATATAGGTAATATATGCCTAGCACGGTGCCTGACATTCATTAGATGCCCAAACTAGCATTCATAAGTGTTAGTTTGTTACCCTTTCATTTATTGTACTTTTCTAAGTTTATTTAATCATCAGAATATTGAGCACTTACTGTGGGTCACACACTGTACTGGGGACATTAGTGGGAGGAAAATGTGCTCTTTGCTCCTAGTCAGATGAGTTAGTTCATTATTAAAGCTAATGTAATGTGAACAATGATGGTGGCATGCACAGAAGTGAGGAATCCTTATTCAAACTGAGGCGTCAGGAAAGGCTACCTGGAGAAGATGATGTTTGAACTGATTTTTTCAAGTCAGGTGAAGGAGAAAGAAAGCTCTTCGAGAACTAGCACTTGTAAAGGCATGAAGGTCTGAGATGGCTTGATGCACATGGAGAGTCACTAGTGGGGTTGTTTTTCAAGGGGATACTAGCTGGAATTTTCATTTCCTTAGCCATTTTCTCCCATCACTTTGGTGTGTTTGTTGTGTTGCATTCGTGGGGCAAGATGTAGATTCCTGAAAGAGGGCTAAGTGAGTCAGGACTGTGAATCTGTTGAGTGCACATAACGCACATCATTCATACCCACACAGTCTCGTAAAATCATGGGAAGGAGTTGACTCTTCCCTTTATGGATCTTTCTCTACCATAGTGCACAGTATAATTGTTGCCTGCATGGTATTTCTGTGGTTTGAACTTATGTGGAGGTCCATTTTCTGTCACCTCATTTTGAGGTTACTGGCCTCAAAATCTAGTTTTAACATTATGCTGTTTTTAGCCCACTGTGATTTTGAATATTGGCAGTCATGCATTGTGAGTTTTTTGTACTCTCCTTGAGAAAGTAGGTCAACTTTTGCAGGAAAAGAGGGTGATTTCATGAGGCTTCTGCAGTTGTTCTGTTGATGTTGTCCATTCCTGTAGCTGTAGGCAACAATCTTAGTTGGCCATTATTCTCTTATCAAAATACAAGATCCTCTCCCTAGCTTTGTGTTTGCAATGTAACTTGAGAAAAAAACACTCTGCTAATTTCTTCTCTGTGGCTACTCTGAAAACACCTGATGAGGATGTCAGGCATCCATTCAGAATTATCCCTGATGGATGATTTCTTAGAGACAGGTTTTGTTATTTTTCCCTGGATGCTGCTATGAAAGCAGGCCCACCCTTCCCTGCAGTTGTGAAAACTGGAGAATATTTTGTAAATTTAATTTAGAAAGTAAGTGACCATGCTGAACAAGCTGTTTGCGTCCCAGAACTACAAGGATTGTTTAGAAGTTTTGCGTTAAAGGAAACATCGAATGAGAAGACGTAGGAGAGACCAGCCCAAACTGAAGCTGTGGAGTAAAGAAAGCTTCTCTCCTCTTCTTCTTGCCTCTGTCTTCTATTCCCTGCACTCTGCTATCCCATCGTGGCTGCTGGAAATGAAGTCACTTTTAAGTAAAAATAATATTGGTATTTAGTTCTATTTTCTTTCTTTTTTTCCCCCACCAACACACAGGATGGAATTTGAGTCTGTATAGTTAGCAAGATTCTTGAGGAGATGAAATTGCTGTGTTAGCTCCAGAATAAACTCCAGGGTCAGCAGGGGAACTCTCTCCTCCTGTCTGAACTTGTCATGCTTAATTGTGAAAAGCAGACCAGAGGTATCTGAGAATTGATTTAGGGAGCAGTAGATTTAAAATGTATTCTCAGATAATCTTTGATCTTTCAGAATTGGTGGTGAGGAGGAAGCCTTTGGCAGGTGCCTCCGTCACTTCCAGACTTGCCTTATTCCTAGGCACATTGGTTTTAGGTGAGGGAAGATAGCCACTCATGTAAAATCATGGATGATGAGACAGAAAGATATACCCTTCTTTGGAGAGAGGACATTTTCTGAGTGAGAGAGTAGGGACACGTGACCAGCCTGAAGACGGTGGCACCTTTAAGTCTTGGTCTTTGATGAAGCCAGCTTTGATCATGTGATGGTACTGGGAAGACCACTGAAAACTCTCTGGAAATCTAGTGTTCTTCCCCCAGGGCACCAAATGATAACCAAGACTGGTTGCCCAAGAAATGCTGAGGTGGGACTGTTGCTTACTTGAGGACCACTGTGGCATAATGTCCGTCCTCCTGGCACTAAATGTTCACAATCATTTCTCTCCCCTTCAGACTGACGGACTTCAAGAATGCAGCTGCTACTACTGGAGGTGCGTGGCACCTTACCTGAGCCTGGCCATGAGGCCATGTGGCTATGATGTGGGCCCCTCATGGCCTCAACAGGAACAGAGCACTACAGTATTGGCCTCCGCCGGGGAAACAGCTTCAAGCAGAGTGGTCCCTCAGGCACAGTGCCTGCCCCACCACCTGAAAAACTCTCTGAGGGCAAAGTCTGGTCTCAGGCCCATCAGCAGGTGAAGCCAATCTGGAAGCTGGAAAAGAAGCACGTGGGTACACTATCAGCAGGATCGAGCCCAGGCCTCTTGGGTGTCTCACCCAAGCCAGCATATTTCTTTTGCCCCGGCACTTTATGTAGCTCTGGGACCACAGCTGTCATTGCAGGTCACAGCAGTTCCTGTTACCTGCACTCTCTTCCAGACTTGTTCAGCAGTACCGTGCTATACCGCCGTTCCAACTATAGACACAAGCCATACCAGCAACTGGAGTCTTTCTGCTTGCGTTCAAGTTCATTGGAAAAAAGACCTTTTTCTCTCCCTCAGAAGAGCCTCCCTATCAGTCTCACTGCCAATAAGGCCACTTCTTCCATGGTCTTCACCATGGCCCAGCCCATGGCATCCTCATCCACAGATCCATACCTCTCCTTGGCAGCGGCTGGGGAAAACCCTTCGGGGAAGAGCCTGGCCTCTGCCTTCTCAGGGAAGATCTCGTCTCCACTGTCCTCCTCCTACAAGCCCATGCTGAATAACAACTCCTTCATGCGGCCAAACAGCACTAGCACTAAAGTGCCTTTATCACAGGCCACAGAGGGCCTGAAGCCAGTATCCTCCCCCAAGATCCAGCGGGTCTCCTGGCATCATTCGGGGGGGACTGGAGACTGTGTACCCCAGCCTCTTGGCCATAAGGTGCCCAAGAGCACTGGCACTGTCCTAGATGATGCCACTGCCCATATCACCCTGTCTACTCCTAGCTCCCTCAACACATCCACCACCAGTGTTGCCTCTTCCCGGTACAGCCGGAAAAACTTAGCTACAAGGACAGAGCCACATCCCTGTGGCCTGGAGGACAGCTCTGATTCCCAGGCTTCAACTAAAGAGATTCGGTTCACTGAGGCTGTGAGGAAGTTGACTGTAAGAGGCTTTGAGAAGATGCCAAGGCAAGGCTGCCAGCTTGAACAGTCTTGTTTTGTGAACCCCAGCTTCCAGTGGAACCTCCACAACAGGAACAGGTGGTGGAAACCTCCTGGGGTAGGCCAGCAGTTTCCTCAGAAGGATGCTGGATCAGACGGTAGGATCCTTCCTGGTGCCTCAGACACCTTGGGGTTGGACAGTCCAGTCTTCTGTACCAAACGTATCAGCATTCACCTCCTTGCCTCACATGCCAATGGGCTCAACCACATCCCTGACTGTGGATCTGTAATTGACCCCCCACCACTTGGAGAAGACAAAGCTCCACTTCTTCCTTTTCCCCCTCAGCCCCTTGGCGTAGCCGACGTGGCCAACCACCTCTCCTGCATCCATCTGGGCCAGTCTGGGCAGGAGGGGCCTGAGGAAGCCAGGGAGCTGGACCCACCTCTTAGGGATACTGGGTAAGTTAGATTGTTTTTGGTTCATTTAGAGCAGTAGCATGTATGCACCATAATTTGGTGGCACTTACTCTGTACCGTGCCTCTGAAGGTTGGTTTTATTTTTTAGCTGCCCTAGAAGTTTTGGTTTTCAGAGGTCAGGAAGAGGTCAGGAAACTATAACTTGCAAGCCAAATCCTGCTTGTCACCTGCTTTTATAAATAAAGTTTTATTGAAATGCAGCTTTGCCTATTCATTTACTATCATCTATGGCTGCTTTCTTATTACAACGATAGAGTTTAGTTGTGAAAGACTGAATGGCCTGCAAAACTGAAAGTATTTACTACTTGGTCCTTTAGAGAAAAAGTTTGCTGACCCCTGTTTTAAGTTATAACCAGGAGAGAAATAAGAATTACAAACACCCAGTATTGGGGCCTGTGACTTTCCTACTTTTTCCAAGCCAGAGCAGGTTTCCAGTCATTCTTGGCATGACGACATTCGCAATTAGGGCATATACATAGTTGGTTTCTTCTCTTGTGTCTTGTTATTTTTCTGGAACCTTGGTATACCAAGGCCTTCTTCTGAGTTGCCAGAGAGCGGCCTGGGGACATTTGAAGTCAATTACCAGATATTCATTGATGGCATTTTGTATGCAGAATGTTGTACTTACATGCTGAGGGACATCAAAGAAAATGGAAGACAGTGCTTTTTTGCAAAATGGAGGATGTAAGGTTGAGGAACTATGGCTAGAATTAAGCTTTGAGGGCAAGAGAAATCAGTTGTGAAGTCCAGGCAAGAGATAGCAGATTGATAATGGGGAAGAGACAAATACTGAGAGATGATGATGAAGGAATGAGAATCTAAGTGTGACCTCTTACAGAATTGGCTGGGCTGGGGGCGTGATTCTTTCTTTCTTTCTTTTAGTTCAGCTACTGACCTCGAGCCAGACCAGGTTGAGACTGAAGATGTAGAAGAAGAACTAATAGATGGTTTGGAAGACTGCTGTAGCCATGACGAGAATGAAGAAGAGGAGGGTGAGTAGGGAACCTTTTCACTTCCAACCAGAGGTTGGTCATGGCCAGCTAGGGAAGGGGCTAGTGATGGTGTATCAGATCTTTGACTCACATTATCAACTATATTAATCATTTGCTTTGGGAGGTCTTAAGGGAGGTAGTGACTTCTGAGGGACTTTGATCTCTAGTCCTGTCCCTCTGGCCTTGCCTTCTCCCTGCTGCTGTTGTGTTCAAGGAAGGCAAAGCAAGGCAGCAGGGTGGTGCTTGTGGCTCCACAAGAAGGGTTGAGCCCAGGATGTTCAAGGAAGAGCTGCCTAGTCTTGGTGAGTTTGTGTGGCAGCCTCTTCCAGTTGCAACTTCTCTGATCTTCCTCCCCCAGGAGACTCAGAGTGCTCCTCATTAGGTGTTGTCTCCCCCAGCGAGTCGGTGGCAGCGATCTCTCGGTGAGTGTTAGTTATGTAGATCATTGGTAAATGCTCATTTTCTGTCTCTTTGAGATTATAAGGGGATTAACTACCCAAGTCATTAACAGCCCTGATAACCCTAATGCATTTTCTTTATTTTTTTTTTTTGAGAGAGTCTTGCTCTGTTGCCCGGGCTAGAGTGCTGTGGCATCAGCCTAGCTCACAGCAACCTAGACTCCTGGGCTCAAGTGATCCTCCTGCCTTGGCCACCCAAGTAGCTGGGACTAAAGGCGTGCGCCACCACGCCCGGCTAATTTTTTTCTATTTTTAATAGAGGCAGGGTCTCGCTCTTGCTCAGGCTGGTCTCAAACTCCTGACCTTAAGCAATCCTCCCACCTCAGCCTCCTAGAGAGCTGGGATTACAGGTGTGAGCTACTGCGCCCAGCTTCCCAATGCATTTTCAACAAATTTTTATATTTGCTACTTTAGTTTTAGAACAGGGAGCAATGGGGGACCAGAAACATATCTCATCAGTTGGGCTTACAAGCAATACTTTGTTTCTTAGGCTGCAGTTTGGGTGCATAGGGCTCCAAGAAACTGGTCAAGTAAAAGGCAAATTATTTCAAGAAATA
>NW_012142745.1:778713-795472 GCF_000956105.1 Propithecus coquereli
TTTATTTTTTTTTTTTGAGAGAGTCTTGCTCTGTTACCCGGGCTAGAGTGCCGTGGCATCAGCCTAGCTCACAGCAACCTAAACTCCTGGGCTCAAGTGATCCTCCTGCCTCGGCCACCCAAGTAGCTGGGACTAAAGGCGTGCGCCACCACACCCTGCTAATTTTTTTCTATTTTTAATAGAGGCAGGGTCTCGTTCTTGCTCAGGCTGGTCTCAAACTCCTGACCTTAAGCAATCCTCCCACCTCAGCCTCCTAGAGTGCTGGGATTACAGATGTGAGCCACTGCGCCCAGCTTCCCAATGCATTTTCAACAAATTTTTATATTTGCTACCTTAGTTTTAGAACAGGGAGCAATGGGGGACCAGAAACATATCTCATCAGTTGGGCTTAAAAGCAATACTTGGTTTCTTAGGCTGCAGTTTGGGTGCATAGGGCTCCAAGAAACTGGTCAAGTAAAAGGCAAATTATTTCAGGAAATATTTTAAAAATTAATAACCAGTTAATGAAGAAACATATTGTTTGAGGTAAATTCTTAGTCCTTTAGGCCATCTGCGTTAGGGTAATAGCCACCTTGCACTGTAAATACGTGCTACTATTAATATCAGAATCAATTCTGACTTAAATATAACACTAATTGGAGCTTTTTAAAATGTTCTTTTTCTCCCTTATGAGGTTAATTTTATTTTGGGAAATAAGACTGACATTAACCTTAGTAATAAGGAATTCTCTAGCTTTAATTCAGATTATTTTATTGACCGCCTTTGGTGGGGTTTGAGTGATGTTCATCTCTAACTAGGGAACCAGTAACATCAATCTCTTAATGTAGGCCCTTTTCTTTTTAAAAATCTCTATACCTCTTCTCAGATCTTTTGTGGCCTTCCTTTATAATTATCCACATCATTCTTTTTCTCTCCTCATTTATTTCTTAGGCTTAGTGTAGCATATTCTTCTACTAGTATCCACCCAAACTCATTTCCCCCTCTCAGAACCACTCTTTCCAGGGACTTTTCTGGCCAGTGGCTTGTAGGAAATTTTAGAGCTGTATTACAGAATAAAGTATTAGAAAATTGTGTCTTTAGATGATGTTTAATGGTGCAGCTGTGTGTAGGTTAGCCCTAGCATCTTATGGATTAATATTTCCCAAATAATTGTTGAGCACTTGTCTTTTTAGAATCCCAGTGTAAAAGACAGCACTTGGAAAGAAATTATGTGTAACAGTAGCAGCACTTCAGGACTGTTGCTTTCCCTTTCTCTACTGCATGTCTGTTTTTCATTTTAGGAGCTGTGTGGAAATTCTGACCAAACCCCCTTCCAATCATGAGAAAGTTGTCCGACCAGCCCTTACCTATAGTCTCTTCCCCAACGTGCCCCCGACCATCTATTTTGGCACTCAGGATGAGAGAGGTAAACCTGGCCAAGTGTCAGAGCCCAGAAGAGCCCCTAGGAGAGGGATGCTAGCTAAGTTGGGAGGAGATGATAGTAGGTGGGAGGGGTTTCCAGAATGGCTGTTGTGGCTGTTGTCACACCTGATTATAACTCCAATGTAAGCATTTTCTTTTCTGTCCTTCAGCTGACCCTCCTCAGCCTTGTAATCTCATGCTTGGTTCATGCCCTCTAACCTGGTCACTTTTCTCCTTTCAGCCTTCCCTTTTTTGTTCATCATTCCTGCATAGCTCCCTTTCTTCCCCAAAGAGTGCTCCTGTAAAACCTGACCTGGAACAATAGTTGGTGACTTACCAGCCTAGGGGAGGATGGGCAGCAGTGCCATCATTTTTGTCTCCTCACGATGACTCTCCTCTTCTCCATGCCCCATCTCCCACCTCTCCCCAGTGGAGAAACTTCCCTGGGAGCAGAGGAAGCTCCTCCGGTGGAAGATGAGCACAGTGACCCCCAACATTGTCAAGCAGACCATTGGACGGTCCCACTTCAAAATTAGCAAGAGTAAGTCACTTGCCTTACTTGGAGCCTGTCCTGTTTGCCCCAGTAGATGGGCTTTGGGCAGGAGGAGAGCCCTAGATACTTCCTGCTATGTAGGGGCAGCTGGGGACCATGTCCTGAAATTTCTAACCTCATAGGAGGGCATAGTAGCTCTGAAGGCCCTCTGGGCTGAGCCTGTTGCTCAAAATGGGGAGACAGAGAGCCATTGTTCTATCCCTGGCCCCAGGCCCTCATGTAGGACAGCTTCATGGCAACTCTTCAAAAACTCAGTCTGGGAGCTGTGCCCAGGCCCAGTGGTATTTCTGGGGCCTCTGGGCCTCTTTCTGTCCCCAGGACTGACTCCCTGCTGTGCCTCTGCAGGAAACGATGACTGGCTGGGCTGCTGGGGTCACCACATGAAGTCTCCTTGTTTCCGATCCATTCGAGAGCATCAGAAGGTAGGGGCCCTTTCTGAGGAGACTTTCCCCTGGACTTTGGACTAGGCCAGGAAGAGGAAAATGAAAGAAAAGTCAGGAAAGTTTATCAAGGAGAAAGTACAGGAGGGGAGAGTGCAATGTGAGACTCTAGCAGATCATGAACATCTCTACTTCGGCTGCACTGTCTTGGGCAGTTGCATCCTCTCAAGGACATTTTTCCTTCTGATGTGTTCTGGATGTATTGCCTGTTTTCGGTTTATTGTTTCCGTGTGACCACACGCATTGTCTCCATTCCCCCAAGCTGAGTATGTGTAAGAGGACTTCCGGTCTCATGTTGGAATGAACTAGTCTCTTGCCCCCAGACCTACTAAAGGCCAGATGCTTTCCTGTCCTTGTCCCTTAGGTTGTCAAGGAAAAAGATTTAACAGCCTTTTCTTTGCATTTAAGGTGATTACGATGTCTTTTTAAATCATTATTGTGTTTTGTTTGTGTTTTAATCATCTTTTGGTGTGTGCTCAGCTGTTGGGTACTTAAGGACTATTAGGGTGGTGACAGCAAGGTGGAATAGGAGCTTGGAATGTTGCTAAGGAAGTTGGAATGGTAGTGAGTCTTGTCATCTTCCTCGTGGTTTCACCTCTGCCCTCCCTTGGCTCTTATCCTTTGTCCCTTCTGTAGCTAAACCACTTCCCAGGTTCATTCCAGATTGGGAGGAAGGACCGGCTATGGCGGAATCTGTCCCGCATGCAGAACCGCTTTGGCAAGAAGGAGTTCAGTTTCTTCCCCCAGTCCTTTATCCTGCCCCAGGATGCCAAGCTCCTGCGCAAAGCCTGGGAGAGCAGCAGCCGCCAAAAGTGGATTGTGAAGCCAGTGAGTGGATCACAGTGGGCAGGAGACTATGGTCTGATAGTAGGAACAACAGAGTTTTGGGCCTAGAGCAAATCTTGTCTCCTTTCCACTTGACTTCTAGCCAGCATCAGCTCGAGGCATTGGCATCCAGGTCATTCACAAGTGGAGTCAGCTCCCCAAGCGAAGGCCCCTCCTGGTACAGCGGTGAGCCTGTCTCTCCTCATCTTCCTGCCTCCTTGGCCTCAAGGTTTCCTTCTTACAATGTTTCTTCTGCCCTTTGTCCTCCCAGCCAAAGACCTTCCTTGGCCAACTGTTTTAAGGTCTTTATCTTGGGGGTTGTTAGCTGGCTTCTACCATGGCTCAGTTATCCACTGAGCCCTGCCATCTGGCTGGATGAGAAGCTGGCCTTTCCCCTATGTAGGTATCTGCACAAACCCTACCTCATCGGCGGCAGCAAGTTTGATCTGCGGATCTATGTTTACGTCACTTCCTATGATCCTCTGCGGATTTACCTCTTTTCGGACGGACTTGTCCGCTTTGCCAGTTGCAAGTATGTGATAGTGGGGAGGGGTCACCCTGACAGTATTGGGGATTTATTTTCCCCAGAGGGAGGGAAACTAGAGGACACCACACAGAAAAATAACAAATGTTTTGGTAGTTTTCGTTAGCAAGGGGGGAAGGCAGGAAATAGAAAGTAAGGAGGTTCTCTCCTTCACTGAATCTGGGGAGGGTCTTCCTGCAGGATTGACGTGGGATAAAAGTTGAGCTGTGGTTTTCTAGAACTTTGCCAACAGATGTACTTCTCAGGCCCTTGTGGATCTGAAAAGATCTGTGCACTTGTCCTTTACCTTTTGGGAATTTGGGGAACCTGTGACTTGAGGACCACATGTGGCCCTCTGGATCCTCGAGTGTGGCCCCTCGACCGAATCCAAATTTTACACAACAAATCCTTTTAAAGGCCACATGTGGCCTTAAGGCCACAGGTTCCATCTGTGCTCTTGCCGTCTTACCTCTGCCTGTCTTCCCTTCACTTTCAGGTATTCCCCTTCCATGAAGAGCCTTGGCAATAAGTTCATGCACCTGACCAACTACAGTGTCAATAAAAAGAATGCTGAGTACCAGGCCAATGCAGATGAAACAGCCTGCCAGGGACACAAATGGTACTGATGGCAGAGCGTCCCAGTCCAGTGAAGGCCTAGAGGAGTACAGGGTTCTGGGGTTTAGGGAGGTTCAGGGGATGATGAGTGCAGAATTACGTAAACTCTTATCAGTTCAGAATTGATCTGTTTGTATCCAAGTTCATCTCTTTCTTAATTCAAAATGTCAAAGGAAAAGATAGGAAGAAAATACCTTTAGGCCTCTTGTTCCTTTTTCTTTCTCTTCTTCATCACTCATTCCTAGAATATAACCCCAAATATTCTCCCCACAGGGCACTGAAAGCTTTGTGGAACTATCTGAGCCAGAAGGGAGTCAATAGCGATGCCATCTGGGAGAAGATAAAGGATGTTGTTGTCAAAACCATCATCTCGTGAGTCGCACTGCTACCTTGGGTTTGGGGCCTGCCATTGAACCCCTCCTTTCTCATTGGCCTCCGTACTGCTCTGCTCCAGGTTTTGACCATGCTGTGGTTCATTTTTGAGGACAGGGAATAGGAGAAAGTAGATGGAGTTAAGTTCTGCTCATCTGCTGAACTTATCCCCAGGAGCTGGTCAGAGGCATCTCTTGAGGACCACCTTTCCTGGGTTGCTTCTGCCACCTATCTGTGGGCCGCTCGGTTAGCAGGGTAGCTCTGAGTAGGGCCCCCTGGGAAGAACTAAGCTGAATACTTCCCCATCCTCACAACTAGGTCAGAGCCCTACGTGACCAACCTGCTGAAGATGTATGTGCGGCGGCCCTACAGCTGCCACGAGCTCTTCGGTTTCGACATCATGCTGGACGAGAACCTCAAGCCCTGGGTCCTGGAAGTCAACATTTCCCCAAGGTAGGTGGTATTCTCAGGGCACTCACAGTAGAATCAATCCTTCCTGTATTCTCATGATCCCATTGCCACTCTAGTCTTTGGGAGGATCTTTCCGTCACTAGAATTTGTGTTTTCCCTTCATGGTCTGTGTGTTTATGCATTTACTCATTGTTTGCCATTGTCTTAAGGATCTTTGAGAATGGAGAGAGATTGTTAAAAGTTGTTCTTTTCTAGTTGATACCTACCACTTGCTTTCCTCTAGCACTGTGGTACACAACCCCCTGGGCCGCAGACCACTGATCCACGGCCTGTTAGGGAACAGGCCACAGAGCTCCGCTATCCCCCTCCCATCTGTGGAAAAATTGTCTTCCATGAAACTTAGGAAGGGGAAGGGGGGGCGCACAGCAGGAGGTGAGCAGCGGGGAGCATTTACGGCGGCTCCCACATCTCTTGCATCACCACTTGAGCTCCACCTCACTGTCCCCTCCCCGCCCCCGCACCTCATCCATGGAAAAATTGGTCTTCTTATGAAACCAGTCCCTTGTGCCAAAAAGGTTGGGGACTGCTGCTCTAGCAGATCAAAGTGATGGGCAGCTCTACTACCCTGAATGAGGTTATTCACTCTCTTTGGTGCAAGGGACCCTTTCAGAGGTGATTGTGCGTTTGAATGTTTGAGCATCTTTCATCCTAGGGAAGCCAGGGAGTAAAGGGAGCTAGCTAGCCCTGACTTGGACATAGGACCAGAAACTGTTCTGGAGTGCTGCTTTGACCACTCTTTGCATCTTTTCCCTAAAGCCTCCACTCCAGCTCTCCACTGGACATCAGCATCAAAGGCCAGATGATCCGTGACCTTCTGAACCTGGCAGGTTTTGTCCTGCCCAGTACAGAGGATGTCATTTCCAGCCCCAGCAGCTCTAGCAGCTCCACCACCAGGTCAGCCCCTTGCTTCCTTGAGGCTTGGCTGGCGGCATGAACAGCCCTGTGTGATTCTGGGAGGAAATGGCTTCTGGCCACTGCCTCCTGATTGGGCCTTTGCTGCTCAGTCTTCTCCTATAGTCCACCCACACACCACTGCCTGAAAGTATGTTTGGTTTTCCTGGTCCCCTGCTCAGGAATCACGGGACCTGGTAATCAAATTCCAACCCCTTAGCCAGGTGCATGGGCGTGCGCCTATAGTCCCAGCTACTTGGGAGGCAAAGGCCAGGAGGGTTGCTTGAGGCCAGGAGTTCAAGGCTGTCGTGTGTGATCATGGTCATGCCTGTGAATAGCTGCTGCACTCCAGCCTGGGCAACGTAGCAAGACGTTAAACTCCTTACCTGGACATTTGAGGTCCCAGCCTCCTTTTTTGAGATATATCTTTATTCCTTCTCCTGGCTCCTGTGCTCTGACAAATGATCACTCACAGAACTTCAAGGTTGTAAGGATCCTTAAGGATCAGTGAGTCCAGTCTCCTCTCTGAAACATTCATTGCCTCTTGCTGTTTCCCTGTAGTGTCCTTTCCTCTGCTCATGGGGTTTTTTCCTCCTGAAATGCCCCTCAGCCAGACCTACCTTTTGTAACCTCACCTATCCATCAAAGCCTCGCTCAAGACATCTTCATGAAGCCAGCTTGGTATGGGCTTTTGCCTCCATACCCCTAAAGCACTTGGAACCACTTTTGAGGAGAGGGAGCTAATATTTAGTTAGTATCTGAGATGTGTAAGGAAAAACCTATAACTCACCCTCCCAACAACCCTGTAAGGTTAGTATTAGTATCTGCAGTTTACAGATGAGAAAGCTGAAGATCACTGGGATTAAGTAACCCATCCAAGGTCATTCAGCTAGAGAGTGGTAGGACTGGAATTCAAAGCCTGATTTGCCTGGTAACAAAACTTGCTTTCCCCGCTGTACCCTGTAGACTCACATTTGGCTCTGTCCTGTGGTTATTTGTCATTTGACTCATTCCACCTGCCATACTACAAGCTCCTTGGAGGCAGGGGCTGCTTTTTAATCACTTTTTTTTTAAAAGATGGTTTTTTAGAGAAAAGGTCTTGTTTTGTTGCTCAGGCTGCTTGAACTCCTAGGCTCAAGCAATCCTCCCGCTTCAGCCTTGCAAGAAACCGTGACTACAGGTATATACCACCACACGTGGCTTCAGCCATCTTTGTATCTCTCAGTAGTGATCGCAGTAATTGTAGTAACATGGATGATGAAACTGAGGTGTGGGGAGGATAAGTCACTTACCCAGGGTCACGCAGCAGGTAGGGCAAAGTTGGGTACGTAGTAAGTATTCACTGAATTAAACTGAATCGAAGTATATAATGATTAGCTTATTCCACAGTCCTCTCTTCTTATCATTCAAATTCAATCTAAAGAGGTTGCTTTATACTCACTAGTTCAGTGGAGTGCATTTTAGTTTTATCTACTCAAATAACAAACATCTGTTCCTATGTCTTTGTCTTCTCTTGAGAAGGGTGTCTTCCTGGGCTGGACCTTCTCTCCATATTTCCTCAGGATGTGAAGCTGCTGACCCTACTCTTTGCTTTTTTTCCACCCCCTGCCTTAGCCTGCCCAGCTCCCCCAGGAACAAATGTCAAATGACTCCAGAGCATTTCACTGCACAGAAGATGAAAAAAACCTACTATCTGACCCAGAAAATCCCTGATCAGGTAGGAGATCGATCTTCCCCCTCATTGCCAGCGGAAAGATTCCCTGGTCAGACATTTGGGACCCTAAGGCAACCAGTTTTTCCTCTCTCTAGAGCAGGATTTTTTAACCTGCGTCTGTGATCCCCTTGGTTTGCAGAGATTTGTTAGCATGGATGTCATTCTGGGAGAGAGTTGATTGTCTTTATCACATTTTCAAGAATCACTGCTCTTAGCAAAACGCTGCTTTGGCCCATTCTTGAATCTCACCTGCAGACCTATCCTTTGGGCCTCTTTCCCTAAGAGGTACAGTGAGACCTGGGAGGCTTGACCTTCTCTGAGCAACTGAGGGAGCCAGCTAGAAGAGTGGCAGGCACAAGGCTGGTGCCAAGTCTGAGTTGCTGGATCCTGATCTTGCCTTTATCCAACAAACCACTTAACCTCTCAGCCCCAGTGGCTCCCCGACCCCCAAAAAGAGTTATGTTTCCCCACCAGCTACGTTCAGTAGACTTAAGAAGAGATGAGGTACAGAGCTGGCCCACCAGACTGCTGTGGTGGTCCCATGAAAGTCCTGGAGCCGTAGCACCCCAGGGCCTTGCTGCCCGTCTCGCAGCTTCTTGATTCTCTGCCTCCAGCTTATGCTGTCTGTCACACTCTCCCCCTCCCTGTTCCTTGGACCATAGGACTTCTACGCATCCGTGCTGGACGTCCTGACTCCAGATGATGTTCGGATTCTGGTTGAGATGGAAGATGAGTTTTCTCGCCGTGGTCAATTTGAACGAATTTTTCCTTCCCGGATCTCCTCTCGCTATCTCCGCTTTTTTGAGCAGCCACGATATTTCAACATTCTCACCACCCAGTGGGAACAGAAATACCATGGCAACAAGCTCAAAGGTGATGTGCCCTCAGGAGGCCATGTATAGTGAGAGATTAAATTTCAGTAGACCAACAAATGGGCCTCTCTGGAAAGAAGAATTGCCCAACTGATTCCACCCTCTTAAGTCTCCCAACCCCTACTAATCTTGTTCTAGGAGTAGATCTGCTTCGGAGTTGGTGCTACAAAGGATTCCACACAGGAGTTGTCTCTGACTCTGCTCCAGTGGTGAGTGCTGCCAGTGTTGGGGGACAGCTCCTTATCAGGCCCCTCCCTCCTCTGCTTTAAGAGGGTAGCAGGAGTTGGATTGTAGATACAGACCCTCTCACCTCTCTCTTAGGCCCTGCCTCTGTGTCTCATCACCCTCTCCTTTCAAGGGAATAATTGCCTCCAGGATTCCCTGGGTGCCTTTCTTTCAAGGATCAAAAAGTGCTTTGTAGGCCGTAACTTCTTGTCTGATTCAGGAGAGAACCAAGACTTTTTCTCACATGGGCCCATGCCTGAAGGGTAGGGAAGTAGGGAGAGCCCCTAATCACTCAGGTAGAGCTGGAAAAAGAGTCCCAATTCCCCAGACTCCTGCCTTTGCCTCTGCCTAGCCCTTTTGGCCTCATTGCTTCCTTTGCTCTTAGTGGTCTCTCCCGACATCACTTCTGACTGTCCCAAAGGGTGACGTAACGCTCAATGCCTTCAGCAAATCGGAGACTGGCAAGCTGGGGTGAGTCTGCCTGGGCAAGGGAAGGACTGTTGGCTGTGAGTCTGGGGAGTTTTCTTCCCAGACTGTGGCAATGAGGTTAGCATTATCCAACTGGGGGTAGTTGGGAGTATCAGAGTATGCAGCCACCTTGTCCTCTTCCTGGTGGTTCTTGGTATGTCCGGTGGAGCTGAGCTAGAGCACAGAAGCATGTGCTGAAGCGGCCACTTTCAGCCATGCCTGCTAGCTTTAGAAGTCCTTAGTCCTCCTGTCCTCACCTGTATTCAAACTTGTACATAAGCGTTCAAGTCTTCAAATACATAAAATATTTTTATGGTTATTAATATATTCATATCATTATGGTCTACAGCACCATAATGTTCTGAATGCCTGGTCCAGACTCTGAAGGCAAATCCCAAGTTAAAGTCTCAGCCACTTCTTTCCTCACCTGTTCCCTTCAGAAAACACAGCTCCTCCGAGGGAAGCCCACTGCTGTCTGAACAAGGGACCACACCCAAGCCCAAGAAGACTCAGGCTGGCCTTACTCCTTTCCCCCGGAAACCCAGTTTCTCAAAGGACAGTGAGGATTCCAGCAAAGAGACCAGCCTCTCCACCCAAACGTCACCTGTGGTCAAGTACTCTGGGCAGACTTCAAGACTTTCTGCTTCCTCTACTTCCCAGTCACCCAGTGACTCCTTCGTGGCTGCTGTGAGCCTGTAACTGGCCTCTTTCCACAAGCCTCTGCCAAGGAGCACCAGCGTCAGCTACCTCATGGAAACCGGCCTGCTGACCAGCCTGACCTTGCCCTCCACCTTGCCCCTCATCAGAGTATTTTTTGAAGTGGTTGCATTGTAGAGATGGGCATTTGGAGGGCCGGAGGGATGGTGGTGATGGGGAGAAGGTGAGGAAGTTTCACCCTCTGTCGCCTGTCTGCCTGGCTGGCACTTCGTATCTCAGCAGAGAAGCCAGTAATGGCCACGCAGCCTTATAAAGCAGGGTTTGGTTTCTACCTTTAGAGAGCCATGTGTGGTTTGTTTTGGGCCTTGGTGCAGTTGTTGAGTTGAAGCTAAAGAGGAGAAAACATACTGAACATATTTGAGCCAGCAGTCCTCTGTTCTGTCGTTGAGGGGGTGCCTCTGAAGGTCCTCATTTCCTTAGGTTGCTACTTGCCCTTCCCCCACCCGTCCTGAAGAACCACTTTCAGAAACCTTTGGGCTTCCTCAGTAGACAGGCAGGAGAGGCCACGACATGTTGAGCCCATTTCCTGTCATCCTAGTCTTGAGGACTGGGGACTTTACCTCCATTCATATACCCCATAGCCAGTAGCCCTAGGTCTTCCTTTTCTGACCTCACATTGCTATTTGTTCAGCCTTCTAGACTTCTCTCTCATGTATGTCACCTCTTTAGCTGTTGGCTTTCTGTGAGGTGTGAGAGGTCCCGTGAACTTTGTGAATTTCCCATGGCCCCAGTGAAGGAGCCCAGATAATCCCAGTTGCTGTTAATCATGTCCATGTATCAAAGGACACATTCCATGGGGAGGATGGAAGGAGATGTGGTTTCCCCACAACACAGAAGAAGTCTCGTGTTCTGCCCTCCAGCAAGCAGGGTCTGGGTGCTTGGCAGCTGGGTTTCAGGAACAGTCACCATTGTACCCAGTTTTCCTAAGGGAACACAGGCCTGACTGGGTTCAAGGCCACAGAGCAGGTAGATGCCTGCCAATCCTAAGGCCATGTTGCTCAATAATTGTAGGATGGGCCTCCATCCTTCAGTCAGACCTCTGCCTGAAGTCTTGTACTTAACAGAATCTACCTCCCTCTAGACTCAGTAAACAGTGAGTGCTGAATAAATGTTGACTGAGTGAACTGTACATACGGAGACCTTGAAGGACATGAGCACTTGAACCAGAAGTTCTACCTTCTCACCTGGGGGAAGCACAAGGTGGGAGAGTTGCATCAGAAAGGAATTTTCACTGGAACCATGCTCCTTCCTAACCCAGCACTTGCTGCTTGCCTCCTCCCCAGCCCCTGCAGTCCCTTGATTTAGTTCCTCTAGCAGTGGCACATTCAAGAAGCCATTTGACCCCGTGTCTCTGATTCACAGATTTTCCCTTTGCATATCAGGCAGGAAGCTCAGCTACTCAGCTTCCCCCTGGCCTCTGGTTGCCCTCAGTCTCTCGAACTTTCGAAAGAGACTCCCCTGCTTCGTGGCTCCTGGAGTTCTGTGGCAAGATGGGGCAGAGCCCTGGAAAAATCACTGAGAGGCCTGACAGGGTTCAAGGCCACAGAGCAGGTAGCTGTCTGCCAATCCCAAGGCCATGTTGACAGTTGTAAAGAAAGCTTGGTGGCAAAGTCCAGGGCAGCACTTGCCGCTCAATAATGACTTTAAAGTCGAGCCGTAGTGGGAAAGGTCCTTGACAGTCCTGGTACATCTTTTCCGGTATAATTGAAGCGAATTCCCTCTCATGCCCCCGGCTACAGTATTCTAGTGCAGACGAGGGGAGTATGGGCCTTCCTAAGAGAAGACCAGCTACCTGCTTAGCAGCTTTATTGTGGCTGGTCCTCCCTGCGAGGACTTAGGCGTGGAGACGTGTTTGAGCTGGTTGACTCCTCGAAAACCAATTTCAGTTCTGTGGTCTGAGAATCTCTGTGCAGCACCATTTACATGCCACAGGTGCAGAGGGGACCAGCATTGCGGCTGGGTGAGGGTTGAGTGGAGGATGGTAGGGGAGAGGGGAAGGACTTAGGAAAAATGAGTGATGAGAATATAGTGGTCTTAGTAGTTTAAAACATGTTTATATATACACTATTTTAAGTTTTCATCACATTTGAGCATCTGATAGGTGTGGGTGTTTTGCTGGGGGGGAGAAAGGTATGAGACTTATGTATCACGTTTACCTTTCACTCTTGAGAGAAAATTAAATTGTGTATTAAGCATTCAGCATATGTACTTCGGCACCACATACCACAATATAAGGTATTCAGCTAAATAGGGACTTTTGAGAAGTAACGGAATTTTTTGTACAAGTTTAAGTTTAGGAGCATAGTGGAATAAATATTTTTCAGAATATGTCACTTGTGTTTCTAAGTCGATAACTTACCCAGTCTGTTTGGAGGAAGGGAAACAAGTGTTCCTGAGACAAGGAGTGAAGTGCAGATTATTTCTAGAGTAGTACAGTTAAGTACGTAGGGTGGAGAGTGGAGAGGGTGGTCACTATTCCTGCTTATTTCAAATCCACTCAGGATTGATGGGAAACTCACAAAGAGGTGGCATTGTGTGAGGAAAAGATCAAGAACCTCAGAGGCTGACCTGGGGTTTAAACCCCAGGTCTGCTATTTACTGTGTGACCTTGGGTATGTCATCTAACTTTTTAAGTCTCCATTTGTTTATAATATGAATATAATACCTACATTGCAGGGTTGTGGAAATTTAAGCCAAGCATAGTAAAAGTACTTAGGACACAGAGGACACTTATGCATGGTCACTCACTCCTTTCTCCACTTGCTGTCCAAACTCTGTGCCTTGGGTAGGGATAGGCAGGCAAGAAATGTAAAATCCCTTTCTTCAAGGGAAGTGGAGCAGCTATAAACATATTTTAGAAATGAAGGGGCCAGAATGGGGTCTAGATACCTCAACACCCTCGCTTTTCACCCCAGTGCACACAGAAGCATGATCATCATGATTCATTCTCCTATTACGTTATCACTGTTTTGGCAATTTATTTCTTTGGTTAAATGTTCCACAGTCAGAATGCAAATTCCCTGGGGAAGGAAGCACATTAGGTATCAAGAGTATGTGAACCGAACGAGATTACTAAGTTACTTCAAGAGAGGCTTTGATAAGAAAGGGAGAGCAAGGGGGCAGTGGGTGTCAGGTGGCTAGAAAGGAGAGATGCAGGGTACAGAAAATAGAGACCTTGGTTGGAGCAGGAGCCAAAGAACAGGTTACAGGTGCATTCTCATGGCTTCAGGCTATTTGCCTGAGGGCGACTATTCCTCCTGTCACCTGAGCCAAAGGGTATCTGATGGCCTGTGGGACAACCCAACACTGGTAAGGGCCAATGGAAGAGGTTGGTCATCTGGATACAAAGACCTTTTCACCTCCTCAGTTGAATTACCCAAGACAAGGTGATCACCAAAGACAGCCAGGGAGTCTCCCTTCCTGGCTTCTTGATTTGTCCTCTAAGGCTCACCTCTCACTACTACTCAAATCCCCTGCTTTGAGACTTGGAAACGTTGATGATTTTCAGAGATGGGTGACTAAGAGACCTCTATTTTATGCCCTGTGAGATTCTGATCGAGCTTCTCAGACAATCCTTTGCCTTTTAGATTCCCCTGGTAGCTGAGTTTGCACACTCATTAGTATCCAGGGTCACACAGGCTCATTCGACTTGCCTCTTCACCAGCTTTGGACCAGTCTTATGTCACTCTTAAGATTTTTCACATAGGTGAAAGAACATAAGAAGGATCAATAGCAGGGTAGTTTCTAAAACCTATCTGTGCCTTAATTATTATAATAGACTGAGAAACTTGGAATGCCAGGGACTGCCACATGAAAAGCTAACAGAATTTTGAAAAGAACTTAATCTAAGTTTCAATTAGCTGGAGACACCAAAGCATACCTTATAGCATAGTTACGGGGATTAAATAAAAAAGTCAAGTACCTAACAAAGTGCCTGATATATATACAGTACAGATTTCATATAGTAGATTCTAAAACAGAGCAAAAACTAACCAAAAATAATTCTTCCTTAAAGTAATGGTACTATAGTGCACAATAATATTACAATACTATTACAATAGCATGTTAATATTGTAAAACTATGGTAAAAATATACTTCGATTCTATTCATAGGAGTTTAAAACTGAGGATTTGATATAATTAGCTTAGAAATATTAGAGCCCCTATCATAGAAGAGCAATTTAAACTATAGTGATATACAACTTACTAAAATCACTCAAATTTAAAAGATGAAAGGTTAATCAGTGAGACCGGAGCAACTGGAATCCATATGTTGCTGGTGGGAATGCAAAATGGCACATTGGAAAATAGCTTGGTAGTTCCTCATAAAGCGAAACATACCCTTAACACAGGACCTAGCAGTTCCACTCCTGCAGGCAAACGTTCATAGCAGCTTGGTTCATAGTTCCAAAAACTTGGAAACAACCACCTTATCCAACAATTAATGGATAAACAAATTGTGATATATGTGATGGAATACAACTTAGATATTAAAAAGGAACAAATTGATTTATGCAACAACATGGATGAATCTTAGCGTAATGCTAACTGAAAGAAGCGAGAAACAAAAGACCACATACTTTATGATTCCATAATATTGTAGAAAAGGCAAACTACGGTCACAGATAGCAGATTATGGTTGCCAGGGACCGTAGATGAGGGAGGGGGTTGACTATAAAGAGGCACAGGCCTTAAGAGTCTGTATCTTGATTGTGTGCTGGTTACATGACTGTATATAATTATTGAAATTCATCAAATTGTACACTTAAATGGGTGAGTAGTAGTGTGTATAAGTAAATAAAACTGATTTTTTTAAAGCACAAGTAAATACCATTTCATGAGTCATATGCAAATTAAAACCACAATGAGATAACACTAGAATAGTTAAACTTTAAAAGGCAGCCAAATCTAAATGTTGGAGAGGATGTACAGCAATTGGAGCTTTCATACATGACTAGTGCAACCACTATGGAACGCTAACAGTTTCTTACAAAGTTAACATATATCTACCTATGACTCAACAATTCTACTCCATGGTATTCTCCAAAGAAAAGAAAAAAAAAAAATGAAATCACATGTCCACCAGAATGTTTATTGTAACTTTATTGATAATAAAAAAAAATTGGGAACAACCCAAATGCCTCTCAACAGGAGATCAGATAAACTGCGGTAAGGAATACCACTCAGTAATAAAAAGGAATAAGCTACTGGTTTATCAACACATGGATGGATGGATGAATCTCCAAAGCATTAAGCTGAGTGAAAGAAGCCAGAGTGCACACCGCATAATTAAATTTAACCTGTAGGGATTAATACTATAGTAAGAAAAGACTCTCAAACTTTCTGAGATGATGGCAGTGCTCTAATTCTTGGTTTGGGTGTTGGTTACATGGGTGATGCACTTGTTAAAACTCAAACTGTACATTTAAAACCTGTGCAATTTAAGGATAGCATTAAAAAAATTGAAGTTGACAGAATTATTAATAGTTTCAAGTGAACAATTCAGTGGTATTTATTAAATTCACAATGTCGTGCAACTGCCAGCTCTATCTAGTTCCAAAACATTTTCATCGACCTAAAAGGAAACCTGTGCCCATTAAGCAGTTGCTCCGTACTCCTCCCTCTCCCCAGCCCCTAGCAACTACCAATCTGCTTTCTTTTTCTATAGATTTGCCTGTTCTGGATATTTCATATAAATGGAATAATATTTGACCATTTGTGTCTGGCTTTTTAGCATGTTTTAGGTTCATTCACTTTGTAACATATCACAATGGAGTAATATCCCATTGCATGTATATAGCACAATTTGTTTATCCATTCCTCCGTTGATGGGCATTTGGGCAGTTTCCACCTTCTGGCTAATGCGAATAGTGCTGTTGTGAACATGTGTATACATGTATGTAAGTACCTGTGGTTGATTCTTTTGGGTATCGTATTAGTTTACTGGGGCTACCATAACAAGTTACCACAATTGAGTGGCTTAGAACAATGGAAATTTATTGTTTCTCACTTCTGGAAGCTCAAGGTCCCAAATCAAGGTGTCAGCAGGGTTGGTTCCTTCTGAGGGCTGTGAGGGAGAGTCTGTCCCATGGCTCTCTTCAAGCTTCAGGTGGTTTCTGGGCAATCTTTGCATTCCTTGGCTTGTGCAAGCATCACCCCAATCTCTGCTTTCATGTTCACATAGCATTCAACCTATGTGCATGTCTCTATGCAGATTTTCCCTTTTTCTTAAGGGTACTTAGTCATATTGGATTAGGAGCCTACTCTACTAGTATGACTTCATCTTACCTAATTACGTCTGCAGTGACCTTTTTCCCATATAAAGTCAAATTCTGAGGTACTGGAGGTCAGCTCTTCAACATATGAATTTGTGGGAGAAGGGGTGCAGACACACAATACAACCCACCACAGACTATACCTCGGCGTGGAGTTCGCAAGTCAGATCAGCTACTAATAATTCTGTGGCAATGGCATTATCATTCTTGGTGTGCAGCTCTCTGGAATAATGATAACCATCGAGATGTGTGGTGTATTTAGAATTTGAAAATCTGTTTGACTGACATCCCAAATCTGGATGCTCTTTGGCAGAGGGAAATATTTTAAGACACATCTCTCTTGTAGGGAAACTGACTCAAAATCAGGATCCATGGGCTTGGTAAGTGCCGGGTATCT
>NW_012142745.1:796782-800661 GCF_000956105.1 Propithecus coquereli
TATTGTAGTAAAATATGTATAATATAAAATTTGCCATTTTGACCATTTTAAGTGTACAATTCAGTGACATTAATTACATTGACAATGTTGTACAACCATCACCACTATCTACTTTCAAATTTCTCATCACTCCACACAGAAACTCTACCCATTAAGCAATAACTCCTTATCGAGGACCTGCCAGCTTCTGGTAACCACTAATCTTTCTTTCTCTCTAAATCTGCCTATTCTAGATATTTCATATAAGTGAAATCATACAATATTTGTCCTTTTATGTCTGGCTTATTTCACTTAACAAGCTTATTTCAAGGTTCATCGATGTCGTAGCATGTATCAAAACATCATTCCTTTTTATGGCTGAATAATATTTCATTGTATTATTGTTTACCCATCTTTTGTTTATCCATTCTTCATTGACAGACACTTAGGTAGTTTCTACCTTTTGGCTATTATGAATAATACTGTTACGAACATTGGCATTCAAGTATCTGTTTGAGCCCCTCTTGAATTCTGTATACTTCAGGATATACGATGAGGTCCATCCAGAAGGAATTAGCCATTGTTAATGTAACAAGAACAGTTTGCACAACATCAGTGTAACCTGGCAGCCAAGGAGAGTGGACTGTACGGCACATGCATGAACAATGACGCCCTCACTATACCTGTCAGTGGGGAACTAGATGCTGTTGAGTGAGCACGTGCACTGTGTGGCTGTCGCATTCAAAATGACTGAGCAAGTAGAGCAATGAATCTGCATCACGTCTTGTGTTAAACTTGAACATTCCTCTGTGGAAGCTATTCGGAGGATTCCGAAGGCTTTCGGGGTGATGCAATGACAGCAGCACAAATAAAAGTGTGGCACGATCGCTTCAAAGATGATCGAGAGTCCATTGAAAGTGATCCAAGTTCTGGAAGGCCTGTGACAAGCAGAACACCTGAGGATGTTGAGTGTGTACAGGTTAGGTTAAGAGACGCCGGGAGAACTGTGTGAGGTCCCAATGTGTCTACTTTGAAGGGGACTGAGGCATCATTGTCCTAGGTACAATGTTTCTTGCATCTTGTATCTTCTTTGATAAATGTCTCTATTTTTCATATTCCATGACTGTACACTGTTACTGAAAGCTCAGCACTTGTCTATGAGATCGTATGAGAAGAACGAGAACAAGTGGTTTGATGAGAAGGAAAGAGAAGTTTATTACTTTGCCAACAAAGGAGAAAAAATGACAGACTATCATCTCAAAATCCAAATTTCCTGCATGTAAGCAGAAATACAGAGCTTTTAAAGGAAGGGCCCTCATTTATAGGCTACTGTGTTAATGATTCTAATTGTCCCATCTCTGGCAAAGACAAAGCCTGTGACCTCCGCCCTCCGGGGACCACCTGGGCTCACCTGGGAGGCTGGCAGCTGGCCTGGGATAGCTGAACTATCTCCTGTAACACAAAGAACAAAAGACATTCTCCCTGCCCAAGGCAGGGATGCAGGCCAGGCCCCAGTTCCCAAAAAGAGTGGGGGAAGTTTTACAGAGACATTAAATATTTTTGCCATTTTTTTCCAGGCCATTCCCTCTGTTGCATATTCCCCACTCTCAATTTTATACTTCCACATCTATGGGAGGAGGGGCAACTACTCTGTTACAATACTTTCCAGACAGACCTCATTATGTATCTAGGATTGGAAGTGTTGGGTCACATTATGTCTTAGTCTGTTTTGTGCTGCTATATCAGAATACCTGGAACTGGATAATTTATAATAAACAGAAATGTATTGCCTCATAGTCCTAGAAGCTGAGAAGTCCAATATCAAGGTGCTGGCATCTGACAAGGGACTTCTTGCTGTGTCATAACTTGGCAGAAGGGATCACATGGCAGAAGGGCCAAGAGAGGGCGAGAGAGTAAACACACTCCTGGTTACAGCATTAGTCTATTCTCTTAAAGGTACCACCTCTTAATACTGTTACAATGGTAACTAAATGTCAACATGAGTTTTGGAGGGGACAAATATTCAAACCATAGCACATGGTAATTCTATATTTAACTTTTGGAGGATCTATCAAACTTTCTATAGTGGCTGCGCCATTTTGCATTACTCCCACCAGCAATGTACGAGGGTTGCAAGTTCTTCACATCCTTGCCGACACCTGTTATTTTCAGGGTTTTTTGTAATTGTAGGGTTTTTTCAGGGTTTTTTGTTGTTTTTGTTTTGTTTTGTTTTGTTTTTGAGACAGAGTCTCACTCTGTTGCCCAGGCTAGAGTGCTGTGGCGTCGGCCCAGCTCACAGCAACCTCAAACTCCTGGGCTCAAGCGATCCTCCAGCCTCAGCCTCCCGAGTAGCTGGGACTATAGGCGCGAGCCACAACGCGCGGCTAATTTTTGTTTCTATTTTTAGTTAACTGGCTAACTTTTTGTTTTCTATTTTTAGTAGAGACAAGGTCTCACTCTTGCTCAGGCTGGTCTCGAACTCCTGATCTCAAGCAATCGTCCCGCCTTGGCCTCCCAGAGTGCCAGGGTTACAGGCCTGAGCCACCATGCCCTACCTTACATTTTCATTCTATATATACAGCAAGACTGCAGAAAGCTCCACTCTGCTTTTCAGAGGCTTTTCTCCTGAGATTTTCAGTCTTCCGTTCTGGGCAACCCCAGAATTTGACAAATGTCCTGAGGGGAAAACTGCCTGTGTGCTTGAGTTCCCTCATATTTCTACCAAAATTTTTTGTTGTTCCTCTGTCCCCATGAGTGGCTCTCCTTGACAGTAAAGCCTAGACTTTCTGCCTCCTGCTTGTTCTCAGAATTGCCAAATGCTCCCAGCATTAAAATACCTACAGCAGTCAGTTGTAAGTTCTTTCTCCCCATTGTCTTGGATCTTCCAGACCCTTGCTCAGCAAAATGTGATCTGTAGGCCAGATGTCTTGTCATTACCTAGGAGCTTGTTAGAAATGCAGAATTTCAGGCCATACCCTCCTGAATCAATACTTTATATCCATTTCTTAAAAGCAGTAAAACCAAAGTACTGGTTATAGATTAAACAAGACACCTGGTGCATTATAGTAATAACCTTATTAAGTGAGGAACTTTATTTATATTATCTTTCATTCTCACCACAGCCCTGTAAAGTTGGTATGTATGTATTATTATTATTATTATTATTATTTTAAGGCTGGTCAAGTGAAGCAATGGAATTGGAGAAGGAACAAAGGAATCTGTAACTGGCTGTGATCAATTAGTTGTAAACACCACTGCACTCGGACCAACCAGTGTGTATTATTCTTATTGCCCAGTTTCACAGCAAGTAAGTAGCAAAGCCAGGATTAGAAGCTATGTCATATGGCTCCATGTCCATAAAGCTATATTCTTTTCTGTTGTGAACACTTTTTTCTTATTATAAAGAAATTTATGGCCGGGCGCGGTGGCTCATGCCTGTAATCCTAGCACTCTGGGAGGCCAAGGCGGGAGGATTGTTTGAGCTCAGGAGTTCGAGACCAGCCTGGGCAAGAGCGAGACCCCGTCTCTACCAAAAATAGAAAGAAATTATTGGACAGCTAAAAATATATAGAAAAAATTAGCCGGGCATGATGGTGTGTGCCTGTAGTCCCAGCTACCCGGAAGGCTGAGGCAGGAGGATTGCTTGAGCTCAGGAGTTCGAGACCAGCCTGAGCAAGAGCGAGATCCCGTCTCTACCAAAAATAGAAAGAAATTATTGGACAGCTAAAAATATACAGAAAAAATTAGCTGGGCATGATGGTGTGTGCCTGTAGTCCCAGCTACCCGGAAGGCTGAGGCAGGAGGATTGCTTGAGCCCAGGACTGTGAGGTTGCTGTGAGCTAGGCCGACGCCATGGCACTCTAGCCCAGACAACAAAGTGAGACTCTGTCTCAAAAAAAA
>NW_012142745.1:800711-806872 GCF_000956105.1 Propithecus coquereli
CTACCAAAAATAGAAAGAAATTATTGGACAGCTAAAAATATATAGAAAAAATTAGCCGGGCATGGTGGCACATGCCTGTAGTCCCAGCTACTTGTAGTCCCAGCTGAGGCAGTAGGATTGCTTGAGCCCAGGAGTTTGAGGTTGCTGTGAGCTAGGCTGACACCACGGCACTCACTCTAGCCCGGGCAACAAAAGCGAGACTCTGTCTCAAAAGAAAAAAAAAAAAGAAATTTATGGGTTTTTTTAAAAACCAATCAGGACAACATGCCCAAAAGTAGAGAGAATAAAATGAAAGTTACGTGTAATTTATCATCATTATTAATTCTGGTATGTATCTTTCCAATTGTGTGTGTGTGTGTGAGAGAGAGAGAGAGAGAAATCAACTGTTGAAATGGTTTTGTAACTTGTTTTTGTTTCTTCTTAACATTGTCAGCATTTTAATAAAACACATACTCTTTTTCAGGATATCATGCTGCCTCTTGTTTCAATGAATTCTTTTGTTTCAAGGTAGGGTGCCTCACTCAAGTATCAGAGTATAGCAACACCTCCAAGTATTCCCTTTTAATTGAGTGGCCCACTCCCATTAAGGAAGCAGTGGTTGGAATGTTTCATCTTATTCCCTTTAGGGAAAGGATGACCTAGCAGAGTACAAAAACAGTCAAATATTTGCATTGTAAAAGTTGGTGTTCAGACGTGTGTTGAAATATTTAGAAAAAAAATATTTGATTACCAAGAGCCAGTTTTCCCTGCTTTGAAGAGTAGAAGTTACCCTAGATAGTGAAAGGGGAGGCAATAGAGCTGAGGTCTACTAAAAGAAAGTCAGCATAGAGCACTCATAATCATTGGGATTCCTAGTTTCTGGCTGGCTTTGACCTTCCTAGCTATACGACTTGGGCAAATTATTTTTGGGAAAGGGGACAAATTACTTTTAATCTCTGCCCTTTTGCTTTTTATTCTAAAATATTAGGATAATAATGTTATTAACTTTTAGAGGCATTGCAGGAAGCAAATGAGTTAATGTAAGGAACGTGCTCAGAACATGGCTGGCACATTGTAAGTCCTCAAATGTTAGCTCTTCCTTCTCTTCCCTTCCCCTTCTTCTTCTATTCCTCCTCCTCCTCCTTCTAGGCTTATGTGTGTCCTTGAGATATGGTCCTGTGTCCTGTGCCTCTACTCCCCCAATGACTTTGAGAATCTGAGAACAGAAAGGCCCTGTACCTCCTCCCTGGAAGGGAAGCCTCAGAGGTTCCCTCTGGCCCGGTGTTTCAGCAAAGTCGCAGGACAGCATAGGAAAACTTCCCCAAACTGGGAGGGAACTGAGAGACCCACCCCTTTAAAAGCTCTGTATTTCTGCTTATGGTTAGGACGATGGTTTTTTTCTGTGGTGGGAGTCTTCCATCCTCCTCATTTGCTGGCAAATTAATGAAACTTCTCTTTCCTTCTCCTCAAACCACTTGTTCCCATTCTTCTGATGCAGCCTCAGGGACAAGTGCCAAACTTTTGGTAACAGAACTTGCTCCTGGGCGGCACAGGAATTCCTTCCACAGGAGCTTTCTCACATGCAAAATCCACATCGATGTGTTCACCAACCTCGAAGCTCAACTGAGCTTTGGTGTCCCCAGTTTTTATTGGAATTTAATTATGTAGTCATGATTGGTAGAGTAATTGGCCACGTGTTTGAACCCAATCTCCAGCCCCCTCCCTTGCAAGGGGTTGAGCTGGTATCACCCAGTTTGAAGGCCCCAACCCTCTAATCATGTGATTTGTCTTTCCAGCATGGCCAGCTCTTATGTCCTGAAACTCTGTTGGGGCCCACCATGAGTAACAAAGACACTCCTATCAGTCAGGAAATTCCAAGGGTCTAGAAGCTCCATTTCAGGAACCCAAGACAAAGAACAGACAAATCTTTATTATATAGCAGCAGCAAATATCCCTAACTTTATCAAGAATAACTTTCTGATATAAAATGGAATTTCAAATAAGAATCTGCCAGATTCAGGAGGACAGCACATACCCTTGAGGTCATTTCTGGGGAGACTGGCACAGTAGCCCTGGTTGGGATAACAATGAGCTGCTATCTCCAGAGATGCTGAAGTCACTGGAGCTGGAGAACACTGTTTGGCTCCGGGCACATGCTGTGATATAGGCTCAGGCAATGGGCTCTACCTTCTTGTGGCCCGTCACTCTGCCCCTGGTTATCAGGGTGATAGTGGGCTCCTCTCAACTTCCTATTTCTGCAGTAGAAATGTCCTACTGTTTCCTCCTTCCCCTCTCACTTCGAATCTGGTAGAAAGAACATTGAACTCAGTACCTGGAGATCTGGGTTCAAAATCTGGCTCTGCCATTTACTTCTCTGAACTTCATTTTCCTTATCTGGAGGAGAAGAGTAATGACCTATTCAGGGAGACTGCAGTATTCAAATAAATTAATGTGAAAAAGAAGTCTTTGTATAAAGGGGCAGTATTTCAAACAAATATTGCCCTGGCACAAGAACAGACAGAGAAAAAAATGGAACATCATAAAACAGAGGTAAAAACTGGCACACACAGGTTGTGTTTGAGCTGATTAAAATTTTTTAGAAGATTATCAGATATTTTCTCATAAAAACTCTAATGCCTGGCTTCTCTTTGAAAATCTGGAGCTCTAGCAGCACCAAGCCTGCATTCCCATATGGCCACAGTCGGCTAGAGCTGGCTGCCAGCCAGCCTGGGGCTTTCTTTCCACGCCCCTATTCTGGTCTCTGGCCAGGTCGGCTGTGGCGGCTAAAGCAACTCCATCTTGGGTGCTGATCCACCATGTTGACTTCTGATTAATAACCCCAGTTCTCGGAATGCCTCTAGATTTCTATTTTACTGTTATTATAAATCCTGCCCTTAGGCAGATTCACACAGAATTCTTGCCTCTTCCTGAGGAGTCAACTTCAATTGTCTTACACACTCCTTCCCTGTGTCACGTAAGCCCGGTGGAGGGTGAGGGGGATGGCATGGTCACGGTGGGAATCCAACCTTCTTGTGGCCATTGGGACATAGCTTCTGTTCTGTTAAATATTTCTTTTTGAAAAACTGGATACATCAGCCTCTTTCTTTGGCCTCTCAGCTTCCTCAGACTTTGGGGGTAGGCTTACATAGACTTGCCCACCATGGAACATCTGTTTCACTTAAAGCCATTTGGGTTTTTTGACCAGGTGGGCACAGTGGTTCATGCCTGTAAACCTACCTCTCTGGGAGGCAGCAGGAGGATCGCTTGAGGCCAGGAGTTCCAGACCAGCCTGAACAAGAGCAAGACCCCCAAAATAGAAAAATTAGCTAGGCGTGGCTGTGCATATCTGTAGTCCCAACTACTTGGGAAGCCGAGGCAAGAGGATTGCTCTAGCTCAGGAGTATGAGGTTGCAGTGAGGTCCGATGATGCCACTGCACTCCAGCCTAGGTGACCGAGTGAGACTTTAAGAAAATAAAAAAAAATAAAAACTATTAGATTTTTGATCCCTGGAATGGAGATTACAGAAATAGATCCAAATGCATATTAGAATTGTAGAAAAGTTTTAGGCATTATGAAACATTGTATGGAAGAACTGGCCTTGCCATCCCAGCCCCCATCAGAGGACAATTGTCGACTTGAGGCAGGTACCTTTCCCTGGGCATCAGAGTGCAGCTGTTAAGAGCTAGTGTAGACCTAATGTGATGCCAGCAGGTCTCTCACGTGCCCCAAGAAAAGCAGGAAAGAAGGCAGCTGCTTCGTTTGCTCTTTAGCAAAATAATTGATACTCAGTGATTCTGTTAATTTTGGGAGGAAATATTTTTACTTTGATGTGGGTTTGGACTGCATAGGCTTTAAGGGGAAGAAAAGTAATTTATGTAGGGTGAGACACTTACTTTACACGTCAGCCAGTAGAGAGCCTTCCCAGGAGCTGTTCTGCCAGGCTCTCAGGTGCAGACATTATAAATTAAACAAAAGCTGAGGTTCCTCATCCACATCTCTCAGGAGCCAGATGCCCATGCCTTCGGTGCCATGGGAATGTTGGCTGAAACTCAGGGTCCAGTGAGGCTGTCGCACTAAGACTCAGAACCTCATTTGAAGGCTCCTTTGATGGGGAAGAAGCAGGGTTTTCCTGAACAAGGGAGGTGGAGTTTCTCCATCTGGACACTTGAGGAGAATGCAAGGCAGACATGGAGCGAACCAAAGTGCTGGAGAACCTGGCTAGAAAAGCTGTCAGGGAAGCCTCTGAAGCACAAGGTCCTGAAGGTCAAGGCCACCAGCTGCTACCCTTGTGCAACCTGAAGGGAGAGTGAGAGTTAACATGTTTACTCTTCCCAGTGATTGCTTCTGAAAGTGTCCTAACCTTTTGGGAAAGGAACATGTGCTGTCTGGTGTGTGGGTCTTGGGAACACTAAAGAGGCGGAGTGGCAAGGGGCCGGAAGGGTCTGTTCCTTCTCATTTCCTCCTGGCCTCCAGTGAGGATGGAGGGTGACCTCGGGAGGACTGAGTCCCTGAGCTCCAGGCGGTCATTCAGCATTAAGGGATGACTCAGAGCCAGATGCTGAGAGCAACATGGCACCAAAAGAATGTTCTGAAGTGAAACAGATCTCCTGCTAAGTCCCGTAATTTAAAGAATGCTCCTCCCAAGATAGGAAGATGGGGACACCAACCCAGCAAACTCCTGAGCTATTATTTAATAAATGATGGTGGAATAATTAGATGTGATTTGGCTAAGAGAAGACTCTAGGTCATACCAAAAACAAAAATAAAGTCCAGATTGATTGAATTGCTAACTGTGAAAAAACGTAGCATGTAAAAAATGAAACTTTCAAAGATAAAGTGAAATATAGGAGATTTTTCCCCCTAACAGTCTCAGGATAGTCCCAAGCAAGATATGAAACCCAAAAACCATAAAAGAGAAAATGCCAGATTGGACCACAGAAAAATTAACAAAAGGCACCCTAAATACAGTGGTGAAATAGGTGACAAACTACCAGGAGAAAATACTTGTAATACATAAAACAAACAAAGGTGAATCTCCTTAAATAGAAAAAGAACACTAGCAAAACAATTAGAAAAGACAAACGATCCAATTGAAAAATAATCCATGGATTATGACTAAGGAATTCATAGAAGAAATAGAAATGGTCAATAAGCATATTTTTAAAAACCAGTGGCCTTTATAATATTTAAAGGGATTCACATTAGAGTATCAACATGATTTTTTTTACCTGTAGGTGGAAAAAGGTTTATATAAACACGGAATAATGCAGAAGTGGAAGAATGTGCACTGAACTAGGAACAGTGCTTCATTTTGAGGGGATGTAAGTGGAAAAGATAGAGTGGAGTCTTTCACTTTGTTACTTTACATACATTTTGCAAGATTACGGATGATTTTCTTTTTCTTTTTTGTAAGACAAAGTGTTTATTAAAGTCTTAGGAATTGCAATTTGGGAGACACAGATTTGGCTGGATCCAAACTGTGTTTTGAGGAAGGAAAGGGAAGTAGGGATTTTTAAAAGGACACTGAGGGTGATTACACAAGTGTTTTTGAAAGAATAATTGCTGGTGGAGAAAACTCCCCTAATACGAGTCCATGGTTCACTGCTTGTCGCTGTTTAAGAGTTGCAGATCTGGCCAAATTTAGCTGTTTTCCAGGATGTTGTGGTCATGGCGGTTTGGCCCAGTTAAAAAATTCCTGGCAAGTCCCTATTGTGCAAGGTTGGAGGTTGTGCAGGCAGTCCTTCTTAGAACGGCTTCCCGACTCCATTTTAGTCCTCTGAACCACAGTGACACTATTTTGTATATCACATTTCACTTAAGCCACCTTAGTTTATGGTATTTTGTTATAGCAGCGCAAGCTGACTAGGACAGTGTTCTTGTCCGATGTTGGTGTTCTGTGAAATTGGTTATGTTGAACGGAGAACACCAAAGCCAAGCTGTGAGTGCCAGACCAGCTCCTGGTGACACTAAGGCCTAACCAATAATGCCAGGACAGTTTTTCACTGTTTGAGGGCTGTGTTTGTGGAATTGTAAGGAGATTGGCCGAAAGGACAAATGCCAGCAGCTTGCCTTCCTTTGGAATCTTTTTGTGAGAAAAGGAAATGCTTTTTTTCCCCCTCTCTGGGTTCATTTTCTTGGTATTTTATATTTTTTAACCTTTAGAAAAAAATTGGCTGCTTAA
>NW_012142745.1:808812-834382 GCF_000956105.1 Propithecus coquereli
ATATACAAAAATTTTCAACTTTACCTATAATAAGATGAAGGCAAACCAAAACTACATTAAAAAAAACATTTCTTACCTATAAGATTGACAAACACCAAAAGTTTGATACCATCATGTAGTGGAAAGAGTATAGGGAAACGAACTCTCAAACATGGCTCAAGGGCATGTAAACTGCTACAGAGCTTTCACACTTTTAGATGTACCTGTCTTTTGAACCAACAATTCTATTACTAGGGATTTATTTCACACACATATTTGCACATGTGTAAAATTACAAATATAGAAAGATATTTATTGCAGCATCATTTGTACATATAAAGAAAATATTGGAAACAACACAAATGTAAATCAGTAGGATACTGATGTAACAAATTATGGTCAATCCATGCATTGGAATAATGTGTGGGGTTAGCTTTTTTTTTTGTTTTTTGAGACAGAGTCTTGCTCTGTTGCCTGGGCTAGAGTGCCATGGTGTCAGCCTAGCTCACAGCAACCTCAAACTCCTGGGCTTAAGGGATCCTCCTGCCTCAGCCTCCCGGGTAGCTGGGATTACAGGCATGTGCCACCATGCCTGGCTAATTTTTTCTATTTTTTGTTGTCTGGTTAATTTCTTTTTATTTTTAGTAGAAATAGGGTGTCACTCTTGCTCAGGCTGGTCTTGAACTCTTGAGCTAAAGAGAGTCCTCCTGCCTTGGCCTCCAAGAGTGCTAGGATTACAGGCGAGAGCCACCATGCCCGGCCAATTTGTGGCTTTAAAAAAGAATGATACAGCTCTATACATGTTGATATACAACAACTTCCAACATACCTCAGGGCCTTGTCATTGCAAGATTAGAGTGTGTTGCTTTGAGTTACAGCTGGCAAAAAGTGGAAGGCAGAATTCCAGGGGTAAATTAGTCATTTAGGACCACTTTCTCATTAGTGGCATTTCCCATTTTCAGAAGAGGAAGCTGAGAAGCTGAGTGATAGATCCTCACATGGCTGGGGGAAGAAAAGCTGGAGTTCACGATCTCTCATGTCTGAAATTTGGGTTGGAACCTAAAGGGATTAAGGACCGGAAATACACTAACCCTCTAAAGAACTGCAGCTCAGCCTCAAAGCATCTCACATCTCACTCCTGAAATTGTACTAAGGTGGTCCTGGATTGTTAGTGTCTTCAGGAAACTGTCAGAGACAAAAGCAGGCCTTTGGTTGCTCATACCTGTAATCCCAGCACCTTGGGAGGCCAAGGTGGGAGGATCCCTGGAGGCCAGGAGTTCAAGTTCAGCCCAAGCAACATAGTGAAACATTGTTCAAGGTATTAAGCTACCTGTAAACTAGCTATTTGAAAGGGACCCAAATCCTAGAAGTCCTAGGAAAGGAGAAAGAATGGGGAGAAGTAATGTTTTAACAGATAATGGTGAAAAAACTCTCCAAACTGATGAAAGACATTCAGCCACAGATTCAAGAAACTAGGAACCCTGGGATAAATAAAAAGAAATCCACACCTAGCCACTCAGCTGTCAGTCTAATCGTTTGAATTTAAGGTGCTCTTTTTCACTCTGGCAGGCTACAGATAACCTATTTTTCAATGCCCTTAGAACCTGATTTACCATCCAGCTGAGTCCTTCATTCATGGATTAGATAATCTCTGACCCTGTGTTTATTTTATATTTGCATGAGTCATGTTTTTAACTTTTTGAAAACTATACTTTGTATATACGTGAAATAAAGGATTCATGAGACAATACTATTTCTTCTTGCAATAAGTTTTCTGTACTATTTTATTCTTTTCATTTTATTAAAAATAACTCTGGTCACAACCCACTAAATCTGATCTCGACCTGCAGTTTAAACACCTTGCCTTAGCAGACTGGGCAGGAAGGGGTGTGTGGGGGAGAGTTACATTTAAAAAAACAAAACAAGGCCTGGAGCGGTGGGTGGCTCACGCCTGTAATCCTAGCTCTCTGGGAGGCCGAGGCGGCGGATTGTTTGAGCTCAGGAGTTCCAGGCCAGCCTGAGCAAGAGCGAGACCCCGTCTCTGCTAAAAAATAGAAAGAAATTAATCGGACAACTAAGAACATATAGAAAAAATTAGCCGGGCATGGTGGCACATGCCTGTAGTCCCAGCTACTTGGGAGACTGAGGCAGGAGGATCGCTTGAGCCCAGGAGTTTGAGGTTGCTGTGAGCTAGGCTGACGCCATGGCACTCTAGCCCGGGCAACACGGTGAGACTCTGTCTCAAAAAAAAAAAAACCCCAAAACCACTAATCCTTAAATTTGTTTCTTCAGCTTCACCTTTCCAGGAATCAGATGCCTGTGGCCTCGCTCAGCCGCTCAGCCCTCGGACTCCGGGATCAATCCGGGAGGCCGTTAGGAAAAGTCTGCGGCAGTTTGGCCTCACTCAGCAGCAGGGACGCGAGAGCCACGGGGCGGGGGCTATGGCGCTTTCGGGTGGCGATCGGGCAGGCCGGCCGGTCTCCCTGGGTGGGGCCTCCGGGTCTTGGAAACAGTCTGGGCTTCCGAGAGCGTCGCTGCATTCCCGCCCAGAGTTCAGACAAAGCGAAAAGTTCTTGAGAGTCCGCGGCGGCGCGGGGTGGGGATTCGGTGGCGGCGGCGGCCACGGTCGGAGCGCTGTGGGTCTCCGAAGTCACCCTGTCCATCTCCTGCCTTTCCCCGCGCCAGGGGCTTCCAGCTGGAGAAGGTGGCTGCTGTGTGTTCGTAAGATCCTGCTTTGGAGGGAGCGAGGGCCGCGTAGAAAAGTGACCAGGAAGAGGCTTGTCTGGACCCGCCCCGAGCCACCCCGGCCTTTAAACCCGCCCCTGCCCTTCTGTCCCCCCGCGCCGGTCCAGGTGCTCCGCGCTCCGATCAGAGGCGAGTACGACCCATGGCTGCGCTGAGGTGGACGCTGCTGGGGATGCGAGCGGCCGGCCGTGGCCTCTGCCCACGCGGGGCCAGAACCAAGGCCGCTATCCCTGCCGCCCTCCCCGCGGATAAGGCAGCCGCGGCTCCCGTAGCCGGGCCTGGCGGCAGGCGGCGACTACGAAACCCAGAGGAGCTTCCAAGTGTGGGGCGGCTGCGCTTCTTATTTCAGCTGTTCGTGCAAGGCTACGCTCTGCGCCTGCACCAGCTCCAGGTAACCCAGCAGGATCCTCGCGACCTGGAGATCGGGGTGGGCACAGGGACAGAGAGGCTGAAGATGGAGGGGGTGTTGGACAAAAAGTGAAGGAACCGAACTGGGGACTCACTGAGTCTATGACCGTAAACTGGAAATCTGTAGGGACAATTGGCAAAGTGCAGACAGAACACTTGGGCCGAAACGAACAGGCCAATGAGTGGTGTGAATCAGGAGGACACCAGCAACGAGGTGACTTGGAGGCTGGACTTAAAGTGGACAGAGGTTGGGAGAGGAGTGCGCTGTCTTAGGAAGAGAATGGCAGCTGCGTGTGTGTAAGCTGACAGACGTTACAGAATCCCTATTTAATTCTGTGGCGATATTGGCTCCCACAAACTTCTTCCAAAGGAAATAACTTCAGGAGGAGTACAGAGGCCTCTTAAAAATGTGCAAGGTTTTCCTCTTGGGGGGGAAAAGCCCCAATATTGCTTCTCAGTGAGTGAAAGCAAAATCATAGACAGTAAGGAGAGGGTGCATTTTTGTTATGAAGACATCAGTGTCCAATAGGAAGGCTTTACCCAGTGGAACACAGAGATGGGACAGGGATGGACGGTAGCCCACTGCCAGCTGACAGAGGCTGGAAGAAACCCAATGTTGACCAACGTTTGTTAAGTTGGAGAGGTTTTAGGAAATGAACCAAAGGGATTCATGTGGCCTCTGTCTTTCTAATGATGCTCAACAAATATTAATGCACCTACTATGTCCTAGGTATGATTCCAAGTGCTGGGATTCCATGAGATGAGGTCCTTGCCCCCTGCCCTCATGGGGCTTATATGCTCCTTTGAGGAAGATGGAGGACAAAGAAGTGAATAGATCAATAAACAGTTAACTGCAGAGAGAAGACTGTGGGGGAAGAAGCTGCTCTAAGCTTGAGGGAAGGATGGGGCCTTTGATCCATTGGTGCCCTTTGCAGGGACATTTGGCTGTCCTATCAGTGACTGATAGGAGCAGGAGGAGGCAGGTCTTGTGTTGGGTTGGCTGACTGTCTGTAGGCCTCGTGTCTGTGCTGTGGAGGAGGCAAGCTGAGGAGGAGCTGTGGGGACTGGGGACAGGGCAGGCCCTTGAGGACAGCCTTCAAGGCCATGCTAAGGGTCCAGGTTCCTTGGAGGGGCCGGGGTGGGCTCTTGAACATTCAGGGGGTGAGTGAAGATGGCCTGTGAGAACCACTGTCCAGGTTTTGGTATACATGGTAGAAGAGGCGCAGAGGGTCTCAGGTGACGAATGCTCGGTGTGACAGCATGCAGGATGGAGAAGATTGGAGCCACACTCCACAGAAAGCCAGACTGGGGGTTGAGGATGAGGGGGAAAATGACTATGAGGGCGTGAAGGGAAAAACTGACCACAACTAGGGCTGCATCCTCTGTACCTGTCCAGGTGGAACAGGGTCTTCTGGGACCTTCCCTGTTGGGCTCATGATTCTGAGCCTTGGAGGGGCAGATACATCTTGAGAGGTGGTTAAAAAATCACTCCCTGTGGCCCCAGTTCCTCTAGCTAAGAAACCAGAGTCTTGTTAACTTCCCGTGTTTGATTTAACCTTTACAAATGTAAGGGGCCCAATGAATGTCCCAAGAGTGAGGACCAGGATTTCTCAGGGGGAGATTTGCTCAGGATTATCTCTATAGTAGCAACTACCAGGGAAATTCTAGATGGCCTTAGGAGGAGGAAGAGGAAGCAGGAGAAAGCTAGGAATGTGTGGCCTTTGAAAGGGAAGCCTAGGGCTGGAATTTAGGAGAGGCCCCTGGTTTCAGTCCTTGTATCCCAAACATCTTAGGTCACATGAACCTGGGCCGTCCCATGGGAAATACATGATTAGTCCTCCCCGCTACATGTAGCCGATGTGAGTTAATAAAGAGAGAGTATTGTACATCTATAAAACCCAGTTAATAGCCCTGTTGAGGAAGAGGGTATGTTTCAGTGACCCACTCACTTTCTATCAGTTAGAATTTGTTTGGTGGCCACTTACACTGGCTGAAACTATAAAGCAGCTAGCTTTATTATCTTATAGAAAGGAAAACTCCCATAGTTGAGTGTCCTTTAGATGTAATTTGCTTTAGAGATTCATGAAGTTATCAGAGCGACATCTTTGTTTTTCTGCAGCTCTCTGGGCTCCGCTGTCTTGTAGAAGTTGGTTGACTGGCTTGGCCTGGGTTAACTGCCTATCCCTGAACCCATTATAGTGGCCAGGAGGAGGTGGACACACCCTAATTAGCTTAGCTGCAGGCAGACTTACTCCTAAAGTTGGGGTTGGAGTCCCTCCCCCCCAAACCAGGTGGCTACCACACCAAGGGGAGGAGGAATGGGTGTAGGGGCAGCCCACCACAATGTCCCCTCTACCCTCACTTGTCAGAAACTGCATTAGCACACATAAAAGTAATAAAATCAGCTTAGGGCTTAAGGGGGTGGGGTAGGAACAGAAACGTATAAAAATCGTACTACTCCATAAATACCAGTGACTTTCTCTTTCCTAATGAAAATAATGTCAAGAGTGCTAGAAAAATGAAATTTGAACATGTTAAAGTGATACATAAATTTATATTAACTTTACATCTTTCGAGGATGGTGATCCTGGGAATGATGAGGTATCCATGCTGTAGCTCTTACTGTGGACCACCTGAATTGGTGGGCCTTCCTGTGCCCCGCAATGCCCTGTGCACATGTGTGTCATTTCATGTATCGTGTTTCTTGTCAGCATCTGTTTATAAGGCTTGGAGATTGTGCTGTGAAGCTCTGAGGGCTGCCTGTGTTTTTCCCACCTCTGTCCCCTGTCAGGCACAGTCTTAGGCACAGGGGAGGAGCTGCGAGGGGTATAGCTGGAGTGGGTTAGTTATTGAGGGTGCAGGTTCCTGATAAAAGGATGAATTTAGCCCACACCCACCCACCACATGTTTTCTTGCCTTTCTGCCTTCCATCATGGGATGACGCAGCAAGAAGGCCCTCGCCAGATACGAGTTTCTTGACCTCGGACCTCCAGAACTGTAAGAAATAAGTCTCTGTCCTTTATAAATTACCCAGCCTCAGGTATTCTGTTATAGCAGCATAAAACAAACTAAGATGAGAGATCAAACTCCCAAGGACCATAATACTCCATTACACAGTTATCTGTTGCTGTATAACAAACTAGCCCAAATCATGGTAGATTAAAACAAGAAATATTTTGTTCTATTCATAATTTTGAGGATCAGGAATTCAGTCAGGGCACAGTGGAAATGGCTTATTTCTACCCCATGATGGAGTAGGGCTTCAGCTTGAATGGCTGAAGATGGCTAGGATTGCTCACATGGGGCCATATGCCTGGGCCTCGAATCTGATTTTGGCTGGCTTGTCACATCTTCTGGGGCTGGAACGGCCAAGATAGCTTCTTCAGTGGCATAATTGGTGCCTGGGCTGGGTTTGGCTGGAACAGCTGATATTCTCTCTCTCTTTATGTGGTTGCCTGGGCTTCCTTACAGCATGGTAGTTGTAGGATAGTCAGACTCCTTATCTGGTGCTGGCTTCCCCCAGATTGAAGGTTCTAAGAGACAGAAAGTCAAAGTTGCCCTTTTCTTAAGGCCTGGGCCTGGAAACTGGCCCAGCATCACGTCCACTGTATTCCACTCATCAAAGCAGTTAGAGAGCCGCTGAGATTCTAGAGGAGACATAGACCTCACCTTTTAATGGGAGGCATGCCAAAGAATCTGTGGTCATCTTTAATCCACTAAACTGTTTTCCTGGGATTCTGGTACTTAAGGAGAGAAATTAGTGACTGCATTACTGGACTTCTTGGTGTGCCAGGACCCAGAACCAAGGAGTAGAATTTTATGGAAGGAAATTCCATCTAGGCCTTGGAGAAACCTGATTGAATGTGCTTCTCTGGTGCCTCTCCATTAGGTTAAGTGTCTCTCTCCCTTGGATGTGAAAGATAAAATGTTGCCTAATTCTTGCTGTTTGACTCCCCTCTTATGGATTTTGTAGAGACCACCCTCATTCTGTTAACACATTCTTTCTTCAGTTTGGCTAACACGTTTGATTAGATGGATTTTCTTTCCCAGCACTCATGTTACCATCAAGCCTTCCAGAGATTATCCTCCAGTTACTGTGACTGGGCTTGAGTGTTTTCCAGTGCCATCTAGCAGACATCTGTAGGTTGTCGTTGAGGCTGTGGCAGATTGCCCTGAAGCCTCAGGGATGGAAAATTTGAAACTATGTATTAAGGCCAAAAATGTATGTGATACTAATTTAGCAATTGCACTGCCTGAGTTTTATCTTACAGATAAACTACTGTGGTCAAAGAAATTTTCAGGAATATTGAAGGTAGCATTATTTGTGGTTAGGGAAGATTAGAATGACTTAAACATCACCTAGTAGTGGACTAATTAAATTATGGTATATTTTTAGGCAACCATTAAAAAGAGTAGGGATAGATCTATTGTACTAATATGAATTGCCTGCTAAGAGATGGGAAGAAATTAAGATGTAAAACTATGTAATATGCCATCACTTGTGGATAAAGAAAGAGTATGGGGCCAAGCACAGTGGCTCATGCCTGTAATCCTAAGCACTTTGGGAGGCCAAGGTGGGAGGATAGCTTGAGGCCAGGAGTTCCAGACTAGCAAGAGCAAAAGCAAGGCCCCCATCTCCACAAAAAATAGAAAAAATTAGCTCATGCTTGTAGTCCTAGCTACTTGGGAGGCTAAGGCAGGAAGATTGCTCCAGCCCAGGAGTTTGAGGTTGCAGTGAGCTTTGATGCCACCACTGCACTCTTGTCTGGGTGACACAACAAGATTCCAAATAAAAAAAAAAAGATTAAAAATTAAAAAAAGGAAATGTAGGGTATGTATGCATCTATATATATGTTGGTATATGCATAAAATAACTGGGAGGACACACAAAAAATTGGTGACAATGGTTGCTTCCAAAGGGGCTTTGGGCTCTGGAGGTGAGAGTTAGGAGGAAGACTTACTTTCCATTGCATACCCTTTTGAACTCTGAATTTTAACAGCGTGCATGTATTTATTATGTTTTGCAATTTTAAAAAACAACAAAAGCAAGAGAATCAAGAGCAGGAGATAAAAGGATGGCATACCAAAAGCATCCTGTCCAACATAATATTTGGGGGTCTTTTGATACCACTTCCTATTTTGTACCCCTCTTTGGCTCTGGGTCCTCCTTTTTTTTTTTTTTTTTTTGAGGCTCAAGTGATCCTCCTGCCTCAGCCTCCCGAGTAGCTGGGACTACAGGCATGCGCCACCATGCCCGGCTAATTTTTTCTATATATTTTTAGTTGTCCAATTGATTTCTTTCTATTTTTAGTAGCGACGGGGTCTCGCTCTTGCTCAGGCTGGTTTCGAACTCCTGAGCACAGACAATCCGCCTGCCTCGGCCTCCCAGAGAGCTAGGATTACAGGCGTGAGCCACCGCGCCCGGCCTGGGTCCTCACTTTTGAGAGCTGCCTCTACTTCCTCTCTCAGCACTGCGTCCCTTGCTGATCATCCACTCCTTGTTCCTGGCCTGTTGTCATTGTTCTCTCCAGCTAGGTCTGACTTGTAGACAAAAGTATGCTCAGCTCCCTGAGGTTTGCCTCTGGATGTTGTGGTTTCCTGAGGGCATCCCAGGCAAAGCCTTTTCTTGGATCACTCTAGGATCTTCCTCTACCCTCATCCTATTGTTTCTGTAGGTTGCATTAAAACAGACATCTTTCTGATTATTAAACTAATGGCTGCACGCATCCACAAAAATGTCCTTTTGCAGCTTTGTTTGTAAAATCAAAAATTCAGAAACATGTTAAATGCCCATCAACAGGGTAAAGAAATCGTGATATATTCATGTAATGAAATACTACTATACAACAGTCATCATGAACATGCAAGCTGTTTTATGTATCAATATGGATAACTCAAAAGCAGAGTTGAGTACAGAATGATATGTACAATAGAATATCATTTTTATAAATTAGAAGCCACACAAAAATACTATAGGTTACCACTGGATACATGCATACATTTGTATGTGTATATTAAAATTATATGTGTATATAATATTGACAGAAGGCTTCACTTCAGTTTCAGGGTAGTGGTTGCTCTGGGGAGGGAGAGCAAGGGACTGGGGAAGGATAAGAAGGGGAGTTTGTATCTGATATTTTTCACTTAAAAAATCTTTGAAGCAAATATGACACATATGAACATTTCTTAATTCTGAAGGGTGGAGTACATGGGTGTTTGTAACATTATTTTCTTGAATTTTCAACATCAAAATATTCATAATAAAAAATATAAGTACTCCTGCTCACCATGAGGCCAAACGGTGCCACTGGCTAGGTCAGATCTTGGAGGAGATCATTAAAGACAAGGTGCCAAACAAGGAGAACCTGGGAATGCTGCTAATTATTTAGCGCCTCCTGTCACTTGTGTGAGGGGGTTGGGGTTGACTCCTGATGACACTTTGGCTGCACCGGCACAAGGCTATCCCGGCTGGGTTTCTCTCCACCTTTGACCCTTCTCTCTGACATCTGTCAGCACAGATAAAAGAGTGGCCTGTGCCTGAAGTTAGTCTCTCCTGTTTATCCAGCTGGAGGCTGCCAGCTTTTAGGGCTGTTTTGTTGACGCTGGCAAAAACAGTGCTTGGTGTTTGTGAATTCACTTTTGTCCTCGGGCTATTAGCTTGCTGCTTTTGTGTTGTTTTACTATGCATGAGAGTCTCCCTAAGGAGCCTACTCATCGGTAAACTTAATAGGCCTCTAAATAGGACAATAGAACATCAAAATGCAGTATCATATAGGGGGGGTGGATGTCAGGTGATTTTAACGTTCTGGGTTTTTTTTTTTTTTTTGGTAACACCTTATGGAGATCTAATTGTATACCATACAATCCACCCATTTAACAATTGAATGGTTTTTGGTATATTTGTAGAGCTATACAACCATCACTCTAGAAAGAAACCTGGTATCCTTTAGCAGTCACCCTCATTCCTTCGTCTCCCCTGGCCGCTGGTGATCACTAATCTACTTTCCGTCTCTGTGGATTTGCCTATTATGGACATTGCATATGAATGGAATCATTCAATACGTGGTCTTTTGTGACAGGCATCTTTCACTTAGCATAATGTTTGTAAGGTTCCTCGATGTTGTAGCATGTTTTTGTTTTGTTTTTTTTTTTTGACACGGCGTCTCTCTCTGTCACCTGGGCTAGAGTGCAGTGGCGTCGTCATAGCTCACTGGAACCTCCAATTCCTAGGCTCAAGCAATCCTCTTGCCTCAGCCTCCTGAATAGCTGGGACTATAGATGTGTGTCACCACACCCGGCTAATTTCTCTATTTTTTTGTAGAGACAGGTCTCACTCTTGCTCAGGCTGGTCTCGAACCCCCGAGCTTAAGTGGTCCTCCTGCCTTGGACTCCCAGAGTGCTTAGGATTACAGGCGTGAGCCACCATGCTCAGCCTTAATGTTGTAGCATGTATCGGTATCTCATTCCCTTTTATGGCTGAATAATATTCTGTTGTAGAGATATACCACAATTTGTGTATTCATTCATCCATTGATGGATATTTGGGTTGTTTCCACTTTTTGGCTCAGTGCAAGTTTTTGAGTTTTCACAGTATCCACAACTTGGAGCTGACTTTCCTAAATTTGTTTGCGTTCCCAACTCTGAAAATCTGAAGGCCGTGGCACTTCTCTACAGCAAAAATTGAGTTTATGTGCAACCTATTGCATAGGATTTCAGCTCCCCTCCCTGACTTCCAGCCTGTGCACACCCCAGTTCACGACCCCTTGCCTTGGATGTGGATTAGCGCCTTCCGAACACCATACCTATAATCTGCTTAATGGCTGCTGGAGCTGCCTTGGGTTATCCACCCTTAACATCTGGGCTAGCCACTGTGCACCTTTGTGATGAAATAGTAATAGTAATATAAATCCTTTTTTAACCAATGAGGAAATAAATGTTTTTAATTTAAAATGTCAGGACTTTTGACATAGAGGAAATAAATGTAAGTTCACACGTGTAAGACAAAGCCAAGGCCTGACAGATTCAACTAGTAAAGGTAAAATAAGCCACTTTTAGATTTAGACAGTTTATTAATTACATAGACAGTGAAAAGAAGAACAAGCCAAAAGTGCCAGCTCCCCAAGATCCCTGTCCCATATAACCAAAAGGACAACATTAAAATACAAGGGGACAGATGACCACAATGGAAGACACAGCTGAGGGGTTATATATTCTGCAGCTCTTTTCTGAGGAGGGTGGGGCAGAAAGCTTATCTCTCATCAAAACCCAGGAGGGAGGCGATGAAATTTTGTCTCATGACAGCCTCCCAGGTGACAAAGGAAGGTGAGTGGGAAGTGACTTCATAACAGCCATCCTTTCATGTTCCAGGAGGATCACAGTGTTCTGCCAGAACTCATCAGCTGTGGTTCAAGTCTTTGTATGCATGGCCGTGCAAGGTTGCCAGATTGGGGCCATTCCCTTACAGCTCCACCAATTGTCAGGAGCATAGGCTACCCCTATCAGATACTCTAATTTTTTTTTTACTTTGAAATATTCAGGGGGTACAATTGTTTTGGGTTTTGTTTTTTTTTTTCTTTTTTTGAGACAGGGTCTCACTCTGTTGCCTGGGCTAGAGTGCAGTGGCGTCATCATAGCTTACTACAACGTCAAACTCCTGGGCTCAAGCAAGCCTCCTGCCTCAGCCTCCCAAGTAGCTGGGACTACAGGGGCATGCCACCATGCCTGGCTAATTTTTCTATTTTTTTTTTTTTTTTTTTTTTTTAGTAGAGATGGGGTCTTGCTCTTGCTCAGGCTGGTCTCGAACTCCTGAGCTCAAGTGATTCTTCCACCTCAGCCTTCCAGAGTGCTAGGATTACAGGTGTGAGCTACCAAGCCTGGCCACAAATGTTTTTGTTACATGGATAGCTTTTATAATGTTTTAGTCAGGGCTATAAATGTGCCTGTCACCCAAATAGTGTTCATTGTACCTGTTAGGTAGATTTTTACCCCTCCCCTCCTCCCCAGATACTTTAATTAATTTTACTGATAGAGGCTTGTACCAAATCTTTTGTCTTAGGCAATATGAGACAAACCGTATACAATTATGACCCCTGTAGGCTAATAAGGACTACTTAGAGGACAGACCACTGCCAGGCTTCCCATGTGGAGTGTAACTATAGCTGTTGGCAGCTGCACATACACCCTCAGTTGGCCCATGGGAAGTTCAGGGCAATACCATTGTCTATTACTACCTGTGCTGAAGAGTTTGGAGCAACCTGTGACAAATGTACAAGAGGCTGGCAATAACAGGATGAGACCAAAGAGATCAAATCAATGTCCAGAAAGTTCATCTTGTTCTGTTGTCTTTAGTGGAAGCTGATCCTTTCCGAAGTCTGTGGCAGTTGGAAAGTTTCTAGGAGTTCTTAGATTCAGATTCCTTGTTGGCCAGTGGTCAAGTTGAGGGTGGTGGCAGCAGTTTGGGTTAGATGTCCTATAGATGAGAGCTGAGAGTGAGCAGTAGTCCCTTCCTCCACCCCTGACCCGCTAGGGTTGGCCCTAATGTCCTGCAAACCACAGTGGTGTTCTCCTTCCACAGCCATGTAATTAGCATGACCAGTCCCTACAGCCATCACTTCGCCCTTCTCCCCAGTCCCCCTCATGTCCTGCCCACATGTGTGCTCTGCTTTGTCCCCAGGTGGCTTGGTAGTTTCTTCCTCATATACCTTGTACCATCCTAGAACATCTCCCACCCCCTGACGTGTGGGCCACATGGAGACCATCTTAGATGTTGTTACTATATGTATATATATATAAAATCATTATCATCACTATCCATGATTTCCCAAGACCAGCAAGCATAGCTGGTGGCAAAAGAAGCACCAAGTTAGGGTCATTCATTTCCTGACTCTTCTTGCTACTTGAAAATTCCAGTAGCCTCGTTTCCCAAGGAGTAGGCATAAGAAGAAAAATAGGAGAAGAATTCATTATGGGTTTGGGTCTCTTACAGCCAATCAGGGCCTCTTCCCACCTCCTCAACCTCATAATTAAAACTGTGTTTAAAGGGAGCTACCCTTCTGGTGAATTGCCATGTTTACAATCCAGACTGACTTTCTTAAGCACGTGACCAATGGGAGCTAAGCCTTGATCGTCCAGTTACCTTCTTTGGTTTCTCTGTTCCATCTGTCCCTGGTACCTGCCACCTGGGGATGGTATGGGGCTTGAAAGATCCAGCCAATATGGGTAGCTGCCCATTGCTGGGTACTTTTTGCTATAAAGGTGGCACCATTGTCTGACTGGATGGTTTTAGGGAATCTCAGTGTGTAACATAGTCATCTAAGGGTCCTTGAATAATGTGTTCTCCAGCTGCTCTGTGGATGCAGATGGCAGTGCGATACCTTTAAAAGGTATCTACTGCAGCCAATGCCCAGTGGTACCCTTGAGAGGATGGCAGAGGACCTATATAATCTATTTGGCAGGTTACATCGGGTCCAGGATCCTTCACTATGTGCCTCGATGTTTCCTTTACACGAGCCTGTATAGTTTGCAATCTGGGCATATTTGACAGGCTTTGTTGGCCTCATGTACTGGAATCACTAGGCCTTGTTTTGGGACCCAGTCTTGAATTGTGCATGGATTACCATGCCCTGTGCAATGGGTGTATCCGTGTGGCTATGGTCTGACCGGCTTGTTGATTTCATTGTTGTTTATCTTAAGGAGACTTTTTCCACAGGTATCCACTTGGATCACAAACAGGGGTGTGGGTCTTGTGTGATCTGCTGCCATATGTTCATCCCTGAAGTGGCTGAGACTTGCTCATCCAGTCTTCCCACTGCCAGGCACCAGCCCACACCGCCATCAATCAGTGAAAATGTAACAAGGTGCATTTGGGGGGTCTTTTCTAGGGCTGGTGCCACAACTCACAACTCTGTCCATGGAACAGAGCTCTCTTTCCCAGGCAAGTTTCAAACGGTTTTTGTTGGGGACGCACAGCACCAGCCCAGTACCCCCCACAGGCCTTTAGCTTAGCTGATCCAGCCATGAACCCGGCCCAGGCATTGTCAGGAACCTCAGTGCACCGAAGGCCCCAAGAAACCTGAGGTGCTGGCATAGACCCTGCATCTGAATCAGCACATCTGGAGGGGGACTAACTATTTTACTTCTTTCCAGGACATACCACTTGCCCTTAGTGAGGAGTGCTTGTTAGGCAATACCCATTTTGCTGGTGTTCTCATCTCTGCCCATCCCATGATAAGGACGTCAGGGCAAAACAACACTTTGCTTTGTCAGCCTCTCAATGTCCACCAGTGCTCAATAACAAGCCAGTAATTGTCTCCCAGAGGGGTGTTCTGGGTGGCGATGTCAGGCAAGCTCGGTGTTCAACACCCTAGATGACAGTTGCCTAGTGGTGACATCTTTTTGCCACAGGCCTCATTCTGCATAATTGCTAGTTATCGACTCGTGTAGCACAAAACGCTCATTAGGGCTGGCTGGCCCTCATGGAAGGGCAGTCTGTACAGCCTGCTGGCTAGTTTCCTTAAGCGTGTTCGTTGTCTCTAGCAGTTCTTGGATCAAGGCAGTGATCTTTTCTCCCACCCACCTCTTCCCTTGGCATCCTGTACTGCTTTACTGATACTGTAGGCCTGAGCTGAGAGAACTGGGTGGGCTCCTGGTGGCCCACTTGACCCCCTTCCACTGTTCTAATTGTGGCACTTCCCCATTACGAACAACCCTTACAGTCAAGAGAAGTATTACACATACTTAACATATCCATTTCCACAATACATTGTACTGGCTGAGAAAGGCTCACCTGCTGTGATCATTTATTTTATGTCAACTTAGCTAGGTGTTGGCACCCACTTGTTTGGTCAAACACCAGTCTAGATGTTGCTGTGAAGATATTTTTTAGATGTGATTAACATTTAAATGAGTAGATTTTGAGTAAAGTAGTTTATCCTCCATAATGTGGGTGGGCCTCATCCAATCAGTTGAAGGTCTTAAGTGAAAAGATTGAAGTCTGCAGAACAGGAAGGAATTCTGCCTCCCGACTGCCTTTAGACTCAAGATTGCAACACTGACTTCCGCTGGAGCTTCCAGCCTGCTGGCTTGTCCTGTAGATTTTAGACTCACCAGCCCCCACAATCATGTGAGCCAATTATGTAAAATAAATCTCTATTTATACATACATCCTCTAGTTTCTGTTTCTCTGGAGAGGACTGATGAATGCACCTATGAAATCACATTAGTCCATTGCCCAAGCCAAGAATGACTTTTAAAGTAATTTTTTGACTATTCCCATAGGTAATTTCTTGGTACCTCAATGACTTGTGCCCCAGTGTCCGAAAAGGATGCAAAGATTTGACAACCTTGGTTGCCATCAAGTCCCCAACACTCCTTGGCCAGTGCATAAGGCCTCTGGGCCTCTGCCCTAGTCCTCGTCATCTTGAAGGGGGTAAGATCTGGGTAGAGAGGTGGTGGGAAGGCACTGGATCAACACCAGTCCCAATAGCACAGACCTCAGCATGGGGGTCCAGGTCCTCTTGGTCCTCCCCCTGTTGTCCACAGTAAATGCCAAAGCTCACTGGGGATTCATGTTGTTACAACCTGGAGCTTTAAATTTTTTGTCCCTGTCATGGCTCGATAGCAAAAGAGAATTTCCCTCCTGGGCAAACCACTAATCTCCTCTTTTGGGGCCCCCTGGCCATAATTGCCAGGTGCATATGGTCCTATAGTCTTGCTGTATATTGAATGTTTATGTCCCCCCAAAATTCATATGTTGAAATTTAATCCTCAATGTGATGGTATGAGGAAGTGGAGCCTTTGGGAGGTGATTAGTTTATGAGAGCTAAGCCCTTATGAATGGGATTAATGCCCCTTGCCCCTTCCGCCATGTGAAGACACAGTCAGAAGGCACCACCTATGAACCAGGAAGTGGGCCCATATTATACACTGAATCTGCTGGCACCTTGATCTTGGACTTCCCAGTCTCCAGAACTGTGAGAAATAAATATTTGTTGTTTATAAGCTACCCAGTCTATGGTATTTTGTTATAGCAGCTCAAACAGACTAAGACAAGTCTGGACCATCAGTTGGTCTCCTATTCTCTGTATATTAATTTGCTCAGGCTACCATAACAAAGTACAGTAGTCCTCTCTTATCCACGGGTCATACATTCCAAGACCCCCAGCAGGTGCCTGAAACTGCAGATAGTACCGAACCCTATATATGCTATGTTTTTTCCTATACATACATACCTATGATAAAGTTTAATTTATAAATTAGGCACAATAAGAGATTAATAACGAATAATAAAATAGAACATTTATAACAATATACTGTAATAAAGGTTATGTGAACATGGTGTCCTCCCCTTCTCTCCCCCTTGCAAAGTATTTTATTGTAGCTGGGTGTGGTGGTGGCACACGCCTATAGTCCCAGCTACTTGGGAGGCTGAGGCAGGAGGGCACCGGAGCGGAGGAGTTCGAGGCAGCAGTGAGCTATGACCGTGCCTCTGCTCTCCAGCCCGGATGACAGGACAAGACTCTGTCTCTTAAAAAAAAAAAATCTTACTTGACTGTGCTTGCCCTTTTTCTTGTGACGAAGTGGGGTGAATGAAGTGGGCATTGTGACTTATTAGGTTATTATTGATCTGCATTCCTGAATCCATGTCACCATCCTTTACTTTCAGTAAATGGCTTGGTGTCACTATTTAAGGGGATTCCTTGATGAAGTTTTTGTAGCTCAATGCTTTCTGGTGCAATGTTGCCATCGATCTGAAGACATTTCTGGTCATGTGTTCCACCCACAAATTAAATGCCTTTTCCATTTGTCACCCTTGCTTCAGTGCAGTGACATGATCATAGCTTACTACAGCCCCAAAGTCTTGGGCTCCAGCGATCCTCTTCCCTCGGCCTCCCAAAGTGCTGGGCTTACAGGTGTGAGCCACCACACCCGGCCTTTCTTTCCTTATTAAGTTGAGAACTTTCACCTTTTCACTTAAAGGAGCACTTTAAAGCATCTCTTTGCAGATATCTCATTGAGATATCTGCGGGCTATCTGCATTGCCAGCATCACTACTCTTGCACTTCGGGGATATTATTAAGTAAGTTAAAGGTTACTAGAAGGCAAGCACTGTGGTACTGTGACAGTGAATCTGATAACTGAGGTGGCCTCTAAGTGACTAATGGGAGGGTAGCTTTTACAGCATGGAGACATTGAAAGGATGACTCGTGTCCTGGGCAAGACGGGGCAGGATGGTGTGAGATTTTCTCATTACTGGTAGCCTACAGGTCACATGTGGCAGTTTACTTGAAAAGTAAACAGGCTTCTATATTAACAAGCCTTAAGGAAGTCTTGTGATTCACAGTGGCATCCTGCCCCCCAGTAAAGAAACTTACTGCGAATTCCTCAAATTGTTGATATACTGATTAATATATGACCTACTGACATTGAAAAGAATGCTGATGTATTTCTGAATTATGAAGTTTTACTGATTGTCTTTTTTTTGGGGGGAGTGGGGACAGAGTCTCTCTCAGTCATCATGGGTAGAGTGCAGTGGCGTCATCATAGCTCACTGCAACTTCCAATTCCTGGGCTCAAGTGATCCTCCTGCCTCAGCTCCTGAGCCACAATGCCCAGCTAAGTTTTCTATTTTTAGTGGAGACAGGGTCTTGCTCTTACTCAGGCTGGTCTTGAACTCCTGACCTTAAGTATCCTCCTGCTTTGGCCTCCCAGAGTGCTAGGATTACAGCATGAGCCACCACACCTGGCCTGATTGTCTTGCGTGTGGACATTTTAGCCTGTATGTTGAGATCTGTGTCCAATGATTGTAAACTCTGCATTGTACCCATCACTGAAGAAAGACACACCTGGTATGAGGAGTCCCCCTCCCTTCTCCTAAACTTTCCTGTAAAAGCTTCCAACTTGTAACGGACTCCAGAATACTCCCAACTTTGTTGGTGCGTCTTCCCGGGTTGATCCTCACATTTGGCTTCCAATGAATGTTTATCAAATTATTTCTGCCTCAGCAGCCTTAATTTCAGTCGACATTGCTCAGAACAGCAATTTAAAACTTATGAACTTTTTATTTCTGCAATTTTCCACTTAATATCTTAGGACCAAGGTTGACTGAGGAAAGCAAAACTGAAGAGAACATGTGACTACTGTGCCACAAACAGAGTGGCTTAAACAACAGAGATTTATCGTCTCACAGTTCTGAAGGCTAAAAGTTCAAAATCAAAGTGTTGGCTGGGTGGGTTCTTTCTGCGGGCTGTGAGGGGAGGATCTGTTTCAGGCCTTGCTTCTTGGATGTGCGTGGCTGTCTTTACGTTCACATGGCATTCTCTCTGCATAAATGTGTGTCTGTCTCCAAATTTCCTCCTTTTATGAGGACACTGGTCATATTGGTTTAGGGCCCACCCTAATGACCAAATTTTAACTTGATTATGTCTATAAAGACCCTATCTCCAAAAAAGGTCACATTCTGATGTACCGGGGGTTAAGACTTCAACATACGAGGCTGGGCGTGGTGGCTCATGCCTGTAATCCTAGCACTTTGGGAGGCTGAGGTGGGAGAATTACTTGAGCCCAGGAGTTCCAGTCTGGGCAATAGTGAGACCCCTGGCTCTACAAAAAATTAAAAAATTATCCAGGCGTGGTGGCACATGCCTGTAGTCCCAGGAGGGGACTTAGGAGGCTGTACTTAGGAGGCTGAGGCAGGAGGATCCCTTGAGCCTAGGAGTTGGAGGCTGCATTGAGCTATGATCATGCCACGGCACTCTACCCAGGGCAATAGAGCGAGACTCTGTCTCAGAAAAAAAAAAACCAAAAAACAAGACTTCAACATATGAATTTGAGGGGGACACAATTCAACTCACAAGACCCTTCTTAGCCTGAAGGACATTTATGTTGGCCTGCGTTTTCCAGATTCTATCTCTGGGATGCAAGAGAAGATTTAGTCACCCCCATAAGCCTGGTGGTGCCCATTGAACAAACCAGTCAGTCTGAACCTGAATGACTAGTTCATCATTTGGGTACTCACGTTTTCCATTACAAATCCAGGCTGGGGTTACAGTGGCCTCAAGGGAAGTCATAGTTGTCATCAAGGGTGCTTGTCAGAGCATGGAAACCCATCTCGGGTAGACCGCTGTTTCTTTATGGATATAAAGACCTGCTGCCACTAGCCCTCATCTGTGCTCTTCCTCCATGCTCATGTCATCAACAAAAGTGCTCATGGCCAGGATGTAAGAGCGGTCCTCAGTGCATCTCTGAGGGACTGAATGCCTTTGATGACAGGGAGTATTTTACCAGTGGTCACAGCCATAGGTCTGAGCGAACCAGTGTTGCTTTCCCAGTGATGAAGAAGGGTGAGGAACCACAGACTGCTTCTCCTAACTTTATCAGACCCTTCCCCTTCAACTGTAGACACCAACACAACTCATCAATGGTCAAAGACGCCCCTGTCCCTCCTGTCACTAAACACATCAGGAACCAGGTCTGCCTCTGCCCGTAGGGATCCTGTTCCATACCTTGCTAGTCAGCCTCACGGGTCTCGCTGTCTTTTTTCCAAAAGGGTGTTGTGACCTTATCAGCCCCAGGGAGAAAGGGGTTAAAAACCTCACGTGTAGTTGATCTGTCAGGAGCAGGTGTGGCAAAAAACCCCCACGGTGTGGCCTGTTTTGCAGGTACAACTTTTGTGTTTTTATCTGGTGAACCACAGCGGTTTCTCTTTGTCAGAGGGGTTCAGTGTTGTGACTCCACCTACATTGTTTGGGGACAGTTTACTCGGCAAGCAGCACCCCAGCCCCAGTCCTTTGCAAACTGCACGTCAGAGGCATTTCCCTAACACTTCCTAAACACATTTAGATACTGATTAACGCATTTTGCAACAGTACACAGGAGGGATCGGCTCATGGGCCTCTCAACCCATACAATCAGTTTTGTGTTTGTTCTTGCTTCACTGCAAATTCTTTCCTCAAACTAGTAGACGAAAAGGTTTTAACACAGGCACTCCAGGAGTTATACAGTAACTGGAAGCTCGGGGAATCCCGGGGCAGAGGGGTGGGAGCAGCTCCACCAGCAAGCGCAGCTCTGTACTTGCTTTCAGCGTTAAGTGGCTGTTCACTCGGCTTCAGCAAACGCAGGTTTAGCAACTTAACACACAGTCAAGAGGCTGGTTTCAATGCTGCCTGTAGCTGCTTGATCTCCAAAGGTTCATTGATGTTAATAGAATAGATAGGACTGTGGGAAAACTCCTATTCCTCTGTCCATAAGACTGCAGGAGTCTTATGCCTCCTACCCTGGCTTGCACAATCCCCTAGTGGGAGGGCCCCCACCCACTCCACTGCTCACCCACTTAGGCGAGAGCATGCGTGCCAGTTCCCTGGAATCTATGTTATCTCCTAATCTGGCTCTCACGGCCCCTTGTTCTCAGAAAGGGCATTGTAACTTTACCAGTGCCACGCTGGGAACCAAATACACCAAATTCACACATAGTAGACAAGGCAAGGCCAAGGCCTGGCAGATTCGTCTGCTGAAGATACAAGGAGCCACTTTCAGATTTAGACAGTTTATCACTTACACAGTGAAAAGAAGAAGGCAAAGGTGCCAGTTCTCCAAGATCTTTGTCCCACACGTCCAAAAGGACAACAACAAAACACAAGGGGACAGATGACTACAACGCAAATTGTGGGGTACCCCCCCTTGCTGAGAAGCCCCTGCCAGACTGCAGCTAAGGGGTTTTATGTTCTGCAGCCCTTTCCTGAGGGGGGCAGGGCAGAAAGCCCAGAACCTGGAAGGTGATAAGAAGTCTTATGACATCTCCCAGCCCAGTGGGGACAGGGTGGCGAGTGGGAAGTGGGAGGTGGCCTTGTAGCAGCTCCTTATAGGCCTCCCATTCTTCCATGTTCTGAGAAGATCTCAGGGCAATCCACGGTCAAGGCTCAGGGAAGGCTGGGCCCAAGCCCTTGTGTGTATGGATACGTGGAGGGTGTTAGGGGTGCTATGGCGAAGTCACGCAGCCTGGTGGTGTTGAGTTGGAACTAGACAAAATCTCCAGCCAAGCAGGCCTCGACCCCTCATCTGATACTGCCAGCTGAGGAAGACTGAGCTGAGATAAAAATGCATGGCGATGAGTCGGGCACTTTTTTTTTCCTACAAAAATTATCTTTGTTTTAAACAAAAATCACATAAATATGAGTTACATGCTTATTTTGTGATTACATACCACATTTATGAGAAAATGCCACTTAGTTGAAATAACTTGCAGAAGTAATACATGTTTATTAGAGAGAAATCAGAAAATATAAAGGAACAAAAAGAAGAAACTTCAGCTCTTCCATAATCCCAACACCCAGCACATAGCACAGTGCTTAGTACCCACAGATGTTTAATAAGCATTTGTGAAACACACAAATTTCACAAATATGCTCATGATCTTGGTATAAGTAGGCTTTGTCTGCTTTCCCCATGTGTCATCTACATATATATGTTTTTATAAAAATGAGAGCATACCATACACTCTTTTGTAACTTTCCATGTTTACTGGAAAATAAAATATGAATATCTTTTTCAATAAACACACTTCTTTTTTTTTAAGAGGGGAGTGAGGAGGGGGATTCAGTTTCTTTTTTTTTTTTTTTTGAGACAGAGTCTCATTCTGTTGCTCTGGGTAGAGTGCAGTAGTGTCATCGTAGCTCACTTCAGCCTCAAACTCCTGGGCTCAAGGGATCCTCCTGCCTCAGCCTCCTGAGTAGCTGGGACTATATGTGTGCGCCATGATGCCCAGCTAATTTTTCTGTTTTTGATAGAGATGAGGTCTCACTCTTGCTCAGACTGGTCTTGAACTCCTGAGCTCAAGCAATCTTCCTACCTCGGCCTCCCAAAGTGCTAGGATTACAGGCCTGAGCCACAGCACCCAGCCAATAAACACACTTCTGTAACAATTTTTAATGGCTGAATAGTGTTCCATTGTATGGCTACATCAGAATTTACTGAACCCTACTGTTATACATTTAGACTTTTTTATGTATTATTTAAAGCTTTGATAAATATATCTGCCTCTAAATACTTGTGTACATCCTCAATTATTTCCTTAGAATAAAACTCCTAAACTGGAATTGTTGTGATAAAGTATTTTTGGTCAGGGCTTTGATGTGCATTGACTGCTGAATTGTCCTCCAAAAATGTTACAAAGACAGTAGTTTTGCATGACAAAGGGCATTCTCATTAAAAAAAACCACAAAACTCTGCAAATACCACAGTTGCAAATGGTATGTCTTTGTGACATATATTCTGCATGTCCTTATTTGTGAGAATGAATATATTTTCCACATAGATTTACTATTTTTATTTCTTCTTTCATAAATTCACTATTTGTGTCCTTGTGTCTATTATTCTAACGGGTTTTTAAATAGTGTATTCATCCATACTTTCTTCTTGTCTTTTTGTAGTTTCTTTTAAAATCTTTATCCCATCTGGGATTAATTTCTGTGCATGATGGGAGGTCCGCGCAAGGGCGTCTGAGGAAGGGGTCATGTAAGGAGCAGGAACGGAGCCTGCACTTGGCTTGCCAGGGGCTGGGCTGCAGCTGCACACACCCAGAGTGAACACTTCTTTCTAAGTCCTACTTAAGGCACTCTTTTGGCCAGCAATGAACATGCATGTGAGTTCTAACGATTCTATATTCTCCCCCCAAATAATCAACTAGTTGCTTAAATGACATCTGTTGATTTGTCTGTTCCATCTTATTTAAAACTAGTCTAAGATGTCAAGAAAGTACTTTCGTTCTGTGACCCTTGCTCCCTCTATCTGCTGATTATTCGTCATTTACTTACTGTAAGGCTTTTTCTTGCTCATTTGCAGACCTTTGAATTGATTCTCAGGATGCACAGATTCCTGCTGCTTTTTGCAACCATGTTCTGGCAGCTTGTCAAAGGTGAGGAAGCCTTCATGTTTCTGTTCACGCTTCCAGAAGGCTGCCCACTACCAGCTTGTTGCTGGGAGAAAATACTACTCCAGTTCCTGTAAAAAAGAGACACTCTGCCAGTGCATTGTTCAGAGAGCAGATAAATAAGTGAACCCACACCCCTCCAAGCATGCTTTTAAATCCAGGCCTGGGACCCGATGATGAAACCTTGGAACCAAGGATGGTTCCTCAGTCCCTTCCTCTTCTCTTTTTTCTAGAGATAATCTTTTGTCCACAGCAGAGTTCTTGCTGAGGCTCTGGAGGTTTTAAATACTACACATTTCTTCTAAGCTTAAACAGGAAATGTTTTTGAGGTGAGACTAACATCACATACAATTAATCATGTTAAAGTATATGATTCAACGGCATTTAGTGTGTTCTCAATGTTGTGCAACCACCACCTCTCTGGAGTTTTAGAACTTTTTGCATACAGCCAGTTGATCTTTGACAAAGCAGACAACAATATACACTGGGGAAAAGAATCCCTATTCAATAAATGGTGCTGGGACAACTGGATAGCCAGATGCAGAAGAATGAAACAGGATCCGTATCTCACACCATTCACAAAAATTAATTCAAGATGAATAAAATCCTTAAATGTAGGACATGAAGCCAGAAGAATTCTAGAAAAAAATGTTGGAAAAACTCTCTAGATATCAGCCTAGACAAAAGAATTTATGAAGAAGATCCCAATGGCAATCACAGCAACGACAAAAATAAATAAATGGGACCTGATCAAATTAAAAAGCTTCTGACAGCCAAGGAAATAATCAACAGAGCAAATAGATAAGCAGCTTACAGAATGGGAGAAAATATTCGCAAGCCGTACATCTGATAAAGGGCTAATAACCAGAATCTACGAAGAACTCTAGCAAATCAGCAAGAAAAAATCAAACAACCCCATTAAAAAAGTGGGCAAAAGACATGAACAGAAGCTTTTCAAAAGAAGATAGACAGATGGCCAATACACATATGAAAAATGTTCAACGTCACTAATCATCAGGGAAATGCAAATTAAAACCACAATGAGGTATCACCTTACCCCAGTTAGAATGGCTTTTATTAAAAAGTCCAAAAATAACGGATGCTGGCGTCAATGCAGAGAGACAGGAATGCTTATGCTCTGTTGGTGGGACTGCAAATTAGTACAACCTCTATGGAAAACAGTATGGAGATTTCTCAAAGAACTAAAAGTAGACCTACCATTTTATCCAGCAATCCCTCTACTGGGTATTTACCCAAAGGAAAAGAAGTCATTTTATCGAAAAGACACCTGCATTTGAATGTTTATTGCAGCACAATTCATAATTGCAAAGATGTGGAATCAACCCAAATGCCCGTTAATTCATGAATGGATTAACAAAATGTGGTATATGTATACCATGGAATACTACCCAGCCACGAAGAAGGATGACTTAATGTCTTTTGCAACAATTTGGATGGAATTGGAGACCATTATCTTAAGTGAAGTATCCAAAGAATGGAAAAACAAACACCACATGTACTCACTATTAAATTGGAACTAACCAGTGAGCACACATGTGCATAGAGGGAAGTATAACCCAATGGAAATCAATCAGGAGGGATAGGGGAGGAGGGGATGGGCTAAAATCTACCTAACGGTACAATGAACGCCATCTGGGTGACGAGCATACTGACTCAAACATTAAAAAAGCAATCCTTGTAATCAAAAACATTTATACCCCCATTATACTTGGAAATAACAACAACAACAAAAAAAACCAACAATTTTTCAGTACTCCAGAAAAACACCCCATACCCATTATTTAATCACTCCTCATTGCCCTCTCCCACCACCCGCTGGTAAACATTAATCTACTTTTTGTCTCAATGGATTTGCTTATTAAGAAAAATCATATAAAAAGAATTATACAATCTGTGATCTTTTGTGTCTAGCTTCTTTCACTTAGCAAATGTTTTCAAGGTTCATCCAAGTTGTAGCATAAATCAGTAGTTTGTTCCTTTTTATAGCTGAATAATATTCCATTGTATGTATATACACGATTTATCGATTCATTCACTGATGGTCATTTGAGTTGTTTCCACTTTCTAGCTGGTATAAGTAGTGCTGCTATAAACATTCACGTACAAGTCTCTGTGTGAACATGTTTTCACTTCTCTTGGTTATATAAGTAGGAGTGGAATTGCTGGATCATGTGGTAATTCTATCTATGCTCAGCTCTTCCAGAAACTGCCACACATTTCCACAGCAGCTGCACCCTCTTTATATTCCTGCCAGCAATGAACAGGGTTCCAATTTTGCCACATCCTCACTAACACTTTTTATTTTCTGTTTTGTTTTTTTTTCTTTTTAAGCCTAGAGTGGGTGTGAACTGGCTTTGATGTGCGTTTCCTTAATGACGTTGAACATCTTTTCATGTACTTATCGGCCATTTGTGTACCCTCTTTGGAGAAATGTCTACTCAAGTTCTTTGCCTATTTTAAGATTGGGTTTGTCTTTTTGTTGTTGAGTTGTAA
>NW_012142745.1:834991-840508 GCF_000956105.1 Propithecus coquereli
ATCCTCCTGCCTCGGCCTCCCAGAGTGCTAGGATTACAGGCGTGAGCCACTGCGCTCGGCCCCCAGCATCATCTTTTGAAGAGACTTTTCCTTCTCCATTGAATGGTCTGGGCACCCTTGTCAAAAATCAATTGACACAGATGTTCAGTTTTACTTCTGGACTCCCAGTGGTATTCCACTGGTCTATATGTCTGTCTTTATGCCAGTACCATACCGTTTTGATTACTGTAGCTTTGTAGTGAGTTTGGAAGTCAGAAAATGAAAGTATTCTAACATTTTTTCTTTTTCAATATTGTTTTGGCTATTCAGGACCCCTTGCAGTTCCATATGAATTTCAAGATCAGCATTTCCATTTCTGCTAGCAGCGTGTCAGGCAATATGGGAGTTCATAAAGAAGTATGACATGGTTTCTGCTCTCAAGGATTTTCAATCTAGTTGAAGGGATAACATATCCAAAAACTAATTAGAGAATAATTTAGGAGCATATGTAATCACATTCTCAACTATCTGGCTCCTGCACTAAGAAGTAAATTCTCTAAGGGTAGGTCTTTTATGCTGTGCTTACGGTGGTATCAGTAGCCCCTAGAACAGTATAAGAATAACAGGATATGAGCTTAATAGATGAATGTTGAATGGATTCAACACTCTCTGGCTTTAGAGTTTTGCAAGGTGGGGGCTAGCTCTCCCATTTATCCTGAAAGATGATCTCTGTTCTGCGAAGTGGCTCTTAGACAAGACCCATCTGAGAACGCTGGAACTCTCTAACTGGCTCGGGTTACGACCTAACAGTAGGCTCACAGACGCAGCACACATCTTTCAGCAAGTGTTCTGGTGTCTTTCTAAAATAACCTCTTACATAAGTAGATCCTTGTTAAGTTCCACCAAGTAAACTAACTGAGAAGAGGAGTATGAAGGAGGAAGGCTGGCCTAGACGAAAGGAGAAATGCCCCCAGAAACCTCCACACTGACAGCCAGGAAATGGTCTCAGACGCTCTGCATTCCAGGGAAGAAGCTGGTCCCTGAGAAAACGGTTATTTATCTAATCTTTTTTTTCTGATTCCAAGATCATGGTGGAAAATTTGAAAAGCAAATCACAGTAAAAAGAAGAATAAGTTTGTCTGTAAAGCATTGTTTACTGCCACTGAGGTAACCACTGTTCACATTTTTAATAACATATTAAATGTAATTTTACTTGAACTTAATATAATGAAAAGAAACCAAACTTCAGATAAATATTTCTTCAAAATGATCTATTATTTCTTAAGAAGAGTCCTCTAAAATTAAAGAATTAAGAGACATAGTAAGAGGTTGGATTTCTTGCAGTGGTTCTCAACCTGGGGAGATTTTGCCCGCCACCCCCCACTGGAGGTGGGGGACATTTTGGCACTGTCTGGAAACATTTTTGGTTGTCACAACTCAGAGGGAGCAGAGTATTGGTGGGTATAGGCTAGGAATGCTGCTAGACATCTGCATGCACATGACACTCTGCCACAGCATAGAATTAGCCAGCCCCAAATGTTAACAGTGCCACAGTTGAGGAGCCCTGGGTTATTGCATAGTTATTGTGGTTTTAAAACAGCACATATTTTTAAAGGGCCTTAAGTTTGTTTCCAGTTACAAGGATATGGTCATTTTCTCAGGGATCCGTGGAATAAGTGGTTAAGAGCATGACCTCCAGCCAGGCGGTCTGAGTTTGAACCCTGACTCTGCCACTTGCTGGTAAAGTGACCTTGAGCAATTTCTTTGGGCCTCAGTTTCCTCATCTGCAAAATCGCGGTAATGTTAAACCTACTCCAAATAGCTGTAGTGAGGACTGAATGAGCTAATATAAGTAACGTGCTTAGAACAGTGTCCGGTTTATGATCAGCTCTATGGAAATATGTGCGATCATTATTAATGTCTTAAACTAAACTAGGAGCACACATTAAGCCTATTTTCGGGATAAGTCTCCTAAGGAATTTAATAAAGAAAAATAGACCTGAATGTAAATATTTTTTAAAAAGGAAACTTTAAGAAAAACTAACAAAACTCATTCAAAGGAAAATGAATATGGCCAGGGCCCACTTATGAGTCTAAAGAGGATTTGTATGAATTCAGAGGTTCAGTAAGGTTTTCCCACCTTCTGGAATTATCTGATCAGTGGCAGGTGACGTATTCTTTCAGAAAACATTGTTTCACTTTTTCCCTTTAGATTTTAAAAGGTACAGGTAATACCTTTTAAACAGGTATTTTAAACCTTTTGAACAGGTAATACATTATCATAGTTAAAACTCAAAACAATATAACACGATATGCATCAAGCAGTCTGACTCCCATCGCTGTGCCCCCACCTCCCCATAATAATCACCGTAATTAGTTCCATATCTGTCCGGGCAGTATTTCTCTAGAAAAGCAAATACAAATACGACATATTCTTATTTAGACTCTCTTCCTTAGGCAAAAGGTCTGATACTTTTTCACTTAACAATCTATCTTGGAAATCTTTCCATATTAGTACAAAAGGAATTTCTTTGTTTCTTTTTAAGGTGATATAGTATTCTATTATGTGGATGTCCTATCCTTTGCTTGTAAATGTTGGTAATTTTTATAAATATTAATAAATTGCCCTTCCAGTAGAGATGTGTCATTTAGACTCTCACTAGCAATGTGTTTTCCTTCAAGGAAAATAGACATATTCACTGTGTGCAATCAATTGTTCACAATCATACCATACTGGCAGGAGACCCCGAGAGGTAGAAGCGGGAAACAGGTCTTTGTGGATGTTCGGGATTTGTTACGACTGCCTTCCTAGGAACTGGCAGAATCAGCCATTAGCTCAGGGTGGCGTCTGGGCAACTGGGTGATATATTGGGGGAAGTTAGGTTGCATTGGTCCTAGGAGAATCCAACTTGTAATGCCAATAGTAAGACCCAGTAAGGTTGGCATTTTTCTGGACTATGAGTTAGGTGAGGTTTCCTTCTATAGTTTGAATGATTGACTTCTTCTCTGTAATTTTCGTATCTCTTTTACTGAAGCCCTTTGGCCTAATTTCTATGCTGGGGCAGATTCTGATCCTCTTAAAATCTCTTCAGTAATAGATTATGAAAGATGAAGTACCTGGGAAACCACTATGTTTTACTTTCTTTCAGTTTGTAGGTGTAAAGTTAGCCAGTATATTTAGTGTCAGGATTTGTGGCTTCTTTTTACATTTTACCCCACCCAAACCAACATGTATTTCTTTTCTCCCTCATTTTCAGCAGCTTTAAAAACATTGTAGCAATATCAATTTCATGGATGCTATGAATGTCCATTGTCAAATGCTTTAGATAGTCTAAAGAAAATATTTGAGAATTTCATTACTTAACACAACGAATAAGTTTTTTCATTTTTCAAAAAAAAATTTCATACCACATTGCGTACTTCATATTTGGACCCCGACTTTCTCATCTAGCTTCTTATTTTTCCTGGAGTTTCTAATTGTATTTCTTTTTTCTTATTGGTTACGCAGACATTTATCTTCGTCCCATTGACAGCAAGCTGCCGTAGATTTAAATAGCATGAAGAAGAAGCCATAGGCTTTCTACCACACCTCACTAAAAGTCTCGGTTTCCCTAAAATGCTGGGCCCCAACCCCCAACATGCCTCAGTGTGCTACATATACCATTTTCCCAAATACTCATTCCTCCAAGGACCTCAATTCCCCCAGTTCTACCAGATAATTCATTGCTCCCAATATTCTAGCTCCTTGCATGCCCAGTTTTTTATGCTCTTCCCCTGGAACCAAAGGCCACCCCAGTGCCTACCTCCTACACAATGCACATTACCTGGCCCACTCATTCTGGTGTAGCCATCAGACCACCCTGCCCCCATCCCATTTCCTTGCCCAGAAGTGTCGGCCCAGCTGGGCCCCAGTTTTTCAGCTTTGGTTGAACCCTGCAGGTGCTGAACAAGGCCAAGTATGGTCCCATGTGGATATCCTACCTAGGGCCTCGGATGTTTGTGAACCTGGCCAGTGCCCCACTCATGGAGCAAGCGATGCGGCAAGAGGGCAAGTACCCAGTACGCAATGACATGGAGCTGTGGAAGGAGCACCGGGACCTGCACGGTCTGTCCTACGGACCCTTCACCACGTGAGCTGGGGCTGGAAGGGACTGGAACAGAGCTCCAGAGGGCCAGGTCAAAAGACAGTGGGCCAGGGCAGGCATTTGGGTACTGAGCTCAGTGGGATCTCCTGGCATCCTCTGAGCCTGACAGTCTAGAGAGCAGTCGTTGGGATGAGCTGAAGCCCAGGGAGCATTCGTCAGCTTTCCCCCCCCATCTATTGTGTGACTTTGGACAAATGAGTAATTTCCCCTTCCTTGGCCTTAAGTTTCTCATCTGTGCAATAGGAGGTTTGAACTAGGGTGTCTCCAAGGTGTCCCTAGGGCCTTTCCAGCTCCATTTTTCTGCATTATGGTTGAAAATATGTTAACTCAAATCATCATGGAACATACCTGCTTATAGTTGAAAAAATATCATTAGTATATTAGTTGGGAAGGCTCAATTTAGTTTTTTAAAAAGTGTCCCAAGTTATGTATTGTACACTTGTGTTGGTGGTAACTTTCATGTGTGCTCTCCACACACAAAGACAGATATAGGTGTCAGCCTTGAAGTTATGCCTGGAAAAGTTAAAACTATTTTGGCAGTGACAAATTGAAAGATGAACTGAGTATACTATTTGCTCATGTGCCAACAGCAGTAGATAATTGGGAATCGTTGGCAATAAACCACTCCCAATGCTATAGGGTATAACTGGGTATGTCACAGCCTTCTTTTCGTTCTAGGATGTTAACAGAACTGTAAAAACAGTAAATGGCTCCCCAAACTTCCCAGTTACTCAACATCTATGGTTTAGTCACTTCTTAAGGGATTAAAATTGATTCTGGTGGCAGTGGTGGCGGCCACCACGATGATACTCACTATGTGTGTATGACGTGTCAGGCATCAGGCTAGTCTCTTTATATTTATGATTTCATTCCATCCTCACTACAAGCCCATGAACTGGACAGTATTGTTATCCCTGTTTTAGAGAAGAAGAAACCGAGGGCCAGAGAGGTTTTGCATCACGTGTCAAGGATGACACAACCAGCAAATGGTGGAATAGATCTCTCTCATTCCGGAACTTAAGAACTTATGACCTTGACACATTGGTGTTCTTTATTTATTTATTTATTTATTTTGTTTGAGATAGGGTTTCATTCTTGACACTTTTGGAAAGAAAGTGAACAGTTTGGAGGGTTCCTTTTAGCTGTCTTTGCTGCTCATACATTCATTCTCCCATTGCATGTTTTTCTTTCTTTTTCCTGGTTCCTTTCCAGGGAGACAGTTTCAGAACTAAAATAATAATTTTTTTATTCAAAGTTCTGAGAACAAAGTAGAGAATGTCTGCTCTTCAAGACCACTGTAACTTGACATCTGATCCCGAGGGCAAGGTTTAGGTGCCAGAATTTCACTGGACCAGGACACTTTCGACTTGACAGCTCAGATTGAGAATTGGAG
>NW_012142745.1:841438-853344 GCF_000956105.1 Propithecus coquereli
TGCAAGTATAATTTGGATATGTAGGATTTCCTCTCATCCTCTTAATATTGGACCACACTGTACTTATTGCTCTGCAACTGTCTTTAAAAAAATGGACTCGTACTCAGCTTGCTTAGGAATGGTAACAGGTTTGGGGGACAGCTGAGGGTGGGGGCAGGCCCTGAACATTCAACCCCTCTATGGGAAGAATGTTCACACCCAGCAGAGCATCTCTGCCTACCCAGGGTGGGCGCCTGACCATCTACCCCATGGCTATGGCAAGAGGGTCTAGGGCATCTGCCTGGTGGGCCTCGAGTGCCCTTGACTCACTGAGCCAAGCAGAGGCTTACATGTGTGCTGCTCCTCTGTGTCCCTGCAGGGAGGGACAGCATTGGTACAAGCTGCGCCAGGCTCTGAACCAGCGGTTGCTGAAGCCAACTGAGGCTATGCTGTATACGGATGCTCTCAATGAGGTGGTTGATGACTTTATGATTCGACTGGACCAGCTTCGGGCACAGAGCACTTCGGGGGACCATGTGCCTGACGTGGCTCACTTCTTCTACTACTTTGCCTTGGAAGGTACCCTTGCTGGGAGAGGGGCTGGATGTGGGAATGGGTCAGAGGTGGTCCCCCTCTGCAAGTCTCCCTGGGTTCTGTGTGCCCTGTCTCTGCCTCCTGTGATGGCCTCTGTGCACTACCTAGCTATTTGCTACATCCTGTTTGAGAAACGTATGGGCTGCCTGGAGCAATCCATCCCTGAGGACACCGCGACCTTCGTCAGATCTGTTGGGCTCATGTTCCAGAACTCAGTCTATGCCACCTTCCTTCCCAAGTGGACCCGTCCCCTGCTGCCCTTCTGGAGGTGGTACCTGGATGGTTGGAACATCATCTTCTCCTTTGGTGAGGAGCACTGGGGGCCAGGGAAGAAGGATGGAGGTGGCTCCCAGGTCTGTGCATTAGCAGTCTCTCCCAGGACCTTCTCCCTCATGCTACCAGCTGTTGGAGTGGCTGTTGGTCCCTGAAGATCATGACTTTTGATTTTGTCCTTTCCTTTTCTCCATTGCCCTCACAGGGAAGAAGCTGATTGATCAGAAACTCAAGGAGGTGGAGGCCCAACTACAGACAGCAGGGCCAGATGGGGTCCAGGTGTCTGGGTACCTGCACTCCCTGCTGACCAGCGGGAAGCTCAGTCCTCATGATGCCTTGGGCAGCCTGCCTGAGCTGCTTCTTGCTGGAGTGGACACGGTGTGTGAGGGGGGCCCAGTGAGGAGACCAGGGCTCCCAGCTCCCATCCTGAACCAATTCCCCATCATCCCTCACCTGGCGCTGACCTTTATCTCTCCAAGTACTTGCTTCTTTTTCGTGGAAGCAGTACTAGCAGGAAAACAGAGGGCTCAGCCAGCCCAGCTGAGGTGGGCAGGGAATGGTCCTTTTGTAAGGGGGATTCCATCACCTCCTGGAGCCTCCTCGCTCTCCCTGACAGCTGGGAAATTTCATCTCACATCTAATCTGATTGTCCCTTGCTGGAATTTAAGTGGAGAGTTGGGAGCTTGTCCACAAGCACCTTCTTTCTCTATTGGACTTATTTCCAGCACTTTTGTTCTGTTGGGTTTCTCTTTGCTGCAGTCCCCTGCTGTTGCTAAGATGCTATCCTCCATCATGTTGGTCCTCATCCCACTGTGGATTCTTGTTTGGCACAGAGGTCCCCACGATCCCTCATGCCTTTTCCTGCCATACTTGTGGCAAATTGATGCTCTCCTACATTTTGCACGCATTCACTCATACACCCTCCCACTACTGGCCTGTTTCTTAGAAATCCCTTTTCACTTCATCTCCCACTCTACCTCCTAGACATCCAACACGCTGACATGGGCCCTGTACCACCTCTCAAAGAACCCAGAGATCCAGGCGGCCTTGCATGAGGAAGTGGTGGGCGTGGTGCCAGCTGGGCAGGTGCCCCAGCACAAGGACTTTGCCCACATGCCCTTGCTCAAAGCTGTGCTTAAGGAGACTCTGCGGTAGGGTGCTGTTCTCAGGAGCACAGGGTCTATGTGTGGGAGGAATCAGAGGTGGGAATGGGAGTGGGGACCAGCAGGCTGGGGCGAGGGAGAGGGTGAGATGGGAGAGGTGGGGAAGGCGTGGGCATGCTGCCCTCCTTGCATCCACAGGCAGACCCTATACTTTCTTTTCCCTGCAGCCTCTACCCTGTGGTTCCCACAAACTCCCGGGTCATCATGGAAAAGGAGGTTGAAGTTGGTGGCTTCCTATTCCCCAAAAATGTGAGTGGGGCTAGAGAACCCGAGTGCCCAGGGGTGCCCTGCAGCCCCTAGCTGATGGATTCATGCTGCCCATTCTTCCTCTATAGACCCAGTTTGTGTTCTGCCACTATGTGGTGTGCCGGGACTCCAGCACCTTCTCTGAGCCTGAGAGCTTCCAGCCCCACCGCTGGCTCAGGAACAGCCAGCCTGATAGCCCCAAGACCCAACACCCGTTTGGCTCTGTGCCCTTTGGCTACGGGGTCCGGGCCTGCCTGGGCCGCAGGATTGCAGAGCTGGAGATGCAGCTACTACTGGCAAGGGTGAGCCAGGAGAGGCTGGAGGGGGTGTATGGGCCAGGGAGCGGTGAAGGAGACCTGGGGTGGAGAGAAAGGGAGGCACAGAGTAGGAGTGTGCAGAGGGATGGGGGACTCTAACCACCCCACATGGTCTTGACCTCCCAGCTGATCCAGCACTACGAGGTGGTCCTGGCCCCAGAGACAGGGGAGGTGAAGAGTGTGGCCCGCATCGTCTTGGTTCCCAATAAGAAAGTGGGCCTGCATTTCCTGAAGAGACAGTGCTGAGCTGGACCCCTGCATTCCTGGGGCTTGTCCCAGAGGTTCCAGCCCTGGCACAGTAGTTCCTGGACGCTGCCATGTCTCAGATGAAGAGGGAGAGAAAGAGGCTGCCAGATTCAAGAGGCTGGATGAACTCAGTGCGCTTCCCCAGAACCCTGAGCTTTTGTCACTTTTATTATTTCGAGCAACTCCCTCTCACATAAAAGGCCACTCCCTTATCGCATTGCTGTCCTTGAGCACAATATAAAATAAAGGAACTTTTATTAATTATTGGTGAACTTATTCTTTTTGACTACCCAGACTTTGAACCCCTTTCTGTATTTGGGGAGTGCTCTTTCTCCACTGAATCATGGTGGGAGACACAGCTGCCTCCCTCCTTGGAAGCTGAGAACACCCTGTGCTTCCCCAGACCTCACAGAGAGGCCTTAGCTTCACATGGCGCCAGCTGAGGCCATGCCAGAGGAGGAGCTGCAGAGTGACTCCTGAGCACCCGAGAGTGGCACTGTATCAGTCAAGTCGCAGTTGTAGATAATAGAAAGCACCCTATTTGAACAGCACATAGGCATGCTACATAAGGTGCTACAAAACTGTTGGAAGAGCTCTAGCTAGATCAGGCTAGAGTTGACCTCTAGCAGGCACCAACCACCTTGGGGAGCACCTCCTTGGCCATCCCCCAATCAGGGGGATGAGAATCAAGACATTATCACCATAACTACTGGCTCTGGAGTGACTTCATGTCAACTAGGTCTCTGCTGGCAAAAAAAAAAAAAAAAGATGACCCCCCATCCTGCCTTCAATACCCATGCTGCCAGTAGTAACTGGACTGGGGCCTCTGCTAATGCCCCCTGACTGCCCTGACAGCAGGGAGAGCAGAAGCCTCTGCCTCACTTCCACCTTCCAAATCTCTCATGCACATCTGGGAGGTGGAACCAAAGTCCCACCTGGAACACTAGCTGCAAGGGAGTCTGGGCATTGCCATTGTTAGCTTTCCAGTCTCTTTAGGACAGGAAGCCCGCTAGAAGGAAAGTGGGCTGCACTGAGATCCAGCGCACCATACCACATGCCTGGAAACCCAGTGAGTCCCTGCCCCAGGAGTAGATTTCAGCTGAGTCATAGAGAAAAAAATAAAGTTCATATTCTTATGCCTATGGGAATCAGAGTTTTAACCCATTTTAAAAATTGTGTCACTGCCCTGTTTAAAATCCTTCAGAGGCTGCCCTCAGTCCTCAGGCCAAGTCCAAAGTCTTTACTGCAGCTTATAAGATTTCACTGTGCTCTGGCACCCTCCCTGACTGTGGACACTCTTTCCACAGCTGAACCTGAGTTCCTTGCATCTCCCTGAGCACATTATGCTCTTCCCAGCCTCAATACTTGGTACTTACTGTCCCCACTCTTGGAACACCCTCTTCCTCCAACTGTCATGTCATCCAGAGAGCTTGTTCTTCCTTAGGATTCAGCTCAAATGTCACTGCCTCTGCGAAGTTCTCCCTGACCTCTCTGAGCAATCCTGAGCACTTCCTCTTGTGTCCTCCTTACCCCTCCCCCTGTTACAGAACTGAGCACTCAGCATGTCTACCTTGTTGCTGACCCACTGTCTCCCTGACCTGCTGCGAACCCCCTGGAGGGCACAAATCAAGCTCCTCTAATTTTGGATCCCAGCATCTAACTGTGTCTAGCCCCTAGAAGGTGCTTAATAAATGTTTGCCGAACGAGACTGGAATAGGAGGGAGAGAAGAGGGGAGGACCCAGAGCTTTCTGCATTGAGCAGAGGAACCTAGACGGATGGGAGGAACTCCTGATTAGCAGGGCAGGCTCTCGACCCCACTTGTGCAGTGGGTTCACCGGTGGGAGCTGCCTATGAAGTACAGAGGATGGGGGCTGGGCTCAGAGGGTGCCAAGATTTCTGTCACAAAGTCAACCAGCGTGGACTTCTGCCTTTCCCTGTGTTCTGCTCCTTCAAATCAGCTAGGATGAGCTGCCGAAGCCACGTGAACCCCCGAGTGCTGGCACTTGGGTGGGGGAGGGTGTGTGTGATGTGACTTGGATTGGGGTTTTGTAGCAAGCGCATGTCAGTGTTCATGGTCTGCAGCTCAGTTAATGAACTTGTAGGCTAATCTCACATCAAAATCTATGAAGATCTTGTCTATCCACACCACAGGATATTGTTATCCATCCATAAAAAAGGAATGAAGTACTGATTCGTGCTGCCTTATGGATGAACCTTGAAAACATTATGATGAGGTAAAGAAGCCAAAAAAAAAAAAAAAAGGACCGTATGTTGTACAATCCCACGCACACCAAATGTCCAGAATAGGCAAATAATCTATACAGACAGAAAGTAAATTATTACTGCCAAGGGTGAGGGAAGGGAAGAGGGGGTGTGACTGTTAATGGGCCCCCAGGATTTCTTTTTGGGGTGATGACTACATTCTGGAATTAAATAGTGCCTAACTTTGTAAATACACGAAATATCACTGAATTGTACATTTTGAAAGGGTAAATTATATGGTATATAAATTATATCTCAAGTGAAAAAAAAAAACCATGAAGATCAGTTTGGTAAGATTATTGTAGAAATAACTGCCAATGTAGTCAATAACTCCAGAATTTTCCTGAGGGTCACTGATGCCTTGGAATTCGGAGGCGGCGCTGCCCTACAGAGCCTAAAATCCAGCCTCAAATAGGAAGTTACAAATGCAGAGGGGAAATGAGCTAAGCAGATTGGTGAAGCAAGGAAGTCCTCGTGAGGGTGACCGAAAGAGCAGGCTTATTTCCTCACACTCTGATGAGGTGTAGGCGCAGCTTCAGAGGCTCCCCCCAGAAAGGCTTTGCTGTCAGTGACGGAACACCAGACGCGAGAGCTTAACCGTCACTAACACAAGTGTTAACCTTGCTCACAGGAGCTGCTTCCAGAAAGCCCACAGACACGGAATTGGAAGAAGAGAATCAAAGACTCCCACCCAGAGCAGAGAAAAACAAAATACAGCATGGCCAGAGAGGGCTTCTCCTTATACTCGGGTTTTTTTTTTTTTAATTTTTAAAAGATTTTTATTGCTATATACTATACCTACGAAAAATGCATCTACCGTAAGTGTACATGAAAGTCTTTTGCTTATCTCAGGAGTTGAAAATGACCTCTCTCTTATTATATTCCACCACAAAAGCCTGGGCAAAACTTACTTAACGTAAATGAAAAAGTCGAAAAAAGAAAAGAAAAAGAAAAGGAAAAAAATTGCTAGATGTTATGCCCTTGATTAAGAAAGAAAAGGTTACTTTCTTTGACAGTGAGTCATTCAAACACATAATAGTGCTGGAGGGATGTGTCATAGCGTGGGCTCCTGCCCTTGCAGCTTTCTCTCTCGAGGCTGGAAAGCACCAGCCCTGGTTGAGGGTTGGGACAAAGCCCACCAGTGGCCAGGGATGGGACACACTTCCAGAGTCTGAAAGTCTCAGGGGCTCGGGGGCCCCGAGAGTCACAGTAAAGGGATGTCACAGTGAGGCTCCTGATAGCCCACCCTGATCCGCCTCTACAGGGAAAGAAGAATAGTGGATTTAGGATCATTGATGCAGCACAGCAGATACACCTTCCGCTGAGAAGAATGACACATCTGGTTACTCCTAGTCCAGCTAGTTTGATTTCGTTGGCCAAATTAGGATCCGTATTTTTGGGTAAGACTTTAAGAAAGCACCTTGCTTCCTAAACAACGAGGTGGCCCTCTTGTGGATAAAAATAGACAGGCTACCCAGTGTTGCCTGACTGTCTACACACTCAGGTTCTATGGACGTTGTAGCTCTGAATGCATTTTGTCTTGGTAACAGGAGTCTATGTCCAGGTCACTATTTGTGACTCCAGTTTTAATATGCATGTCAAACGAAAACTTTAACAATTGCTCTAATGGAAGAAACATACATGACATTGTACTGAATACGTTTGTATTTAAGGAAGTTTTGGGAAAGAGCAGTGAGAAGGTAATGGACTGGACACCTTCGATGCTGTGTGGCTACTCTCGGCCAGTGCTTGTTGCAGACCTCAGTCATGATTAAGTAATAGACAGACCCGCTAATGTGATGAACGATTTTACTAACTGTGAGAATGAGGCCTCCTTATTTCTCAGCACAGTCACACGCTCATCATGTGTTATTAACCATGTCTCTAGTTTTTACAGAAAATACAGGTCCCACCCCCAAATCAGGAAATTAGTATCTCTAGGAACGGGGCCCTGGAATCTGCATTTTACAAAGCTTCCCTGGTGATCCTGATGAACATCCAGGGCTGAGAACTACGGAGAGGCGGTGAGGAGAGAGATGGGAAAGTCAAGGAGGCCACGGAAGTTTGAGGCGGGGTGGGGGGCAAAGTCAGGAAAAGAGGGGACAGCAGGGCAGGTGCACACAGGTGCTTCTAGAATTCAGAACTGGAGTGGAGGCGGTCGCTGCCCCCGTGGCAGCTCTGGGCCCCTTGTCCAGCCACCATGATGGCTGGAAGGGCTGGGCTAGGGGCTGAGGGCCAAGCTGTGACCAGAAGAGGGTCTGAGGCTGTGAGGGTGGGATGGTCCCTCACAGAAGGGCCCAAGGAGGAGAAATACCAGGTCCCCAGGATGGTGCCCGGACAGGCAGAGACACCTGCTCTCAGGAAGACCCCAGGGGAGCAAGAGTGCCTTCCTCAGGCTGCTGGCCTGCAGCCTTTGCTTTTCCCGCTGAAGGTCTGTATCACATGGAGCCACCCAGAGGCACAGCCTCAAAGGACTGACCTGTTACACTTGCCCGGAACTGGCTGCGGCTGGAGTCACCCGCCCTAGGCTCCCCAAGGGCACTGTCACTGGAGAAATCCTCCCTTGGCTTAGACCCCATGATCACTCCCATGTCATCTTCCCCTTTGGACTCTAGTCCCTGGACCTTCCTGGGTAGGACCAGCGCAGAACCAGCACTGACCCTAGGGTTTTGGTAAAATGTCTAGTGAGAAAATACCTTCATTTACTGTCTGACCAATCAAGTACAAACGTCTCTACTCTGTAGCTCTGCGAAGTAAAGGGGGTGGGATCACACTTTAGAGATACTAGCCTCCCCTCCCCCACTGGACAGCTGGACCTCCAGCGCCCATTGCCACGGAAAAGAGTGACATAGCAGAAGTGAGTCTGGCTTTGGGATTTCAAAAGCCCATCCTCAAGGTGAGCGGCAAGAACTCAGGATACATACAATGGATTTGGAAGAATATATGATGGGTTAGAGAACAAAGGATCCCTCTTTCCCCACTGGTAAAGATTCTATAGGCTGGTGGGGGTTGGGGGACAAAGAGACTGTAGGCATTTCTGGGGTCCTTGAGAAAAGGGACCTGAGAAGGGGGGTGCGTCTGAAGAGAGAGGGGAGTATGACAAGTACTCCATATAGGTTTGGAGATGACAGAAGAGCCCTGGGCCCCACGTTTCCTGGCTAGAGCCTAGGAACACAGCCAGCCGCAGAGCAGAGCAGGCCACTGGCTGTACGTCTCAGCAGACGGGCCTGGAGCAGCCTCGTGGAGCTTCCTGAAGCCCAGAGGGGTGCAGGGCTAGGACCTAGCATGTCCCGCATGCCCCAAGCACAGGCAGGCCCGGAGAGGCTTTGTGGGAATGAAGGAGCACAACCAGCTGATGACCAGACGGGGACGGGCATGGATGGATAATGACGGCTGAGGAACAAAGTCTGACACTATTTAAAGTCTCCCCTTTCGGAGTCCACTTGCTCAAGTCCACAGCGCTGCAATGACAATGCCGGGAGAGTAGGAGGACAGTGGCGAAGGGGTGGCTCCGGGTAAAGAGATGATAAGAAAGAAAAAAAAGCCTCCCCTTTCCACTGAGCTTAACCGCAGGGAAAGGTGAGGGAGAGACTCCCAAAGTGACCAATATTAATTTCTAATCACCTGGTAAAATGGGGTTCCTAACAGAAATTACAGTCAGTGTTAGCAAAATAAAGTTATGTTTCTTGCAGATTAGAATTTGTAGACTGAGTTGTACATACTACACGAGTAATTACTATTTCCTTTATGGTTTTGTTGTAAATGAAAGATAAAAATATTTTGGTAGAGCAACACTCTATGCACAAAAGAAATGCCATTTGCAGCCTTTGTCAAATTTCCTTCATGTCTTTGAATTCAGGAAGCACAGGGATCTTGCCACAAGTTCAGGTTAAATGACCGTATCTTTGTTTGAGTGAAACCTATAAAGTCCACGTTCATGGATTGTTCTTTTTGTTTTGTACAAGGCTGTCCATCGCTGGGGACTGAGGACACGAGGCACTGGTGAATGCTAAGGAGTTTTCTGGACAAGAACAGAAGGAGGACCTCACTCCAACAGGCAGTTCTGTAAATAACTGCTGCTCCGTGGTGACCCCAGCAGCGTTGCAATGACGATGCCGGGAGAGTAGAGGGGAGGTGGCAAAGTTGTGGGGAATCACTAAGGTTCCCCACCACTGGGGAAGAACAGCTGGGGCTCCCAGCAAGCTGGTGGCTCAAGGGGGACTCCAGAACCCCTGACTACGCCTGTGGGCTGTGAGCTCCCTGCCCCACTGGGGTCAGTCTTGACCCAGGTGGGGGAAAAGGGTACACGGGGGCACACAGCACACGGGCAATCCCAGTGCCTCCGGTTCAGAGACCTCCAGGGCCGACTCAGCTGTTCTCCTTATTGTCATCATCCCGCAGTGCATTGGCATGCCTGAGGGCTTCTGGGAGCACGGGCAAGGCAGGGCAGTTAGGGAGGGCTGGAGAAGCCTGTGTGGAAAAGAGACGGGAAGGCAGTGACCAAACAGGGAGGGGAAGTTGCCTTTCCAGCAGGGGAGTCCTACCATCCACTGCCGAGCAGGTGGAGTTGGTGCCCCATCCTCCTGTGAGCCCCTAGCAAACACACTACCCGGAAGTCTGAGGTCATGTCACACTTACTGAGATGAGCACTTAGGTAGAAGCTACCCCTTTAAATCTTAGTTCTTCCTGAGGATGGAAATCCCATTCGACAAAGGTTTATACAGCTTGTTTCCTTCTAATGGCGGTCCCAGCAGGTGAGAATTGAATCATGAGGGAACAGGTAAACCTTCCCCGACAGTCCAAAGTCACACTGCTGTCTTAGCTTTTAGGCCAGCCTCTGTCCACCCCTCCTAGGAGGGCTTCTATCACCTCAGCTGAGAATGGGACAAAGTGGTGGCCTAAGAGTCCTATACTTGTTTTCTTGGGGCTGCTCAGTTACAAACTGGGCCCGTTCCCATTCTCAGGGGGTCCTAATCTGAGATCTGGGAGCCCGGAAAGACTGGAGCTGATTAGATTAGCCCAGGGCAGAGCCTACCTGAACCAGAGCAGCACCACCAAAGGGGGAAGGGGAAGATGAAGGCCGATCCCCCGGCTCCCTTCGTTGGCTTCTGGGTGTGGAGATGGCTTGGGAGTGAGGACCCAGACATCCTCAGGCACCGAGGGCATCGATGCCAGCAGGGCTGAGCACAATCGCTTGAAGGATGTCGGAAAGGGAGACCACACCCAGGAGATGCTGGGTCTCGTCCACTAGTACCAGCCGGTGTACCTGTGGGGCCATAGTGTTCAGTGAGGGGGCAGAGCCATGGGGCTAGGGCAGCTGATGAGGTTGGTACCAAGAATCCAGGAAACACCCTGACATAGTGGGGGAGAAGGAGAGTGTCTCCTAGGAACCAGTTACGGATGGCTGTGACCGCTCTAGGGATCAGCTGGCTGTGGCTATTGGCACAAGGGACCCATGGACAGGACCAGGTGCAGACCAGACCAGTGTGAACGCCAGGAGTTGGTCATGAAATAGAAGGACAGGCCAGGTGTCCAACGTCCAGGGATAGCTGGAGCCGGGCAGAAAGACTGGGCCCTGCGTGTTGGGGGTATGCCTGGAGGGCACCGGCTACCTGCTCCCGCGCAATCCTGTCGATCACTTCCCCCAAGCTCTCGTGCGGCTGGCAGGAAAGGACTCCCTCCAGACACACTGTCCTCTGCCTCAGGGCTTCTCCCACACTCATGTCTAGGTGGTTGTAGGTTTGCTGGGCAGCCAGGTGCTGGGACGGGGAGAGAAGGATGACTCTTAGTTCATCCCCTCGCCCAGGCACCAACCCCACAGACATCACCCCTACACACTTGCCAAGGTCCGCCGATCCAGATACCCTCCACCAATCCCCATACCCTCAGCCTCCCTGCAGCACCCCCGGCTCCCCGCAGACACTTACAATCACATCGAAGCGGGAGTAGAGTCCCACGACCTGACCTGCAGAGGGTGGCAGGTAGGGGGCAGAGAGAGACAGACAAGAGACTCAGATCAGAACCAGGGTGCTGTGCAGAGGGCCTTGGGCTGCTGGCTTTAAACAAGGCATCAAGCTGCCACTACCTGAACCCGAGGATCAAACTTAGCATCACAGAGAGCGAGACAACCTCACATCTGCCTCCTGAGGAGGGGCAGTGGGAGCGACATGGCATTGCCTGTGAAATACTCTAGCCTCAAATGTACCTCTTGAATCGCATCAAGCCTTTCGATCTGATTTCCAGCGTACAGGAAACACAGGACTAAGGAACGAGGTAAAGGCCAGCTCTCGAGAGCAAACAGACAAGCCTGGAGGTGGAGAATCCTATAGGACAACTCGCCTGGGCTTTTCAACTCATCGGAGTCATGAAAATTAATGGGGAATAGAACTGTTCTAGATTTAAAGAGACTTGAGGGACAAAAGACACAAATGCAAAATATGGACTTCAATGGCATTCTATTTTGGACAAATCAACGTAAAATATATATATTCTTCAGGAAATGGCGAAACAAGAATAAGGATTGGATATTAGGCAATATATATTATTCATAGCTTTGTTAGTTGGCATAGAAAAAATTGATTTTAAGAGATGCAGACTGAAGTGTTTGGGGTAAAATGATATGGTATCTGTAATTTACTTTGGATTACTTCAGAAAAAAGGATGAACTGATTATGGCAATACGATAACAACAGTTAATCCAAGCAATGGATATATGGGGTTCATTTACAATTTTTTTTTTTACCATTTTCACACATTTGAAGTTTTTCATAATCAAAAAATAAATTAAAAGCACTTCTTGATATGTAGCTTCATTGTGGCGATTTT
>NW_012142745.1:853394-857987 GCF_000956105.1 Propithecus coquereli
AATATATATATTCTTCAGGAAATGGCGAAATGAGAATAAGGATTGGATATTAGACAATATATATTATTCATAGCTTTGTTAGTTGGCATAGAAAAAACTGATTTTAAGAGATGCAGACTGAAGTGTTTGGGGTAAAATGATATGGTATCTGTAATTTATTTTGGATTACTTCAGAAAAAAAGATGAACTGATTATGGCAATATGATAACAACAGTTAATCCAAGCAATGGATGTATGGGGTTCATTCATTATACAATTTTTTTTTTACCATTTTCACACATTTGAAGTTTTTCATAATCAAAAAATAAATTAAAAGCACTTCTTGATATGTAGCTTCATTGTGGCGATTTTAGCTTTGAAATATTTTACAGCCATTGTCCAAGAAATAATCACATAGTCCCTCTAACCCTTTCTTAGAGCAGGAAACTGAAGTCTGGCTGGGGACCCAAGGTCCCTTGGACCATTTGAGGATGAATTAAAACTAAAAACCTAGTCTTTTGCTGCTTCCTCTCACTACATCCATTTTATTGTGCATAATCTTTTAAATCCTCCTGTGAAGTCAGAAGGATGGGTGTTAAGATTCTCATTTCACAAGTGAGGAAACTGAGGCACAGAGAGGCTAAGTAACTGGCCCAAGTCTCAGAGCAGGCAGAGGCCTCTAACCCCCACTCCTCCCTGGGCCCCCAGCAGATGCCCCACAGACCCTTGCCCTCCCCATGTCCTCCCTGCAAAGCCCTCCCCTGTCCCAGCCCAGCCAGAGTCTCTCGTCCTGGGTGCGGATACCACATTCGTTGACCACAGGCAGCGCAGACACGCGCCGGTCCACAAAGATGTCCAGCGCGGTGAGAATGGGCGCTGTCTCCAGCACCACCGCCAAGTCTCGGAATGAGCCGATGCCCAGATCTTGGATGGTGCGGTAGAGGAAGGAGGGCCGGGGCAGCAGGGCACCCTGGTTGGGGTGGGGATGGGTGGTGATCAGGGGTCCAGCAGCCCCCAGAGGACTCCCAGCTCCTCCCTCCCCACTCCTAGGGTTGAAGACTTCCCAGCCCCTCTGGTCACCTCCCCCTTCCTCCCACGGGGGCCCAGGCTCACAAAGATGTGCAGGAACTTGAGCAGCCGCTTGTGTGTGAGAATGTGGAGTACGTCGCCAGAGACTGGGTCCAGGACGGGCAGGCGATGGATCCGGTTCTTGATGAGGGTGTAGACAGCTTCAAACAGGCTGTGGAGGAGGGAGCAATGAGCCTGGGGGCAGCCTGGGGAGAGAGACCCTCCATCCCGGTCCCCTAAAAAGGAGGACAGGGCCCCAAGGCTGCCTTGTCTGTGTGCTGCATGGGATGAAGGGGTGAGTTTGGCGCTGAGTGGGACTAGGGAAGGGGACAGTGGGAGGAAGAGGTTCCAGTGGGCGGGTGGGGACGCTTACGTGTCATTGGGAGAGATGGAGACCAGAGGCTTGAAGCAGCCTTGCAGGTAGATCTCTGCAGAAAAGCCAGAGTTGGTCAGGCCAAGGGAGCTGGCCATCCTGCCTCACCCGGCATCCCAGACTACTTCCCTCCCCTTGGGCACCCTGAGGCTCCCTATCGCCCCTCCCCTGCTCCCTCCAGGAAGCCACCACTGCCCGTCGTCCTCTGCCTCAGGCCCTTGGCTCACCCTCAACCACACAGCCCCCTTCCCGTACCCGCTCCCCGCTTACCCCGCCAGGTCTCGATCTTATGCTCTTCAATCTCATGGATCTGGACCTAGGAACATCGACAGGACTCCAGGAGTCACACATGGGCCCCTCGGGCACCAGGATCCATGAAGACTCCCCTCTGCCCTGGCCCGTCTGGGTGCCCACACCAGCTCGCCCACTCCCAGCCCACTCCTCACCAGCGGGGACCTGTAGTAGCGGTGCAGCACCAGGATGAAGTCCGTGATGGTCAGCATCCCTGCAGGGAGGGAGGAAGGTCAGCCTGGGGCCCTTGGGGGAGGGAGGTCAAGGGCTCAGACTCTCTCTCCGCCCTGCCAGTGTGTGTGCCCTGAGACAGCAGGACCGTGGGAAAAGGATGCCAGGGCAGCCTCTTCCAGGCCTGAGAAATGGACTCTGCCTCTTATGTTCCCCTCAATTTCTCTCTTCTTACCCCCTCCCCTTCCTATACCCTTTGTTTCTTCCTCTTCCTTCCTCATTTGCTACCCAGCACCTACAACGTGGCACTGTAAGGCCGCAGAACTAGGAGGGGTCAGCCAGCCACAGCCATTCCACAGGTGGGGAGACTGAGCCCCAGGTCCCCTAGCCAGCTGCCCCAAGACCCAGGAGTGGACTTACCCCACACTGGCCCTGGCTCTGCTCAGCCTGAGGGTCCCTCCAGCTTGTGGCATGTCAGAGTTCAGCACCAGAACCACCGTACAAGGTCCCCACTTCCCATTCTCCACCCACCGCCACCTCCCCGGCCTCTCCTCACCCACAAAGGTCTGCTTCTTGCTGTCCCACAGAGGTGCTGCCCGCACGCCATTGGCCACCAAGGCAAAGAAGGCCTTCTTGATCTGAGGGGCAGGGGAGAACAGTCAAAGGTGAGTCCCAAGAGTTCTGTACCCTGTTCTCCCACTGCCCCCCAGTGGGCACCCACCCCCCTGCCTGCCATCCCCTCTGCTGTCCCAGCCAGGGTCCTTCTGTGGGACCTGCTCCCTGTCCTCCTCCTCACGAACTTGCCTTCCTCGTGTCATGGCACACAGTAGACTTGATCGTCGTTGGGCACATTTGCCACATAGATAAGGCTGCTTGTGGCCAGAGGCACTGAGGACGCCCTCACCAAGCACACCAGGTGAGAAACTCTAACTTTGTGTTTCCACCTGGAAGTCATGTGTGCACAGACACAATAGAGTTTTTGCTAATCTAAGTACTAGAGGTATAATTATTTATATACCATTTGTATATTTATATAATTTTTTCTCTAAATAAAATTTCTGTTGACTCATGTTGAGCCTTGTCCTTAACTATCTATCTATACATGCCTCATCCTTAGCAGTACTAGCAATACATGCTGATTATATTTTTCTAACACACATTAAATAAATACAAAGCTACTGAAATAAACACATTTGTTCACTAACCACTAGAATCAAAATGCATACTGTGGAAGATACGCATCCCACGCTTTGGGAAACACCGCTCTACCTAATGGTGATAAGAATAGAACCACAGGCATTTTGTAGCTTAGCCTAATGGAAGAGCAGGTACCAGAGCTCATCCTATTTTTCTGTTACCAAAAGAGCCCCCTACTGCTTGTCCTAAGCGACCCTGCAATGTCTTACACATGCTTCCTACTCTGTAAAGCATCCCCACTTTCTGCTGAATTGTCCCAAGAATCCCCCGAACCGTGGAAGGTGATCCCAGTCTTCGAGATGAGAGAGGTAAGGTGACTGACCTGAGGTCCTACAGACACTACGTGGCAGAGCTTTGATGACAGAGGGGTGTTCACACAGAGCAGAAGCCCTCCCTCCCACCACTGGTCTCCATGTGCTAAGAAGGAGTCCTTGAAGGGGATTTGCCAGATGGCCTGGCAGGGCATCTCGGAGGGTGCGAGTGGTGGCTGCAGCACTATGTGGGTGGACACTGAGCTCGGGTGGGGCAGCGCTGTGGCCTCACCTCCAGCGTGGTGTCGAAGATGACCAGCTTGGAGCTGGTTGCCATGGCGTCGTAGCAGGTGTGCTCCTGCATGAAGCGCATGTAGACCTGGGCCCCGGGCTTCTGCAGCTCGTCGTCCCAGCCCAGCTTTGGTAACGGGATCTGTGGGGACGGGCATGGGGCAGGCCTCTCTTCTACCACGCCTTCCAGCTCATACCCCCAGGCCTCTGTGGTCGGGAACTCTGTGGCCAGCTCTGCATCATCTGTGCTGGAACCCGCTGCTGAGGCTGCACAGTCAGAGGGGAGGAAGTCCCCTGTTGGTGGGGTGCCCACTCTGACCAAGGCAGGAGCTTGGGCCAAGGGTGTGGCCTTGGGGAATGTGGCCTCCAGCCCAGTGGACTCAGCAGCTGGCCTGGCCCGGGAACCTGTTCGGAGGAGGAGGGGAAAGGACAGTAATCCCATCTTCCAAAGCACTTTTTCATCCGCTGTCTCAGTTGATCACACAGCAGCCTCGGAAAGCTGGGATGCTGTGGCCCCATTTTGCAGGGGAAAGCCAAGCCTCAGAGAGTCACTGTAGACAGTGGCTCTGTCCTGTCTTTCTGAGTTGGCCAAGCTTGGACTCTGGCTCTGCAGTGCAGCTGTTCTCTGCCATGTGGGGAAACTGAGGCCGCAAGAGGAAGGTTGAGTCCAATTCTGTGATTTGGAAGGAGCCAAGGCAGAGCCCAGCCCCAGGCTCTGGGTCTTCCCACTGCCCCGTCCTTCACCTCCCCAGAACTGGCCTTGGCCTCACCTTCCCCTAGACCCGGCGGCTCCCCTTCCTCCATGGCCTCCTGCCTCGTCCATCTTGAGGCCTTGGCCCTCCGTTTCCCACAGATTCTTTCTGAGCTGGCGGTCACAGCTGGTGATGGCCATGAAGTGCTGTCCCCTTGCTCTGGGAAGCTCATCTCTGGAAGGGGGAATGGGGCCTCTTTGGTTAATAGATACAACAAAAT
>NW_012142745.1:858457-868806 GCF_000956105.1 Propithecus coquereli
TTCACTAGGGAGAGACCAGAAATTCAGAGAGGTTAAGCAATTTGTGCCAAATCACACAGCTACTAAGTGGTAAGGTCAGGACTGGGGTCCAAGCTCAGACTCCAGACTCCCCCTTCCTTCTGAAAAGAGGAAAGAGGAGGTGAAGGAAACACGACTGGAAAAAGAGGAAGAAGAAACAATGAGGAAGAAAGAAGGAAAAGGAGAGAAAGACAAAGCCAGGCTGGGAGAGCTTGGGGGTCCCAGAAAAGTGGGGGACAAAGGGAGTGGGAGAAGAGACCAGGCCACAGGGAGGGGCAGTCTACCTACCTTGATGCTCCGGCCCCCCAAGGCTGCTCCAGGAGGGGGTCTGTGGGGAGAAGAATGTCTGAAGGGGTGGCGAAAATGCCTTCTCTTCCCAAACTATAGGTCCCCCCTTCTCACTGCGCGCGCGCACACACACACATACCCATACACACGCTCAGACAGACACACAGAAGCACACATATCCACCCACACCAGACACTCATAGAACTGTACACACTCACAACATACACACCCAGACACCCACATGCTCATATTTACAGAGAAAAACACACACACACCCATGATCACACGGTGTGCTCACGATCCTCTGGCCTCAGCTGCCCTAGCTCCAGCCCCCTGGGACCCCGTACCCTGCACAGTGTGTGTTCCAGCTCGGGCTCCATGTGGCCAATCCTGGCCCAACGGAGAGCAAGTGTGCGACACTGTGGCGGGGCAGCACTATTCTGGGCCCAGCCCCTGGCGCCCTGCCCCACCGGATCGGGTTCTCTCTGATTGGGTGTCAGGCAGCGGAGGGAGGGGCCGCCTGCTCAGCCGCGCCGGCCCAGCAGCCTGGGGGCTGGCGGGGAGGGAGGGGGCGCACCTGAGACTCTTGACGCCTGGTCCCCAGCTGCCTCCTGGGTTCTGAGGACAAGCTAGGAGGATCCTGTGGTGGAAGAAGGTGGCTTCGAGCATTGGGGGACATGGGAGCCAGGAGGAGTCGGGCTCTGAGAGTCCCAGGCTCCCTAGCCCAAGTGCCTCTCTCATCTTTGTCAGGTACCAAAGGAAGGAAAATGAGAGGGTGGAGGTTTGAGCTTAACTTTCTTCCTTGTTCCAATTTCAGCAGAAGGCGGTGCTGGAGTTGGAAAGGACAGGTTGCAGCCAGCTTGGAGGCTGGGAATAAGGCAAGGGGTTTGCGGGCAGTCCTGGAGAGCAGCCAACGTATGTCCAGACGTCCACATTTCAGTCCCAGAGCCTGTCCCTCTCTCGGGTGGAGGAGGTGGTGTGGGTAGTTCCAGCAGGTGGGGGCCGTGAGGATCACCTGGAAGGTGTGGGGAGTGCTCAGGGCCTGCACTTGTCCACAGAGGGAGATACCTGTTTCTACCTGTGCTTGGGAGACATGTCTGGGTGTGTAGGGGCCCAGTCCCCCACCCAGCCCCCCATCCTTCAGTGTGTGCTATGCCTACCTCCCCTGGTGCCAACGGGATCCCAGCCGGGCTCTGGTGGCTGCCCACCCCCTTCCTTGGCATTCCTGGGGCCTGAGTCAATGTCCATATCGGGAGTGCTGACCCAGCTGACCCAGCTGACCCAGCTCTCCTCACCCTGCCCCTCCCTTCGTCTCCTCCTTCCAGCCTCTTTCATCCCAGCCCCTGGCCCTGGAGTGGACACTCAGTAATGAACAGCTGTATTTCTTGCAGAATTTATTGAACACATTTTCCATCAACCCCCAAAGTGCCTACACTGCCTATGGGGTGGCCCCAGCAAGGGCTGCACCTGTGGTCCCCAGCCTTTCTCAAGCACATCCTGCTCACTGGACAGTGGGAGCTGGCTCAGTGGACAGAATAAGAGAGTTCCCTTCACAGCCAAGCATATTTTTTCAGTTGGCCTCAAGATAGCCACTACCAGTTTGAGAGAGGGGAATAGGAAGAACACCAAGTTCAGAATATTCAAGCATAAAAATAAGGTCTACATGAGATCCTTGGCTGTGGTTACTCACACTGGGAACCAATCAGAAGCCTTGTAAGGTTTTGAGCATGCTATGTTGGCAAAGAAGCCATAAACGGAATCAGCAAAACCTGGTTTGACACCCCTGCCATTATACCCAGCCCCCCAAATCTACACCAACAGGAAGAGGGTTGTGAAGGCTATAAGGTCTGCAAGAAGCATGTGCTGGCCAGTGTGGACATTGGAGAAGGAATAACTTCCCAGGAGGCAAAGCCAGAGACCACATAGGAGGGTGGAAAGGGGGAGATCCCCAGAGAGTAGAAGCAGGGGTGGCCAGATGTGTTGACCATAACTTACTCCACTGCCAGGAAAGGACTTAGCCACTCCTGCCCAACTAGACTCAGTCAGTGCTAAGTGACTGCTGGGTGTTTGCGATCCTATCTGTTGCAAGTGATCCTATCTGTTAATCGAGTTTATCCTGTTCATCTTCCACTGCTGTCTACGGGTGTGGAAGGGGCAGACGACCTGACTTTTAGTTTACAGGTCGCCAGACCATGAGAAGCCCATCTACCTGGAAAAGGGGACTTCCCGTTCCTCAGATATCCTGGACTCTGAGCTGGGCATTGTGCCCAGATGGAGCTCTGACTTGCCCCCGTTTGACAGATGGTAAATGTGTTCTTTGTGTGGGGTGGCCAGATGGGTAGGCTCTGGAAGAGCAGTATCTAGTCTCCCCTTCTTCTTCTACTGGTAAATCCCCACAATTTTAACTGAGTGCAAGATTATATTTCCCAGCTTCCTTTGCAGATAGTATGGCCATGTGACTAAGTTTGGCTGACGAGATTTGAGCAGCAATGTTACATGTAACTTATAAGCGTGCCCTTAGAAGGAAAGAGAACCCCTTTCTACAGACTAGAATTATGATATGATGGTGGGAGCTGCAGCAGCCATTTGACCCCAACAGTGGGAAATGCAGTTTGAAAATGACAGAACCTCCCCCCGCAACCTGTCCTGGTCTGCCTACCTCTGGACTGTTATGTTAGGGAGAAATAAATTTCTGTCTTGTTTAAGCCACTGACAAATAGAACCTTTGTTACAGCAGCTAAGCTTCTCTCTAATGAATACATCTACACTGCAGGGTTAGGGCGGGATTGGGAATTACACACGTAGACAACAGCCCTTCATGTCTGCGCTTACTATCTACCAGACATGGTGCACAGCACGTCACACGCAGTGTCCCACATAATCCCCTGCAACCCTATGACGTAAAGACTTTTATTATTACAGTTTTACAGATGAGAAAAAGGAGGCATAAATAGATTGAGTAATTTGATCAAAATCTCAAAGCTAATGAGACGGAGTCAAGAATCAAACCCAGGGTTTCTGGACTCCAGTGCCCACGTTCTTAACCGTTACGTGTTATGGAAAGCACAGGCCCGGCGTGTAATCTACACTCAGTAACTGGTTACCATTATCATTACCTTGCCACCTGCTCCCAGCGCTCTGCAGGCAAGCAGGCACGGGGAGCTCCGACGCTTCAGCAGCCATCGCATGCCACTGTCAAGGCTGGAGTGGAGGAGGACTCCAGCTGGGGCAGACACCAGTGCTGCTGGTGTCAGCACGGGAACCACAGTGAATTCCCAGATTTACAGAAGAGCTCTGCCCTGCACCTGCCCTGCACCTGTCCTTCACCTCTCAGAGCTACCACCTCTGCTCTTGCTGCCAGCCCAGCCCCCAGCCGTGTTCTTGGCAGGGCTAATCAGCAGAAGGTACTGGCTTTAGTTGGGTAATAAATTCTCCTTGGGTGATTGATTTTAGCCTCTGGCCATGGTATCATATTTCTTGAAACCCTACTTCTTGGCTCACTCACAGACTGGGTGTATAATAAGGACCCTGCACCCTAACCTTAGGGTGAATTTGGCTGCTATCTCTGGAGAGCTGATTTGTCTAGGACGTGGGGTTGGGGATCCTGTTTAAGTGTTATTTTTATATCAGAGGGAGCAAAACAGCTTGAGGAGGCCAAGAGAGTATCCCACATGAGACCCATTACTGATGAATCACAAACAGGGTCCTCTATGCCAGAGCAGTTGGGAAGCTGGAACAGCAGCCCCTGTGTCAGTCACCCAGATATGATGGCTCCCATCTTGTCTGTGTGTGGCTGGACAGAGCAGTGTCTGTGCCAATGTCCCAAGGATCTGGACTGAACCTGCACCTTGTTAGTGCAATTTAATCTGTCCCACAGGCACCATTATGAGCCCTTTCCTGTGAGCTGTTGGGATTGTGTAATAGTAGACAAATGTTGCTTTTGTCCACCTGGTATCTATTTACTTCTCTTTTGTCAGATCTCTAGATTTTCTTCAGGGAACTACAATTCCTCCAATCTCAGAGCACGTGATTTTCAGAGGGGCTCAACTGTGGGTTCCAGGAAGTATACCTCTGACTCAGATTTAGCCAATGAATAGGAAACCACAAAAAGCAGCATAACAGATTAGAAAAAAAGTAAATAGAACTTCTGGAAATGAAAATATAGAAGTGAAAGATGAATTTAATGACAGATTAGACACAGTTTAAAAGAAAACTGAACATTAAGTTAGAAGTTACCTAGAGTGTAATACCAAGAATTAAAAAATATATAAGACATATGAAAGAGAATAGTAGGCATAAAGGTTAGAGTAGGAAAGTCTAAAACACATTTAAACAGAGTCCCAGAAGGAGAGTAGAGAGAGAATGGGGTAGAAGTACTATCAGAAGAGATTAGTTGAGGTTTTCTGAAACTGATGAAAAATAACAATGTCTAGATGCAAGAAGCCTGTGAATCCCTGGAGGGATAAATGAGAAGAAACCCACACATAGAAACATCACAGTGAAAACTGCAGAAACCAAAGACAGAGAAAAAATTTGAAAGCAGCTTGGAAAAAAAAAAAAGACAGATTACTTTAGAAGAAATGGCAGTCCAATAGCTGACTTCTCAATAGAAAATGGAAGCCAGAAAACGGTAGATTATCTTCAGTTGCTGAAAGTAACATTCAACTTATAATTTTAAACCAAGAGAAAATTTACAAAGAAGATAAAAAAATATATTTTATGGCAAAAACAGAGAGTTCATCACCTCAGTGAAGGAAATTCTAGAGTACATGCTTCAGAAAGAACAAAGTTGATCTTCCATAGTAGATCTGAAGACCTAAGAAGAATTAAAGAGCAAGGCAAGTGGTAAAAATGTAGATAGATCTAAATGAATACTACACGCAAAAAAAATAATAAAAATTATGTCCTGTGAAGTTAAAGAATTAAAATATTGCCAACTGTAACATATAAATTAGAGGTAGGGGAAAATGGAGTTAAAGTATTTGAAAATCCTAGTGTTATCTAAGAAGAGGAAAAGATCTTGATTAACTGTAGATTTTGATACATTAACCATACATACCTCTGGCTTCTGTCTCCCTCTTATGCTAACAGAAACTTTCCATCTCCTTCTTCAGATTAACTATTTCAAAAAGGGTTCCCAAGGCTGAGCCGCTGGTCCTAGTAATTCCCTTTATTCCCTTGTATCACAGCTCTCTCCTTCCCAGAGTTTCAGGACGTGTGGGGGTGGGGTTGGGGTGGGAGAGGGCTGGGTTATAGTGATAATCAAGCACAGTCTTAAGTCCCACCTGGATTTCCAGCATCCTCCAACATCCCAGCTCTGCTGTCCAGTACAGCCCCCTCTACCAGGGGCTTTCATGCATAGTGATTCTGCCTCAAGGGACCCTCCTTCTTCTTTCTCTCTCATTCTCTCTCTCTGTCTCTCTCTGTCTCTCTGTCTCTCTCTCTCTCTCTCTCTGGCCCACCCTGCTTGCTCCCTCCCCCCAGTTTGACCTTCTTCAGGAAATTCTCTTTAGCAATATAGAAAGATACTCAGGACACACTGGTAGGTGAAAAAAGTGAAGTGCAGAGAGGTGTACTTGTATATTACCTTTTGCAGGAGAAAGAGGGGCTAGAATATACATTTATATTTGCTTGATCCTGTGCAAAGGAACACTGAAAGGATTCATGAAAGGAAAACAGAAGTTACCCATAGGATCTGCTGGGAGGTGGGCTGGGGGAGGGGTGGGAAGAGAGTATAAAGAATGGGGACAGGGTGGGAACAAGATTTCTTAATGTACACTTGCTTATAGTGCCTTGATTTTTGAGTCTGATAATCTATTACTCATTCAAAACAACAAAATATTTTTGTTTAATAAATTTTTCAAAGCATAAGGAAACAATGGCCCATAATCTGCCCACTAAGTAATCCCTGTTGACATTTCAAAAATAATAGTGCATTGTTAGGAAATTCCAAAGCCATGCAGCGAAGCATAAAATTGAAAAGTAAACCTCCCTTTTTCCTTAGTCCCAAGGTAATCTCTAACAGTTTCTTGTGGTTTTTTTTCCATGAAATTTACCCGTTTATAGGATTTATCCTGGATGTGCTGTTCTTGTTTTTGTTTTGTTTTTTTGAGACAGAGTCTTACTCTGTTGCCCTGGCTAGAGTGCCGTGGTGTCATCCTTGCTCACAGCAACCTCAGACTCCTGGGCTCAAGCGATCCTTCTGCCTCAGCCTCCCGAGTAGCTGGGACTACAGGCATGCACCACCATGCCCGGCTAATTTTTTCTATATATTTTTAGTTGTCCAGTTAATTTCTTTCTATTTTTAGTAGTGACAGGGTCTCCCTCTTGCTCAGGCTGGTCTTGAACTCCTGAGCTCAAACAATCCTCCCGCCTCGGCCTCCCAGAGTGCTAGGATTACAGGTGTGAGCCACCGCTCCCTGCTTGTTCTTGTTTTCTTTATGAACAGGATGTCTTGACCTGGTCAGTATATGTACCAGTTTGTGGTATTTGCTATAATATGTGTAATTATTTCTCTATTGATGGACATTCAGGTCGTTTCCAGTTTGGGGGGATTTTTTGTTTGTTGTTTTGTTATTACTAATAATGCCCCAACAGTCTTGTTTAAACATCTTGAAATTACACATTCGTTTTGAACTTTAAAGGTAAAAATTACGCATTTGTGGCTTCTGTAGAATTCGATAGTTTTTCATGATGCTAGATTTCTTTTCCTCATGGGGTATTTAAAAACTTTTTTGTAAGCAGAAAGAAAGAAAGGAGGTCTCATCTTCAAATCCCACCCAACAACTTCCCACCCCTTCACCCCCACCGCAGAGGTCCCCAAGGGAAGCGGGTGCTGGAATGGAACGTTGCTTTTGAATACTGAGGGGTTGGTCTCTAACTGCTGTTAGCTTAGAGAGAAAAAATGCCTTGCCCTGAACCAGGCCTGGGACCCCACGCGCTCGCCCCATCTTTAAGCAGACCTCTTCTCTTGAGCAGTTCTGTCCCGCCAGTCAGCCTCTTGGGAATCCCAGGCTGACGCTTAAAGGCACTTTTCCGGTCTCGTTGTGGCTTTTTTCCGCCCCACTCTGCAAGGTTTCCAGTGACTCAAATCTGCTCCTTAGGGTCTGGCGCCCTCTGCTGGCCTCCGGCGTTCACTACAATCCTTAAAGGACAGTTGGGCCTACTCATCCATTCGCAGTCCTCACTGTCACATGGGGAAACTGAGGCAGCAAGTGGGGAAGTGACTTGCTCAAGAACACAAAGCAAATAATCTCCTGGGACAAGAACCTGGGCCTTCTGACCCCCTTCCAGCACTGTTTACAGCACACCTTTGTTGGAAAGAATGGAGAAGTCACAGAAGACCCCAGACCGGACACCCGGCTGTAGAAGTACGCCTTCCAGTGCACTCCAGGAGCTCCCAGGAATCCCCAGTCAGGCAGGGGACCCCTGGATTGGAAGGGGAGAATGCTCAGCTGAACTTGTCCTGTACTGTGCTCAGGTGCAGTGGGCCCTGTCGTCCTCTCTGGGATGCTTCATTTCTCCCCTCCGAGCACGGATGAGTTTAGTAACTCCCTAGGCATAGGCCATGCGTCCCTGAATGCCACTATTGTCGGGCCCCTTCAAGTGTTTGGCCATATCCACTGACCACCTGGACAACTGTTTAGTTAGTATTTTTCCTTAAATTGTCTCATTTTAAACCTGAAGTTCCAAGGAAATGCATCATCTTTTCCCTGGGTGATGGTTCATAGATGCCTCTGGGTTCCTGGGAATTGTCTTTGAGTCCTCAGTGTCCTCATTTAGTGCAAGAAGACTTGATCTTCACTTTGAATTCTTCATTTAAAAAATAACTATTATTCATAAAAGAGTATCTTTTCAGTACTAACCTTGCTGTGCCTTCACGATACTCTGCAATCCTCACTGCAGCTCTGTGGGGTAGGCATTCTTATCCTCATGGGAAATTGAGGCACAGACAGGCTAGTTACTTGCCCAAGACCCCGCAGTTCCTAAGTGGTTGAGCTGAATTTGATCATGCTCCATTTCCAAAGCCAACTGATATGATCTTGCTTGCCTTCTGAAATTAAACGTAATATGATGCAAAGCTATAGTTAACAAATCATGATGGGGGCAGAGTCTGTACTGTGGAGGGACACACTGTGCAGGGGGGAGGCAGACAGTGGACATGTGAGTACAGTGGGGTGGCCCGTGCTGTGACAGAGGCATGGGCAAGGTGCCGTACCCAGACATACAGGAGGTTCAGGGACTGTGTGGGCCATAAGTCCTGGAGATGTGGGGGAGCGGGTAGGAAGGAGCAGTCTGGGTCCTGCCTTTGATGCTATTGACCCTGCTAGGTACCCTCAGGCTCTTTGATCCCTTAGAGGCCAGCAGTAACATCCTCTCCACGAGAGTCCTTCCTGATGGTGCTGGGCCTCTGCGGGATAGGCAGGGAGGGCAGGCTGGAGAGGAGGGTACAAGAAGAACACAAGCTGGATGATAATATCACTCAGTGATAATGATCTTGGCCTCAGTTTCCTCATCTGCCAAACGTTCCATAGTAAACGCGGACTACTGCCCAGGTTCCCCTTCAAGGAAGGATGTACTGACCAGCTGCAGGGAGTGTGACTAGTTGCAGTGATAGATGGTCTCCAGCTATCAGCTCCTTTAGGGAACACACCCTTCTCTGCAGAGGATGCCCACATAGCTGAGGATTGAGTGATGCAAAGGCCTGGCCATTTCAACCCAGCAAGGGACACTGGTGGGCAAAACTCCCTCTAGAGCTCAAGGCTCCTGGGTTGGCAGAGGCTCCTCTGCCCAACCCTGCTTCCTTCCCCTTCCAGTCAACAGGTGTTAAATAAGCCTCTTGCACACCAAACTCCAACTTGGCATCTGCTTCTGGATGTATGCTTCTGTAGCCTGTGACACATCCATTTTACATGCCCAGGACATAAGAGGCATGTAATCAGCTTTGATTGAACAGTTCTGGATATGAATCCAAAATGGGAAAGTTCTCTTGCTACCTACCTTCTGGCCAGCCCCAGATTCATTTTTGGTGGAGGTGCTGAGTGTAGGTAGCTAGGATGGTCAGTCTGTGGGGTCCAGCAACAGCCTCCCTGCATGATCTGGCCTTCACAGAACCAGGGCAAATAAAGACACAGGCCGAGGGGCAGTAAAGAAAGGCTTTCTGACAGCAGAATGGCAATCAGATATTTCGGGCACTGCATCATTTTCATTTAGTGGCTCTGTGGACATTTACTTAGCACATATGGGCCAGGCTTTGTGCTAGGAGGTAGAAGGTGCCTTGGGGAACCACCTTAGGGAAGGTCTCTGACCATGACCATCCCCAACAGACAGACCCTAGCTCCATGAGCTTTAGCTATTTTCCTAATCAGTTCCACCCTCATTTGATTTCTTTTCACTGAACAACTAATATTTCTAATACAAAAACAGGTATCAACCAAAGTGTAAATAAACAAAAAACTCAAAATGCTTCTTCACCATTTAATAACACCAACTATGAGATTTTTAATCCTGTCTTGATTCTTATTATTGTACACAGTGCTTACTTCATAGTATTTATTATAAAAATAACATTTTGGGTACTCTTTTTGTCACTTGGCATTATTTTATAGAAACTGTTTCTTGTTTCAATACAATGAATATTGGTCATTTTGATGCCTGCATAATATTCACTTGTGTGGTCAAGTCATACTTGGTTTAACCATACCATACTGCCAGCTAGGCATGGCAGATGCTTCTAGCTCGTCCCTACTATATTACAAATGTGTTTAAAATTACATTTATTTTCATGTATAGTGTAAGTTTTTTTTTCTCTTGAATAACTTCCTTTGGATATCCACCCAGAAGTGAAATCTTGCAAAATATTACATGTGATCAGTTTTGTTGGCATGCTCTCCAGAAAGCCTGGTCAAATTATAGCTTCACCTGCAATACACAGGCATTTCTCCACACTTCTGCTACTTTTGAGTTTTACCCTTGCAAAGTATTGTTAGTTTAACAGGTTGATGTTCTTTCTGATTCTGGTTTTGTTTTTTTTTTTTTTTTTT
>NW_012142745.1:869082-871072 GCF_000956105.1 Propithecus coquereli
TTCTCTATTTTGGAAACAGCCTTTCAGAAAGTGTTTTCTCCCAGGAGGTGCCAGGAGATGGCGCTGTGACTCTGTGCGTAGGTTCCGTAAGAAGGCTTAGTGGTGGTGGGGGGTGGGGGTGTGTGCACCAGGAGAGGGGATGCCAAAAAATCCTGTGGGCTCCCCTGTAGCCCCGGTTTCCCACCTGAGTTCAGAAGACCTGGTTTTGCTGGGAGGCCCTACCCTGCCCTGCTACGTATCTTTCAACAGAACCCAAGCCTATGAAGTGTCCACCGCAGGCCAGATATAGTTCGTGCCCTCCAAAACACTTATAAGCAAGTGTTGGAGAAATACACAAACAAGATCCAATGTAGATGCTGTACTTCCTATAAAATGGGTTCGAAATGCTATGAGTTATTGGGAATTGGAGGGGTTGCCCGTAGCTGCAGATATCTGAGATCTCCCAGGAAATAGGGGCTTGGCTGGGCTGGCTGGGGAGTGGAGTGCACACAGAGTGTGCAGGGGAGGGAGTGGCAGGAGCCAGGGTCTGGGGTTTGACCAAGACCACTGTGAGCGTGGAGCTGTCCTGGAGACAAAATGGAAGACAAGCAAGAGCCAAAATGTGGAGTGACCCTGATGCTGGGTAGTACGGACTTTATTTTGCAAAGGTGTGCCAATGGAAGGTTCACAGTAAGAAAATGGCGGATCATGTCTTGCTTTGGTAAAATTAGCCGGAGGTTTAGCTAATTAGTGGTGGATATGGCTGCCCACTTCCCTCTTCCTGAAGTGCTTCCTTTCCTTGGCTTCGAGGAAGCCACAGTGCTTTTCCCCTCCTGCCTCTGTGGTCCCTTCTCTGTCTCCTTTGCAGCCTCTTCCTCTTCATGCAGCCATTAAAGCCTATATTTCCCAAGGCCCCTCTCAGCCTGTACTCTGCCCTGGGCCATCTCAGCTTAATTATACCCTACAGGAGATGACTCAGCCCAGGCCTCCCCTCTGAGCTCCAGACCCATATATCCAACTGCCTACTCGACAGCTCCTCTCGAATGTTTCGGAAGCATCTTTAATTCATGTCCCAAACTCGCCCACCCACTCACCCAACCTTACCTAATGCTGGTCCTCTTCTGGTGTTCCTTGCTGGGAGGACAACACCAGCATCCCCACCCGCTCTTCCAACCCATGGCCAAGTCCCTTGGACCCTTCTTTGACACTGGTCAGAGCCATCTTCTCCGCCATTTCATTCACTCAGGTCAAAGCCACATGGCATTTCACCTGGACCACCTCAGAGCCTCCTAACTGGTCTTCCTGCTTCCACTCTGGTTCCTCTCCAACCCTGTCTTTACTCCATGGCCAGAGCCACCTCTTCAGGGTATAGAACTAACCATGTCACCCACTACCTCGGTGACATCTCCACAGTGGCTTCCCATTGCTTTTTTAAAAAATCCTTTTATTGTTAAAATAATGAAAAGAGAAAAGAGCATAAAACAAATGTACAATTGAACACCTTGAAATGAACTGCCATGAAAAGAGATGGAACCTTGCCGGCCATCCCTTTCCATGTGTCCCTCAAAATAGAACTTCCTCCTTCCCCACCCCCGGAGCAACCACCCCGACTTTGTTGGTGAGCATCCACTTCTTTTTCCATGTCATCCAAACATGCCTCCCTAAATGCTACAGTTCAGCTTTGCCTGTTTGGGGTTTTTATTTATATGTCTGTTAGATCGTTAATCTGGAGATCTCCCTCCATCTCTTTTTCTTCCTTCTTTCAGTGGATTTGTCTTTTAGAGTCTTCTCATTGCTTTTAAAAGAAAAATAAATCCCCTTCCATGCCTGTAAGGCCTTATTTGGTCTGATTCTGCCAAATTCCTCCAGCCTAATCTCTCACCAGGCTTCCCTTTTCACTGTCTTTTTAACCTCCCCACTGAATAACTAATATTTCTAATACAAAAACAGGCATCAACCAAAGTGTAAATAAACAAAAAACTCAAAATGCTTCTTCACCATTTAATAACAC
>NW_012142745.1:871122-876015 GCF_000956105.1 Propithecus coquereli
CCATGCCTGTAAGGCCTTATTTGGTCTGATTCTGCCAAATTCCTCCAGCCTAATCTCTCACCAGGCTTCCCTTTTCACTGTCTTTTTAACCTCCCTCCAACCTCCTTTTGCTCCCCACTCTTCCCTCCTGCTCCCCCCGCCCCTCACCCCTGCCCTCCATCCTCCCTGCAGGACTTTCACAAAGGCTGTTCCTCTGCTTGAAATGCTCCCTGTGTCTCCCAGTTAGCCCCAGCTAATTTTTTACATCTCAGTTGTAGTGTTCCCTCCTCAGAGAAACCTTCCCCACCCTCCCTGACCTTGTCAGTCCCCCCCATCGTCCCCCAGACTCCTCCCTTCTCCTCCCCAGCATGAGCAAGGTTGTGGCTTTCCTTTTGTTTGAGACGTGATATGATTAAAGACTGTCAGCTCCATGAGGGTAGGGTTGTGTCTGCTTCTGCTCACCATTGCTCCCTGCTATCCAGCTGGGCGCCTCGTATACAGTAGGTGTTCTATTAAGGACTTGCTGACTGCTGCTCGGGGAGAGAGAGCCAGCACATGCAACGTAATTGGGAGAGAGGCTGGGAGCCCTGCTTCACTCAGAGGTGAGAGCTGAGCGGTGGGGGTAGGTGGTGTTCCTGGAGAAGAATGGAGCCGTGAGGCAAGAACAGGGCAAGGCTCCTCCCCAGAACACCTGAGAGCATGCCAGGGCCCTCTGCCCACCCCACGGTGACTAGGGCAGGAGCCAGCCTGGGTCCTGCTGGCTGGAGAGGCTCCTGGGGCCAACCACTCCCACTCGGGCCCACTGGGGCTGAGCTAAGTGGAAACAAATGTTCCCTGGCTTTCCCCCAGCCCAGTCGTGGTGGGCGAGCAGCAGCCCCTCCCTCCTCAGCCCTTGTTCCCTGCCCCCTCGTTCGCCCTCTCCCCCACCCCGCATTTCTTTCTCCCTGGGCTGATGGGGAGACTGGGGACATGGACAGGCTTGAGAGATGTGCAAGACCTGAGGCAGGTGGGCTCTGTGGGGAACCGGGGCCTGGGGTGGGGGATTCCCTTGGACAAAGGCCCAGAGGACGTGTCTCAGGTAACTCAGCCCCAGGCCACGAGGCAGGGATAAGACTCTGGCTAAAGCTGGGAACCTTCTGGCTGGAAAGGGCATCCTCATGACTTCTCGAGGGTTGAGGGGAGCTGGAGTAGCGCTGTCTGGGGTATAGAAGGCAGAGCAAAACGAGTCTCCTCCTCTCTCCTCTCTCTCTCTATCTTTCCCTTCCCTCCATCCCTCTATGGGCTTGGCCTTTCCTCTCTCTGTTCTCCTGGGACCCAGAAACCCAGGGCTCTTAGGAATTCTCAAGGCCTGTCCCCTCCCTGAAGGGATAGGAGTTAGGTCCCATTGCTGGGGACAGAGGGAGGAAGAAAGGAGAGTAGGGAGGGAGGAGAGAGGGAGGTTATTGGGAGGGGAAGGGTCACAGTCCCGAATTCCTGGGCTCCTGCAGCTTCAGTCATTCTGAGAAACAAAAAAACAGAGAAAGTGATTTAGAGACAGACAAATAGAGACCGAATTATGGACATGGGAGAGACGTGAAAAGACAGAAAGACAGCAAGAGAGAATCCGGCAGAGACGGAGGGCTCTGCTCTCGCCCCAAGCGATTCTGATGTTATCTCTCTCCAGCTGCCTCTCCCCTCCTCAGTCCCCACCTCTGCCCCTCCTTCCTCCTCAGCCTCACGGCCAGACACCCATGTCTCTCCTTGTCTGTCTCTGTTTTGCACCGGGGCCTAGAAGTGGTGTTTATGGGTTCCCAGGACTTAAGGCGGAGCGATGCAGGAAGGGGTGGGGGAGCCCACTGCCCAGAGGGCAGAGAGTGGGGTCAGATTTGCACCTCCCCATTCATGCTGGGCCACTGTCTTCCCACTCCAACCTCTTGCAAATGTTCCTCTGCACACATGTCAGTGCAGAGGTTGTGTGTGTGTGTGTATGTGTGTGTGCATACACATGTGTGTGATTTCCAGGGAGGCAGTCATGTGTCTCAGCCTGAGCCAGCCATCTGTGTGTCTGTCCATACCTGTGAGTGAAAGTTTCCCAGCATTATCCAGGTGAGACCAGGGTGTCCTGTGTTTTCTGTGGGCTTAACTGAAAGCCTGTGTCCAGCTGTTGGTGTGTGTGAGTGTGCATGTGTCTGCACACATCTTGATCTCTCTTTGTGTGCCATGGTCTGTATCTCCCGGGCCCCCAGCCCTGCTCCTTGGTAAGTCTTCTAAGGTGATAATAGTGGGTTGAAGCCTTAGGAACATCTGAGCTCAACTCTCAAAGGTTTAGAAGACATAAGGACAGGAGTCCTTGCTCTGGCTCTACCCAGATGTCAGCCAACCCCTAGGTGAGGATGCAGAGAGGACCAAGGGGTGTGGGCAGAAGCAAGTTGCCCTTGGAACCCAAGCCCTAGGAATTGGGGCTTCAGGATCCTGCCCAACACACACTCTAGCCCACCCCTCCCTTGTCCCAGTGCTCTGCAGGCACTACTGGGCCAACTGATTGTGGAATGAGACTCTTTGGGGGAAGAATGAAGGCTTGGGGAGTCCAGGGATGGCAAAAGACTCTGCAAGATCTGGCCAGAGCGAGTGCTGCAGGAGGGGTGGGGCGAGCTGTGTGTGTTTGTAGGAAAGGTGGGGGTGGGGGCAGAAAGGCCGCCTGCGGGGGAGAAGGCTTCTTGGCAAACGCCCCAGTTTCCTGAGCTGATCCCTGCTCCCTGCCACTGCTCCCAATTCTGTTGTTTCAATAACATCATTTTTATCCACCCCACAGAGACACAGTGTCTTAGGAGGGGGAGGCGAGGGGCAGGGCTAGGGCATGGGGGAGGGGTGGTAATAGAGAGAGGTTAGGGTTTAGAGGCAACAGGGACAAGATTTGGGGCGCTCCCTCCTCAGGCAGAGGCAGGGCGGTCCCAGAGCCCAGGTCCCCTGATGACAAAGACAAATACATTAAAATTCTTGCCTTGGAGAAGAATGCAGGATAGGGAGAGCATTTCATAATCTGCAATAACAGTAGCAGGGTGGGGCAGGGGTGGGCAAGGGGTTCAGAACCCAGGCAGTGGCTCCCAGGAGGCTGGTCATCGGCCACCTGCAGCCTCCAGGCACCCCCAGAGCCCTCCAGCTGCCCATTTGGCACCATATGGCCCGAGTGCATGCCCAACCTGGGTATGTCTTTGAATGTGCAGTGTCCAAAGTTGGCACCATCCTGCAGAAACAGCAACTGTGTACAAAATTACTAGGTGCAGGGCTGTGTGTGGCATTTGGACACTGTTAAAGGCTAAAGTGGGAGAGGAGGACACTTGGAACAGGACCCCTCACTATCTCTCTCAGCCACAGCAACCCCTCCCCTTCTCTAGGGTGCCCCAGGCCCTTCACCCGAACTCTCTGTACCCAGTACAAGGGATCGAACTGAAAGAGCCTGGATACCAGGGCCCTCAGGTGGGGCTCCCAGAAAATCCAGGGGCTTTCTCATGTGCCCAGGCCAACGCTTCCCTAGTTCTCTGGTCTCTGCTTGCTCATCCTTCCTTCCCCAGATTCACTTCTTCCCCTGGGGTCGCCTCCACCTGTCCCCCGGCCTCATCTTGATCCACTTGTCCCCACCTCCTGGAGGCGTCAGGATCTTGTCTTCTCTCTGCTCACCAGGGGTGTTTGTCTCTCTTGGTAGTGACATCGGTCCCCACGTTCAGGTGTTCCCCGACCCTCAAAGGACCACGAGCTTTCTTCTGGGTGCCTGAAGTTTCTGCCACATAGACTTCAGGTTCTGGCTCTGCCCTCCCCACTCCAGGACTTCCTTAAAGGTTGATGCAAGCTTTAGATGGTGGTGGTAGGGAGACTGGCCCTAGCTTCCGAATGTCCCACACCACCTGTCCCTCAGGACCCCTGGGGCACGTCGTTGGGGCCTCTGCCCGCTGCCAGCCACTTGGCGTGATGAATGGAGCTGTCCCTCCTCCCCATGGGGCCTTTGATCTCCCCCCCCCCGTGGGGAGGGGGCCAGGGGCATCAAAGACATTTTTGTGGCATTAGAAAATCAGATAAAGCCATCTCACCTGCAGCTGGCTCTCCCACCCCTTCTGCCGGGGCCAAGTTGGGGGAGGAACTCGAGGAGGGACTCGTGGACACGCGAGGCCCAACTGCAGCGAGTTCTGACCCCTCAATCTCTTGCAAGTTTGCAACCTCCGCCGTCCCGCTCACTGACACGTGCGAGCAGCGCTGGAGCGCAGGCCCTTGAGAGGCTCCTCTTGCTGTCTAATCTCCCCCCTCCCCGCCTCGCGAACGTGGGCTCAAAGAGGAGGGACCGCTGGGGAGCGAGAGCGGAGGCCTAGGGCTTCCTCCCTCAGGCTGAGGAAGGCGTGCGGCACGGAGGTGGGACGCGGTAAGAGGTGACTAACTACTCCAGGGTCCGCCAGTCGGACAGTGGAGTTTGACACCCCTCACCAGAGCACCCTGCGCCCCAGGCCAACTTCCTCTCCCGGCCCCCGCGCCAGCATCTCCCTCCGCACCCCCCCCAACTCCCTCATTCCTGGGAAGTTTTCTCTCTTTACAGTCAACAAACCTGTCAAACGTCTCCCTTCCAGCCCGTCCCCCATTCCTCGGCTTCTCTTCCTCTCCTCCACCCCCCCATCCTTGTTCCCTCTTCTTCCCCGCCCTTCCTTGCCCGGACTCCGGGAGGCCGGGGGCGGCGGGGGTTCGCAGTCCCGGAGAGGCGAGAGGTGAGGGGGCGAGGCGAGGGGCGAGGCGGGCGGGTCCCGCAGCCACGAGCGCTCGGGCCCCGCCCCGGCACCCCGCTCCCGCCCTCCGCTGCGCTGCGCGCCCGCCGCCCCGGGGCGCACGGCTAGCTCCCGAGAGTCCAGCCGTCTGACTGTCGCAACTGCCACCCCTTTGCCCCCCGCCCCCGCC
>NW_012142745.1:876065-885356 GCF_000956105.1 Propithecus coquereli
CCCGGCTCTGATTTCTTCTCCCGAGCGAGCTCCGCAGGAGACACAGGCGCTGGCTGCCCCGTCCGCTCTCCGCCTCCGCCGCGCCCTCCTCGCCGGGGATGGGCCCCCCCGCCGCCGCCGGAGCCATCGCCTCCCGGCCGCCGCCGCCGTCGTCGAGCTCGCCCTGAAGCCCGGGCCCTCGCGCACGCCGGTTCGCCCCGCAGCCTCGCGCGCTGACCACTCCCGCCGGCCGTAGAGCCGTCACGATGCTGCCGCCCGCGCCCTCCCGCCTCAGGCTGCTGCTGCTGCTGCTCTTGTGTCCGGCGCACGTCGGTGGACTGTGGTGGTGAGTCCCGCGTCCAGCTGTCCCGGCGCGGCTCTGGACGCTCTAGGGTGGGGACCTCGAGACCGGTGGCGAGTTCTGCACCGCGCTCCCGCTGCCTCCGGACTCTACCTGCTCGCAGAGCCCAGCCGCAGGGCAGCGGTGTGGGGGGCCCGGGGTGGAGGCGCGTGCGGCTCTCCTCCCGACCTCCGCCCGGGGCACTCCTGAACTGCTGCTTAACCCCCCCGCACGGCACATTCTATTGTTTCCTCCCCCGGTATAGTTCCCCCCAAAAAGTTAGGTGTTCAATCCAGGTTACCAAGGTATTGGCGTGTGGGTAGGGAAGAGCTACCTGGGAGACAGATATCAGAAGAAAAGAATGTGTGAGGAGGGCCCTGGATTTAGGGTAGGGGTCTGGATTTGGGGAAAAGAGAGGAACAAGTTGGGGAGCCACAAGACAGAGAGGGTCAAACAGCTGTCCCTTCCCAGCCCCACTTTGCCTAGCAACCCACCGGCTTCTCTTCGGGCTTCTTCAGAGTGGGCTGTAGTGGCGAGAAAGGGAATGTAAAGGGGAAACTGAGTCGGGACCCTGGCTTCTCCACCTCCTCCTCCTGGAACAAGGAAGAGGAGGAAAAGCAGGAAGGGGACCCAGGGGCAAGGCCCTTCCAGACGTGAGGGTCATGAATGAAAAAAATGTGCAGCGGGTGAGCTCTGGGAACCGGGGAGAGTCCTGGTGAAAGGGAGAGGGACTGGCCAGCCAAGGGATAGGGGCGTCTTCCCAGACCTGGCCTTTGGACCTGGCCCTAGCTAGGCAGCGAAGGTTGCGGGAGCTCTAGTCTTGGCGGGTGGGGCAGGGGCAGGGGCAGGGCAGGGTAGGTGGGTGCCCGGCCGGAACAGCCTGGAGATCCAGATCCTGAAGACTTTTTTCCCTCCGCAGTCTCCAGAGCCGCAAACACTCGCCTGGAATAGCTCAGTGTTTAGAGAGGAGGGACTTGGACAATAGCGCTGACGGATCAGCCAATCCTAAGAAGAAAGGGTCTTGTCTATTTGCATATCGCCACATGATTGGCTGGATTCTTATCCTCCACTCCTCCCCCACTGCCGGGATTTGGAAGAGACAGATCCCTCTGTTCTGGAGAGATAGGGAGTAGGATGCCCTCACAGGGAGCGGCGGGCCACGATCCCTCCCTCCTCCGTGATGCGGAGAGACGTCTCTCACCGGTGTCAGTGAGGGGGCAAATCGAGGACGACCCAGGTCCCAGCTAGGGAACATACACCCTTGATCCTTGCTTAGTATCATGCGGTAGTAGCAGCTTTGAAATAGACAGACATGAGATTTAACCATTATGTCTGTGACCTTGGGCAAGTCACTTCCTCTCCTTGACTCCCAGTCTCAGTTGCAAAGTAGAGGTGACAGCCTCTCTACCTGGCAGGTTTGCTGGGAAGTTGAGGTGGGAAGATCTACAAAATGATCTGACGTTAGGAGGTACTCAGTAGATGTAGTGCCTTCTTCATAACCCAGCTTCCCGTGGCTAGGGGTCCCTAGGAGTGAAAAGGGCTATTCATTTAAATTTAAAATTCCATTCCAAGCAAAGCTTTGTAAAGAGATCTCTCTCCTGCCACCCCCATACACACCTTTCCTAATTTTGCCCTTTTTCAAGGTGTGGGGACAAGGCCGCTCGCTCCCCGATGGCTATTGTATTTCCTTCCCTCCCTCCTCATCTGTCTAAATTGTTATTCTTACAGTTAAAATACCACTTCCTCCATGAAGCTGTCACTTTGTCCTGCCTACAGTTGCCTTCTCTGTGCTGCCACTGTACCTCATACATTGGACAGCTGTGCTAGTGACTTCGTTGTACTGACAACCATTTCCTTTTGAGTCTCTCTGTTCCCTGCTCCTGGAGGGCAGAGCCTTTGTCTTTAGGACCCTCTGGGCCCAGGACAGCATAGGTGCTGGAGATAGGTTTGTGGAGTGTTGTTGAACTGGTTGACTCCCCTTTCTGGGATTTGTATCTGTGGGGGTTCCTTTGTTCAGGAGGGACTGCTGGGTGGGAGCCAAGCCAAGGAAGAGAGGTCTGGTCCCTTGGAGATTGACCCTGAAGCTGGGAAACAGGCAGTGGGGGAGGAGGGGAGGAGGGCAGGTGTGGGAGAACACAGAGGCCTTCATGGCCACAGCTGCAGGGAGAGCAGGGTGAAGAGTGAGAGGCCCCGGTGATAAGGTGTCCAGTGGCTGCCTCACTCAGATGTGTCTCAGACAGAATGTGCCTTTCCTGCCTGCCTGGGCTCCCTCACTCTCCTCTATTTCTGACACTTCATCTCTTTGGTCTGAGCCCAGACTCCCTTTCCCAGAATCTTTTACTCTACTTACATTCCTGTCCCCACGCCACCCCACCATTGCCCTCCAAGGTCAGGTTTAGGCTGGTGGGCTGGACCAAGCATTCCTGTTGGCCTGAGCCTCCTGCCACTCTCCCCATACCCCCCAATATCTCTTCAGCTGGGAGCTTTTGGGCCAGGGGCTTCCACACTGTTCCTTCATGTCTAGCACCTGCTTGCTGGCCCACTTCTCTCTGCTTCTCAGGGAATCCTGGCCAGGTCAGAGCTCCAGCCATGGCCAGGAAAACACCTGGACCTGCAGCAGCCTACTGTACTCCACTGTGACATTCTAGCAGCAGCCAGGCTGGAAGCAGAGAGGACTCCAGGACCTCTGAGTGACTCAACTGTCCTGGTCAGGAAAGGGGGATTCTGGAGTTGGCTCTAGGACCTGGCTTCAAGTTCTTGAGAAGTTTCCCTTCCACCATCTTTCACACTCCCCTGCCTTCCCACAATGCAATGCATGCTTTCTCAACTCTGCCTCCAGCCTCTCCGTCTGTCTCTTTTCCATCTGTAACCATATCTTTGTGAATCGCAGAATCACAGATTCTAGGACATTGGCCAGGCTCTCTTGAGGTCATGTTGTCTAGCCTACGGCCTCCCAGCCAGCCAGCCTATGCTCTGGTCCTGCCGGACCCTGTCTTGAGAGTGAGGCAGAAGGGAGAGACCATGGCTTCCTGGTCACCAGCTCCCCCGCTCCCCCAACTCTGCTCCCTGCTCTTCTCTTGCCCGCTGCCCCCAGGAAGTTCTTTACGACGTCTGATCCATCTTTATTTATACTTTCAATCAGTGGCTGTAGAAAATAGCTCACTTTCATAGAATAGCCAGATCAATTTCCCTTCTTCTCTCTTCCTCTTTCTTCTTTCTGTTTTATATTTTTTATGAAAGAAACTAGCCCTCCCCTTGTTCCACTAGGGAAAACACCACCCAGTCTCACTCCCTTCCCCCATGCATCTTGCCTTTCACCCTCCTCCCCCTTCACTTATGGAAAGGAAACAAGAGCCAGAGGCCTAGGACAGCCTCATCTCTGGCTCCACGGGGAGGCAGGGAAAGGTCCCAGGCTTCTTCATGACACCCAGGTTTTCCAGCTACCTCTCCCACCCCAGGCTGGGCCTGGCCACCCTTTCCTCCTGTCTTCATTGGGGGCCCCTGACTCTTCATGGGCAGTCCTGTTGCTGGCCCCCACCAAGCCTAGGGTGGGGTGGGGTGGCCATCTATTCCCCCCTCCAGTCCTCCCGCCTTGGCAGCTTCCCCCAGAGGGAGACAATGGGGCTGTGAGCAGAAAAGGGCAGGGGCAAAAGGAGGCTGTCCTGATCCGAGCCAGAGCATGCCCTGAGCCCACCAGAGTCCTGGCACTGTGACATTTCCTGGGGGGTACAGCACCCTCCTTCTTCCTTCATTCTCATCGGAAGCCAGGAGTTGGTGGGGGGAAGTCAGTGGGAGGCTTGATCACCAGGCCCAGCGAGGGGGATTCCAGAGTGTGCACTTTGATGGAGAAACGCAGCTGTGGAGGGGAGGAGATGAGGGCAGGGTGGGCGGTCAGGCCACGGGCAGGCTGGCAGCAGGGCGCCGCCAGCCAGAGCAGGAGGCACTCAGGACCACAGGCGCCTGTCCTCTGAGGACGGGTAGGGAGCGCCCCCTAGCCTGAGCCCTCCTTCCTGCCTGGGCAGGGTGCCACCTGGGGCTTCCCCAGAACTGCCTGAGAAGGAGCTGAGCCAAAGGTCTCTGAGAGGCCTCTCCCCCCTCCATCTTGGCCTCTTTGGCTAGTTCCTCCAGCTCTGAGCCCTGTGTTTAATTCAGAAGTTAGATCTAGAAAGGACTTAGAGATCACCTGGTCTCATATTCTCACCTACTTAGTGAGGGCAGCAAGGTCTGGGACAGGAGGTGACTTGCCCAAGGCCACCCAGAATGTTGGAAGCTGAGATCCAAGGCTGACTCTGCACTCATCCCTATGTGCAGTGTGGGTGGGGGATCAGAAAAGGGGTATGGGGCCTTCCACAGGTCCCTCCTGCTCTCCCGTTCCATCCTAGGTGGGTGCCCGCACCCCAATGTGGGAGAGCAGAGGGCTAAGGACAGATTCTGCTCAAGGCGTCCAGTGGAGGCCCATCCACCCATTCCTTTGCTCTCCCAGCCCTGGCCAGTAGGAAGGCCCTGTGCACAGTGATGTCTGTCCAAGAGGGGAAGCCCCTGCCTCTCCCAAGAGTGATGAGGAGGGAAGTGTAAGGAAGGACAGACAGAACCAAGTTGGGCCAGGAGAGGGGAGGGGCAGTATGGGGGTGGCTGGTGGGCAGTGGGGAGGCAGGGGTTAATGGGGCTGGGGCATCACTGGCTTTGATGTGGTGGTTGGGGTGGGGGTAGGGACTGGGGGAGGGGGAGCAGTAATTACCGAGTTAGACAGAGCAGGACAGGACAGGCGGGCGGGCACAGGCCCGGGCCCAGCCGCCTCAGCAGCCGTCAGGCAACATTTTTCTGCCCCTTCTCCACCACCCACCTCCCCCACCCCCGTGCAACCCCCACCCACAGCCCCAGGGCTCAGGGCTCCCTCTGCTGGCTCCTGGGAGGTGGGGTCAATCTAGGGACTTTGGGAGTGGGGGTGGGGAAATAGAGGGAGGACAGCTATGAGACCATTCAGAGAAGGCTGAGTGTCCAAAGGGCCTCTGACCCCTTCAGCCTCAATAATCCACCAGGAGTGCCTGCTGGGAAAGGGGGGAGGGTCCTCTGGGTGCAGCTGGTCTACGAGCAAGGCCAGATGGAGGAGAAGGGAGAGTTGGAGCAAAGGGTGTTCTCAGCAATCCACCAATGCTGCCTGCACCTGTTTGTCCTGCACTGTGCAGGCCTAAGAGATGTGTAAAAGTGTGAGCAGGAAGACAAAAAATAGTTGTCGAAGGCCACCCTCTGGACAGGTCCTTTACATATGTAACCTGGAAGTAGGCAGGTATTATTTCCATTTTACAGTTGAGAAAACTGAGGCTCAGGAAGTTAAGTCTCATAATCCATCCAATAAATGCTAAGTGCCAATTCCACATGCTAGGGACTCATTCAGATCACAGAACAAGCAAACGGCAGAGTCCAGATCCAAGCCCAAGTCTGGTGGATCCCAAAAGCCCTGAGTGTACTCTAATGACATCATGCCCACTTGTGAGATTTTTGCTTTAATGAATTTTCTACCTAATTGGAGAGAGAAGACCAGCGAATGTGAGAAGTTAATTATGCCACTGGCAGGATAACAAGCACCTGCCAAATGGTGACACCTGGAGTGATGGGGGTCTTGGTACAGGCTGGGGCCCCGGGGAGGCTCCTTAGGGCAAGTGGGATCAGAGGTGAGTTTGGAGAGATGCTGGCTAAGATTTGATGACTTAGGGGTGCAGAGGGGGTGGCTCTGAGTCCAGAAACTTCGTGGTGCGATCTGGGATAGATTCAGCTAGGCATCCCTGCTAGGAGTAAGGGGCTACATGAGGGATGGTGTGGGAGGGAGGCCACCTGTGTTTTCCCTCCAGCACTGTTTGGTGTTTTAAACAATCACCTAACTTTTCTTACAGTGGAGATCCTTCCACCAAGTGGCCAGCCTCTGTCACCTCTCTTTTCATATTTGTTCATCTGCATAACAAGGGTGAGGTGGGTGGGGCTGGACTGGATGATCTCTGGCATTTTCTGTGGCCCTCAGAATCCAGAGGCAGAAAGGTAAGGTTAGGCCAGCGCCCTGAGGCCTCCAGGGCTTAGGTCTGCAGATGCTGCCAGTAGGAACTAGCTGGCCCCGATGCCACTGATCCTATCAGCCATGGTCCTTGGGAGGGAGATCTTGGCGTAGGCCAAGCCAGTTAGGATGACCAACCCTAGGCTTGTCCCTTCTGGTCTGCACGCTAATTTCTCTCAGGTCTGGCCTCAGCTTTTCTGTGCCCAGGAATGGCTGCTGATTAGGTCCTACATACTGTGCATTCCCTACCACCGCTGTGCTCCAGGCTCCAAAGGGGCACATCTTCTTCAGGCTGATCCCAGGCCAATGCAGACCCAGAAGTGCAAAAATGCTGAGTTCATTCTCTAAGGAAGCAAAAAGAAAGGAGGGAAGGGATATAAAAGGAGAGGGGAGGTAGAGGAGTTATTTCTTGACGTGGAGTCAAATGTTAAAGTTAGAGGGGCTATGTGAGCCTCTCATGCTAACTCTTTATTTTTCTGAAGCCCAGGAAGGGAACTGACTTGTCCAGAGTGGCTCAGGTCACACAGAGCTGACGGAAACCAGGGTTCGGAAGCAAGGTTTGGTGTTTTGCCCAGTGCCCCCTGCCATGCCCCTTCTGGAGTTTCATTTCCTATGTATTTAGGATGGGAGCGAGGACAGGAGGGCAGGGAATGAGCTGGTCCCTTGGGATTCTAGCTGCTACTACTGCCCATCCTCCTCCTGGTCAGTTCGTAAACAAGTCTAGTTCCCAGGCAGCCAGCCAGCCTGGGGAGCCAGGCCCAGACCAGAAACTGGCTCTGGGCAGCCCCTCAACCCCAGCCCCACCTCCTGACAGGCCCTGCTCTTCCTACCCCTCATGATTCCTTCCCTATCTCTAGCCCCTGGGAAGCAGACTAGGTCAGGAGATTTTCAGAGGTCAGGAGATTTTCGCCTTTCTGCCTTGCTTGTCCCTACTCCCTCCTGCTTTCCTAGGAGAAGAGGAGGAGGGAGAGGAGAGGGATGGGGCAGAGTAACCTTGGGAAGATAAGGCCAGTCAACCTTGGGAAAGTAGGGAGTTAGCAGAGGGCAGGTGTGAGGAGGGGGACTGAGGAACTTAGCAGCGGGGGCAATAGGGATGGGGAGAATGAGTTTGCAGAGCCCCAGACTCCCAGGTGGAGTCCTAGACATACAAGTCCTAGGGAGGAGCTGGACAACTGCAGAGAGGACTTATTCTCTGCTTCCAAATCCCAATGGGGGAAAAAAATGTCTGAGGAAATGAATTAGGAGTCATGAAATAACATGTGGACAAGGGCTTGGGCTCAAGTGAGGACCTTCTCCCCAGATGGCTCATTCATTCATTCAAAAACATATATTAAATGGTGTTCATTGTAGTTTAATATACTACATATACTAATATTATTCATAGATAACATAGAATTCATAATAGGCAAATTTTAATAATAAGAATTGGGGGGAAATATGAATTAAGAACCTAAAAATCTGCCAGGGGAGACAAAGGAAAATAAGACAGACTTTACTCTCAAGGAGCTCATAGTCTTGTCTACTGATGCTGTACAACCATGCTGCGAGCTGCCTCAAATCCTTTTTATAATTAGTTGGGATAGATAGACAGACAGATCGGAGAGACTGATCAACTCTCAAAGTCACGGGGCCATTGGGAACCTACCCCAGCCCACTCTCCGCTGCTCCCTCCCTTGTTACTTCTCTAGGTTGGGAAAGGGTGGGGGCTGGTGCTGAGCAGGTCCTAAGTACGTGGAAGGAAGATCTGGGCTGTAAGTCTCTCCCCTGAGGAGAGATATCTGGTTCCTGAACTACTTGGGTAGGGATGATGACAGCAACCTGATCATGTGTGTGTGCGTGTGTGTGTGTGTGTGCAGGGGGGGATAGTAGTAGACCTTAAAGGACTGAGCTTACACATCTTTCTGCAACCACCTCTTTAAACATCTCACTCCTCAGTGTTGAGAGTTCTACCTTAAGACCTAAATTCCTCTTGCTGCTGTTTAAGACCATTACATCTCATTGTTGTGGGGCCAGAACATGCCTGGGCAGCCTGTGCTTGTGGAGCAAATGGGGACAGTGTGGCGGATATGCACTAAAACAAAACCAAAAAGTAGGCCACCTTAACCTTTGGCACTATTTACTACCATCATTCTTCTCTACAATTTCTATCTCCTGGTGCCTCCCCTCCCCACCCAGGGTCGTTTTTCTGCCCTCTGTAGAAGGGTTTTTGGGTGGTCTTAAATTACTCCTGGTTCCCAAGTACTCTGCTCACTTATTCTCTAAGACAGGGATCCCAGTTAAGTGTTCAAATGGAAGCAATGTGATTAAAGCAATTCCCCCCAGGTATGAATCGGTACTTGGCGTAACCTTCAGGGGTGTGGTATATGGCAGCTCTCTCCTCAGGCCAGTGAAGGCCAGGAGTGGAGGAATTCCTGAAAGTGTGTGGAACTTCCCATGAGGTCATCACCCACTAAGCCAAACACTGTCCCCCTTCCCCAGTCAGTTATGTCACCCCAGTGCGCAGGGCTTGGCTCCCTGCCATCCTGCTCTGGGAACCCCACAGACCCTGGAACAGGAGAAGGGTCAGTGTCACCTACTTCCCAATAATGCTTCAGAGACTTGGTCCCCAGCTCCTTCTGCTCCCCGGTTAAGGGAAGCAGAGGATGTTAGGGTGGGAGAGCCCACCTTAGAGATCAAAGCCCAGTCCTCCCATTTTATAGGAGAAACTCAGGCTAGAAGGGAAAAGGAAAGTGTGTGACTTTCCTCAGAAGAACTTTCCTCATGGAACATTCCCCAGCCATGCTAATATCTCATGGCATTCTATCTCCCTGGCATTGGCCCTGCCTTTCATCAGATCTGTTCAGCTGATATATATCCAGTTTGTGGTCCACTAGGACCAGATCCTTCCCTGACACTGCCTACTTGTCTTTGGTGTCTCCTTATGACA
>NW_012142745.1:885671-920703 GCF_000956105.1 Propithecus coquereli
TTAGTTGTCCAGCTAATTTCTTTCTATTTTTAGTAGAGACAGGGTCTCACTCTTGCTCAGGCTGGTCTTGAACTCCTGTCCTTGAGCAATCCTCCAGCCTCGGCCTCCCAGAGTGCTAGAATTACAGGCATGAGCCACCATGCCTGGCCAACTGCCTTCACCTTGAGTCAAATTCCTATAAGGATTTATTAATGGAGATGTACACAGAAAGATAAGACTGACTCCTTGCTCTATAGCAATTGTCAGTCTAGAATCTTATTAAGAGGGGACACAGATGTGGGATGGTAAGAGAAGCAGACAGGAATATCGAGCTCAGTTGGGGGTGGGGTGGGGAGGCATGTCACAGCTCCTGGCTGTGGGCTGAGTGGGGCTGGTCTTCCTCCCCTCCACCCCAAGCCCTTTTGTTGGGTTACATCCCTAACCTGGTGTTCTCTGCTCCCCAGGGCCGTGGGCAGCCCCTTGGTCATGGACCCTACCAGCATCTGCAGGAAGGCACGGAGACTGGCTGGGCGGCAGGCCGAGTTGTGCCAGGCTGAGCCGGAAGTGGTGGCAGAGCTAGCCCGGGGCGCCCGGCTCGGGGTTCGAGAATGCCAGTTCCAGTTTCGCTTCCGCCGCTGGAACTGCTCCAGCCACAGCAAGGCCTTTGGCCGCATCCTGCAGCAGGGTCAGTGTGGGAAGGAGGTGGGAGTGGGGGTGCTTTCTTCTCGTTGGGGCACCAGAGGAGCTGGTTTGGGGAGGCTGCCTGAGTCCCACCTCCCCGCTGGGATCTGGGCACCCTGCGCGACCCTGTCTCCTAGGCCTTTCCTGAAGCCGCCACACTGCCCCGCCCACCTCAGGCCCCGGGCCTCAGCTGTGGTCCTGCGCTCTGACTGCCCTTCCCTGCACCCGCAGACATTCGGGAGACCGCCTTCGTGTTTGCGATCACGGCGGCGGGCGCTAGCCACGCGGTCACGCAGGCCTGTTCCATGGGCGAGCTGCTGCAGTGCGGCTGCCAGGCGCCTCATGGGCGGGCCCCACCCCGGCCCTCTGGCCTGCCCGGCACCCCAGGGCCCCCCGGCCCCGCGGGCTCCCAGGAAGGCAGCGCCGCGTGGGAATGGGGAGGCTGCGGCGACGACGTGGACTTCGGGGATGAGAAGTCCAGGCTGTTTATGGACGCGCGGCACAAGCGGGGACGCGGAGATATCCGCGCGTTGGTGCAACTGCACAACAACGAGGCGGGCCGGCTGGTGCGTACGGGCAGGAAAGTGGAAGTGTGTGGGGGGCGAGTGTGGTGTGTGTAGGGGCGTGTCTGTGGAAGTGTGGGCGCGAGTGCGGGTGTGTGGGTGTAGGGGTGCGTTAATGTGTGTGGGAGTGAGCATGGGCTGAGGGGCACGCGTTAGATTGGCTGAGAGCACGGATGAGCATGTTGGGGGGGTGAGGTGCCCGCATAGAAAAGGGGTAACTTGGGGGTCTGGGAAGGCTTGACGCTGGGTGGTACAGTGGGCAGAGTGGGAAGAGGACACTCAGGGAATAGCACTGAGGGCCTGTAGGGATCCAAGGAAGGGAGGGCATAGCTCTGAGACAGGACAGGTGAAGCAAAGCTTGAGGTGCCAGGGCAGGGGCAGGGGAAGGATGAAGGAGGAGGAGCAGGGGAGGGGAGGGGGAAGTCAAGGCTGGGGATGAAAGAGAGAAGCTGGAACAAAGTCTGGGGCCTGGAGGTAGGGAAGACAGGGAGAGTGAGGGAGACCTAGAAAGGGCTAGAACAGGCTGAGGATGCAATGGGCTTGGAAAGGAGGGAAGGACAAGGAGCCAGTCCTGGGGTCAGGCAGAGGCCAGGAGCCATAACTGATGCTGGGCACTCGCCAACTGGCTGCCCTGCAATCCCCCCCCAAGTCTCACCTACCCAGAGCCATGGCAGCCTCTTCCCTCTCCTCTGCCATGAGGAGGAACCCAGGAGCTCTTGTTTAGGGGCAAGAAGCCTGACTGGGTGAGATGGTTCCAGGAGGGAGTCAGGAGAGATGTGGGGGGCAGGGGGGCACATGTCTGTAGGTCAAGTTGGCCCTCGGACTCTGAGCTTCCAGAGGTGATTTTCCTGGATCATCTAACCCATAAATCTCTACTACGGTTGTGAATCTTAGACCCCAGCTTGAGACAAGAACATCAAATAAGGGGGAGGGCTTCTGGGTTCCCTTCTCTGTAGTGCATTCCCAGTGGGCCCTCCTGTACCCTATACCTGAGGTCTAGAGTCCTCTAGGGACACGACCACACACACCCTGTGTCCTCTAGGGTTTGAGGTATCGGGTGGGGGGTTGGGGGGGAAGGGGCCCAGAGAATAATGTCCAGACAGGCCCACATACCTGTTGGGGAGAGTTGGGGAGGGGTGGCGTAGACAGACGCCCAGGCGGCTGGCTCTGCGTCTCTGCTCAGCTCCTGCCTGGGGCCGAGGGGGGCAGGAATGAGGGGGCCGGGCTGCCAAGAGGCCTAGGCTTAGACAGCTGCCACCTCTCCCCCTCCTCCAGAATCTCACCCCTGCCGTCCATTCTGCTTTCTTTCCCACCCCCTGTCTTTGGATCCTGGAATCTCTGCGCTACATACTGTCCTCCTACTCCCCACTTCTCTTACTCCTACATCCTTTTTCTTCCTCTTCCTCCCTTCTCAACTGTCGCTTCCTTGCTTTCCTGCTCCCCACCTTGCGCTCTTTTTTTTTTTTTTTTGGTCTACATTTTCCTCTCTTCTGTTCACCTACCACCCCCAATCTTATTTTCTGTCCGTTCTGTGTCCCCATCCGCCCGTCCCTCTGCTCCCCGCAGGCCGTGCGGAGCCATACGCGCACCGAGTGCAAGTGCCACGGGCTGTCCGGCTCGTGCGCGCTGCGCACCTGCTGGCAGAAGCTGCCCCCGTTCCGCGAGGTGGGCGCGCGGCTGCTGGAGCGCTTCCACGGCGCCTCGCGCGTCATGGGCACCAACGACGGCAAGGCCCTGCTGCCCGCGGTCCGCACGCTCAAGCCGCCGGGCCGCGCCGACCTCCTCTACGCGGCGGACTCGCCGGACTTCTGCGCCCCCAACCGGCGCACGGGCTCACCGGGCACGCGCGGCCGCGCCTGCAATAGCAGTGCCCCGGACCTCAGCGGCTGCGACCTGTTGTGCTGCGGCCGCGGGCACCGCCAGGAGAGCGTGCAGCTTGAGGAGAACTGCCTGTGCCGCTTCCACTGGTGCTGCGTAGTGCAGTGCCACCGCTGCCGCGTGCGCAAGGAGCTCAGCCTTTGCCTCTGACCCGCCGCCAGGCCCTTAAACTCACTGCGCAGAGCCGCCTCTCGCACCTGCGGGACCTCAGGGCTCCTCAGGGCTCCAGCTCCCGGACTGGCCTCTCCTTGCCCAAGGCCATCTCTCAAGCCTCTGGAAACGGCGGGGGGCTTAAGCCCGGCTGCCCTCGAAGGCCATGGGCGCCTGGCAGCCCCTGAAAGGCGCTCGGGGAGTTTCAGAGGGAGACTATACCGGCCCTTCCTGCCTAGGCCCCCAGGTGGAAACCAAAAAGCCAGTCTCTAGGCCTCTGGATGTGAGGCTCCTCCGAATTGCAGGCCATGGGATGGGCAAGTGAATTTAGTATCAATAAAGATATTTAAACCAATAGGATTGGACCCACACTTTGGGAGGAGGCCGATCTCCTGTGGGCTGCCAGAAGGCCAGGCTCCGGAAGCAGTGTGTAAAGGGAGGTGGTTTTGATGGAACTAGGGTCTCGGGGTCATTATGCTGGGTCTCTGTCCCATTCCTCTCCAACCGGGTTGGGTTCTCCTGGAAACCCTCTCTTGACATTCTTGTTTACTCTTGTCACACGTCTGGGGTCTGGATCTGCAAGTGGGGAAAGAAATAGTGATTCCTCTTTATTAAAGGGACAAAGTGAAAGGGAAAGTCTAGGAAAGGGGACCAGAAGCCTCTGGTAGTGTGCTCAGCTCTGGGGCGAGCCCTTGTCTAATATTTAGGAGACTGTGTCTGTTTCTGTGACCCCTGGGGAATTCAAGGGTAGACTTTTAAGACCATGCAAGCCCATAGGATTAAAGCACTTTATAAACTGTATAATGTGATGGAAATATGTTATTAACAACGTGAGATTTTGTTACTGTCAAAACTAGCTTCACCACCATTAACATTGCAAAGACTGCCCAGAACAGCATTCTAATCACTCTTAGAGTGAGAGGAAGTGAATTTGTCTTGGGCCTAAGAGCTCTCCAGTGATCTTGGTCCTCTCCATGTGTCTAGCTTGGGCTTCCTCACAGCATGGTGGCCTTAGGGTAATTAGACTTCTTACATATGACTGACTTTCAAAAGAGAGTGTACCAAGCTTGAAGGCAGAACCTCTTTTTGAGGTCCAGTTTTGGAAGTTCCATAGCGTTGCTGTCATTCTCTATTGGTTGAAATAAGTCACAGAGCCAGCCAAAATTCAAAAAGAGGGGAAATAGCTTACACCTCTCCATGGAAGGAGTGGAAAAGAATTTGCAGCCATTATAATCCAGCCCACACCCTCATAGGATTGTTGGAAGGATTTTTTTTCTTTGAGATATGCAAGCACTTGGCATAGCATTTGACACATAATAATGTATGTCAAATTTATGTTTAATAATTGGTAGTTACTGTGAGAATGAGTATAGAGAGGTGATGCTTTGCAGGTATTGAGCAGGCCCTGATCGCAAATGAAGATGCCCAACTTCTAGCTGAGGCCAAAGGGAGTTAATGAATGGCTCTTATACCTGGGAAGTCCAGGGATAAATCTGAATGCTGGTACAGCTGAAATCAGGGGCTCAAATGATGTCATAGGTCTCGCTCATCTCCTTGCCTCATTGCCCTTGTATCTGTTGTTTCTGCCTATCCCAGCTTCTCCTTGCATGCTGTCCTCATTCTCTCCTCAGCAGACTTTCTCCACCTGACAGCTCTATGCCTACATTCTTAGAGCTGTTGATTCAAAAAAAAAAAAAAAAAAAAGACTGGCCTTCCCAGTTATCTCCAGCAGAAGGCACAAGGAAGACTCTGATTCATTCAGCTTGGTCATTTGCCTAACCCTGAACCAATAATGGTGTTCAGGGAGATGTACTACCATGACTGGGATTGGCAGCCTCCTAGAATGGGGTGGGGGTGGGGCACGGGAAGGAAAGCAGAGTTCTTCAAATGAAACGGAAGGAAGCGGACCTCATCCTGGATGAGCTTAACCATGCTGTCCAGTACGTCCATCCTTCCCCCACAATGCCCCACAATGTCAGCCTTCAGTGGGAAGAATGGGGCATCTGGGTTTTCCTTCCTGCCTCCTCCTGGCTCCCTCAGGTCAAATACCTGGGCCTTGGGAAAGTCATGAAGAATTTGGACTCAGAACCTCTTGACCAAAGGAGACTCTGTTAACTTACCAAGGGGTAGAGTGGAGAGTGGAACTACATTGTGGGCCACACAGAGAGAAATGAAGCTTCCTGAGGGCAGGATTTATAATCACCAGTCTGCCTTCCCCAAAGCTCTGTGCTTACCTTAAGAAAAAAAAAAAAAAAATCCTGCATTTCTCTCAGAGACCACCAGGGGGCACGCAGAGCCCAGCTTCCCTATTAACAGGGAGTGACAGACCTGCAGGACATCTGGGGAACTCAGAGTGGTGGGTAGGAGACGGCGGGAGTGGAAGGAAGCAAGGAGACCTGTGGATCACTTGGATCAAGTTGCCAGGGTCCAATACTGTCTGGGACCTCTGGGCTGGCCCAGGCAAAGGGCTGGGACTCCAGGCTACCAGTCTCTACCACTGTGAGGTACTTCAGGGGTAAGATGGGGTGGGTGAGGCTGGATATCTTTCTCCATGATACCACAGAGGGAAACTGGAGCGGTGGCATGAACTAGCACCACCTCAAGCAGGTTAAAAGGAGTTCAGAGGAAGTAGTATGGTACCGTGAAAAAGGCCTAGTTTGCTAGCTTGACTTTAGCCAAGTCAGTTAACCTGTCTGAGCCTCAGTCTTCCTGTCATGAAGTAGGGGTGCCTGATCTTAGTACATTGTGAGAGTGCATTTCAATTTTTAAACTGCTAGCCACTTGTTCATGGTCCATCTTCTGTGATCAAGCCCGGAAAGAGTCTGGGAACTGCCTTCTATGAAGGATGAGAGCAGGCACCACTGGGACCATTAGCCTGGTGCTCTTTGAGCTCAGAGATGGCCCATTGCTCTCGTACTGCTGCCTGGGAAGGGGTTGGAGGCAAAGCTCAGCCCCATCACCATCACCCCCCTTGCTCACCCAGCTGCTCAGCCCCAGGCATGGTCTGAGCCATCAAGGTCCCCTGCTGGCTGGGTAGCGGGGAACATGTGGAACTGGGGAGATGGGGAAAAAGCGCACAGAGGCACCCCAGATGTGTGCGTGACCACATCAGGAACAGGAGGAATGCAGGCAGATGGGTGAGGAGGCTGGGTGGAAGGCTAGGATCAGCTTGAGGCCAAGGGCTCAGGAAACATCTCCCTTTCCCTTCAATGACCAAACATATTAGGAGCTTGGGAGACTGAAGCAGCAAGCCATTCCCCCTTACCTTGCTGGGGAGGGGGTCCCTGGGGCCTGGACAATGGGACAAAGAGCCCCCTATCAGTCTGGGGTTACCTCCCTCTCTTCTTCACCAAGACAAACTTCAGCTGAGCATCAGGACTGAGCCAGGGCTGGACTGCGCTAGGCTAGGGCTGTGAGGGTCCCACCTGTTCCCACCCTGGTGCCTCCCCCTGGCCCTCCTTTCCTGCGACCTCCGCCAGAGCTGCCACAGCTGGAACCATTCTCCAAGCTGCCTTTCATCCCTGGTGCTCCCCCACCCCAGTGGCCCCTGTAATTGTGGTCTCGGGCGGCGGCTGCGGGGGCTGGGGCTGGGCTGAGGGCCAGGGCAGGGACAGGGCTGGGGCTGGGACTGGAGGCTGCTGATAGAGGCTTGGCCATGGTGTGGGTCATATGGGGTTGGGGCCCTAGCTACAGACACTGTCTCTGGGCCTCATCCGCGTACATGCCAAGGCTCTGCGCCTATGTATACCCTCTGCTCCCTGGACCGAGAAGTGCCCCAGACTTGGGCGCTCCTAGGCCCTCATGACGTCAGGCCAGAACTACGCCTGAATGCAAGCCTTGGGAAACATTATTTGCCTTCTGAGTTTTTCAAAGAAAAGGTCTTTTCTGTCTCCATTGCACCTCTATGTTTTATGCAAAGTGGAGGTGGGGGAGCAAAGTGATCCTTCCTCTTGAGAGGGAGGTCAAAGGGAAAAATCAGCTGCTCAGCCAGGTTAGCAGTGTTCCTCAAAGGTGGGCCCCACTGAAATCCCTTGGGATACTGGTTAGAAATGCAGAACCCCAGTTCTTCTCCCTGGAAAGGCTGATTCTGCTGCGTGGGGCGTGGACTCAGTATTTCCCACAATGACCTCCCCCAGGGAATACATATAATGCCTCAAGCATGGGAAACATTAATGTGAGCACTGGATAGGGAGCAAGGAGGTCTGCGACTGGATTATGAACCCCTTCTCTGTGTCATGTTGGGCCTGTTCCTAATCCTTTCTGGGCCTCAGTTTCCCCAACAGCCAATGAGAACAAGACTCTCCAGCCTGCTGCTGCCCTCTCCCATCCTGGGTTCTTGCCTCCTTCCTGCGCTGAGTCTGGTCCTACCTTGTCCCTACCCATTCCCTTCCCAAACTCTAGTCCCAAGCTGTCCCTGTCCCTGTAGCATGGTGGGGACAGGGGGCAGCTGGGGTCAAATAAGGCTCTGGCTGACGCAGCCTGCTTCCTGCCCCCGGCTGTTTTCCTGCTGTCCAGCCAGACTGCTCCCCCAACTGCCCCACCCCCACCCCCAGCAGCCTCAAGCCCTTAATTCCTGACAGCTGCAGTGGCTGCCGGCAGAGATGGGGGAAAGGAGGGGGAAGTATGCCGTCAGCCTGCTGTTGTTCAGGCTGCCCCCACCACCTGATAGTCTGGGGACAGGGAAGGCCCCACCCCTCTCCTCCAATTCCCTAGGGATGGGCAATTCCAGGAATGGGCCCCTTTTGTCTGAGCCCAGAGGCTCTGTTGGAGTTCTGTCCCTAAGCCAGGAGGGGCTCTCTTCAGAGAGAGGGGGCACTGGGGTGGGAGGGAAGTATGTGTATAGAGTGGGAGCCTTGTGCCCATTTTACAGAGGAGGATACTGCGGCCACGGCAAGAGTAGGATTCACTATCAGGTTAGAACCAGCAACAGAAGCCAGAACATTTCTCCTTCTGGCTCTCAGGCCTTTGCCTGGGCCTAGCACATTTGCTCTACATTGAGGAGGGGCCCAGTGTTCAGCTGGGGTTGGAGGACAGGAAGGGATCCCAGAGAGAAGTAGGCCTAAGCCAGGAGGCTGGTATTGGGGCACTCCTAGGGGACCATGTGCAGGTGGGGCCAGGGCAGGGCCAAGGCAAGACTCAGAGCATCCTCAGGCACAAGTGAGCAGCACTGGCTGCACTGGGAGTCGGAGAACTGGATTCAATTTCAGCTCTTCCACTAATTTGCTGTGTGACCTTAAGTAAGGCATGACCCTCTCTGAGCCTCAGTATTTTCTTGTGACATAAAAGGGGGCTAAATAAAATGACCTTTTCCAGGATTAAAAGACTCTCTAATCCCCCCTCCCAGGGTGTGCCACTCCAGGGTGCTCTGCTAACAAATAAGCATTTACTGGAGGTCTGACCTGACACTTTCGCCTTCATTGGCTCACTGACTAGATTGAGTGGGCTTTATTAACCTCATTTCACAAAGGGGCAGAAGGTGTCTCAGCAAGCAAGAGTCACCTGTTTAAGGTCACACAGCAAAAGAGAGAAAGAGCCAAAGGCTGCCAAACCCCTTTGCAGGACCCCACACCTGCCTCACACACTGCAGGCCTGGGGGAAGTCCCTCCTCAGGTGAGCGAGGCGAAACAGAGGGGCCAGCCCCTCCCCTGCAGTCCCTGCAGGTGTGTGTGTCTCGGGGTGGGGTGGGCGGGGGCGCTCCTCAGCAGCTGCTTCTCCGCCAGGCACACACACCTCACCGTAACGCACCCCTTCCCCACACGAACCAGCGCCCCGCACACATGCATACCTGCACACAGACCCCAACGCCTCTCCTTCCCCGCCCTTGGCACAGCCGCTCCCACCCCCAGCCCCAAGCGGACGCAGTGGCCTCAGGACGCGTACACGCCTCCACCCCCCCAGTCGTGACGTCACGTGGGGTAGAGCCCTGAGACACTAAATGGGGGGGGGAAGGGGAGGCGGCAGAGCTCCCGAGCAGGACAGTCACTCACTCTCCGGGCGGTGCGGTGGGGCCGGGCACCGACAGCGCCGCGCCCCCCAGCGCGCCTCGCACGCCCTTGGAAGCGCAGGCTCCCGGCGCTGCGGTGGGGGGCTCCCCAGCACCCCGGCCTCGGGGCCCCAGCCTGTTGCACCTCCGGGCCCCCCTTATCCTCGAGAAGCACCGGGAGTTGTCGAAGGGGGGCCTTGGGAAATTCCCCGGACCCCTGTGCCAGGAGGTGCCCGGTTCGCCCGCTCTTCACCCTCCCCCCACCCCACCCCCCCGAGGGCGGTGCCCGGGGGCGCTGCCCCATGGAGCGGGGAGGCGGGCGCCGTCTACTCCGGGAGCCCTGACCCGAGTCGGAGCCGTGTGTCGCAGCCGCCCCGACCCCCGTCGATCATGCGCCGCCGCCCCTGGCTCGCCAGTCCCACCGGGCTGTGAGCCCCCCACTTCCAGCCCGTCACGGCCCACGCGCCATGGGCAGCGCCCACCCTCGCCCCTGGCTGCGGCTCCGACCCCAGCCCCAGCCGCGGCCCGAGCTCTGGGCGCTCCTGTTCTTCCTACTGCTGCTGGCTGCTGCCGTGCCCAGGTGAGCCCTCACCTCATGCTCCGCCTCCTGGAGAGCTGAGACCCCGGGGGGCCGGCCGCAGGGGCCTGTGGTGCTCCTGCTGGGGCAAAAGACCCTGGAAAGAGGGAGGGACAGGGTCACAGGAAAGTGCTGGTGTCAAAGGAAAGACAGTGAGCACACTCACAGGAGGGAGTTGGACGGGTGACAGGATATGAGCAGTCCAGAGAGTCAGGGCAGTGCCCAGGAGAGTGATGGCAACTAGGAGGGGAGCTGTATGTGGGGGAGAGCAAGTGCCAACCTGGAGCCCTTGCCATGTTGGGGAATGCACCCCCACCCCAGGAGTCAGCTCAAGCTGCCTCACTCTACCTTGCAGATCACCCCCTGGCAGGGGCAGGGGTGGGGGGCGGGCTTGAAGGGGTAGTCCAGTTGGGGTCAGTGAGAAACTGCAGCTGGAAGAGCTGTGTGTATCTGTGTGCGTGTGTCTGTGTGTGTCTGTGTCTGTGTGTGTGAGATCAAGTGAGCCCATGATCCCAGTAAGCTGTGTCAGTAAACAGCAGTTTATATGTGTGAGCATGTGTGACGGTGAGATCTCATGGATCAATGTATGTTAAGATGAACACATGTGTAAATGTGTCTGTGTGTGTCCATAACTATGTCTGATGCAGTGTGCATGTGTGTACGTGTTCCTGGGTCTGTGTGTCTACCACAATGTGTGCAGATGTGTGTCTGTGTGAATGTCTATCTGAAACATGCATTTGGGACTGGGCTCCTAGGGGACCTTGTGTACATGGGCATCTATGCCTGGGGATGTACTTACGAAATACCGTGTGCTCAGGCATAGCGGATGTGTGTGCATTTGCATGCTTACCTGTGTGGGTGTGCAGCTGGGTGGGTTGTTTTGGAGGGAATAATAGTAAGGAGGGCAAGGAAAGAAGAATGTTTAGGAGTGTACTGATGGGCCCAACCTTCAGAAGCAGAAGTTGGAACAGTGTGATTATGGCCTTTGGGGCTGAGTGTGTTGTTAGATGGGACCCTCCTGGCCACCCAGAACAGTTACCCACCCCACCCCACATGTCTGCAGGTCAGCACCCAACGACATCCTGGGCCTCCGCCTCCCCCCGGAACCCGTGCTCAACGCCAACACAGTGTGCCTGACATTGCCAGGCCTGAGCCGGCGGCAGATGGAGGTGTGTGTGCGTCACCCTGACGTGGCTGCCTCAGCCATCCAGGGCATCCAGATCGCCATCCACGAGTGCCAACACCAGTTCCGGGACCAGCGCTGGAACTGCTCTAGTCTTGAGACTCGCAATAAGATCCCCTACGAGAGTCCCATCTTCAGCAGAGGTAGCTGCCCCTCACCCCTGCACCCTGCTCCCCTGCCTGCCCCATCCAACACCTTCACTCCAGAATCCATTTTCAGCCATCCCTAACCCACTCCCTCAAGCTGGCAGCACCCCCTCCCATGTGCCCATCTGCAGTCATGCTGCTCTCCTGTCTCTTTCTGATCTCAGAAAGGCTGTGGGGGCATACGAATGGGACAGATGAGGCTCCAGGCTGGGCTGTGTGGGCTGAGGGTGGCAGATTCCATGCCTGAGAACTGGACTCCTGAGTCACCCTGCCCCATCACTGACACCACATATCTCAGGCCCAGGAAATAACCCTATCTGTCACCTACCTCTATTTACTCTCTACTTTAGTAAACCACATTTAGGATGGAGAACCTGTGAGAAATAACTCAGAATCAGCGCCAGGAGGATTTGGGGGCTTTCTGCCAAATGGTGCGGGTGGGGAAGCCTGGGCAGGTGAAATGTCTATGCTTCTGCAGAAGCTCTTCCTGGTGGGGTACACCACCAGACTATGTGTCATCCTCTGCTGCCCCCGAAAACACACTCTGAATCAGAGGCACTGGGTGTGTGTGCCTGTGTGCGGTTGTGTGGCGGCTTCTGCCCAGCAGGCCTGACAGCCCTGTCAACCCCTCTTCCCCTCACAGCTCAGAGAAGCCACAGCCCACTCCCTGTCCTCCCTCCCCAACTTCTGGGTGACCCAAGGCCCACCTTCATAATCCCTAGAGTGGCTTGGGCTGGAGAGGTCAAGAGGTTTTGTCACTCAACTCTGCTCACATCCACCTCCTGGGCTGGTTGGTATCTTAGGCCTTGACTCAGGTCTTCTGGGAAAGATGGGGGCCCTGCCTCTTGGATGGCCCTAGCTGAGTATCTATCTGTCCTCCTCTCAGCTGCTTGGGGTGGGACGGTGACCTTGTGGCCTTCGTTCCTTGGGACTTGTCCAATTCTCAGTTGACAGTTGAGGAGGAGGGGTACCCATATCTTGTAGCCTTGGGTCCTGAGGCTTCTGGAGGAGTCAGGCTCCAATGTACCCCAACTTCGGAAAGAACTCAGAAAGCCAGAGCCTTTCCCTTTTCACCAGGACCCCGATCGCATCCCGTGGGCCCCCAAGTCAGGAGCCACCCCAGTCTCCCCCAGCCCAGCCGCAGGCCGCCCGCCCCGCCCCCGCGCGCTCCTTCCTCCCTCCCCCGCGCGCCCGGGGCGCTGTTTCTACCCGGGCCGAGCCCAGCCCGACGCGTGTGGCGGCATGCAGCCGCGAACTAATCCCCGCGGGCCGCGGCAGACGGCTCCTGGCCCCAGCCGCGCGGCTCTCGGAGAGGGCGCCCCCCACCCGGCCCTGCGCTCCCGCGCCGCTCGCCCCGCTGCAGCCCGCGCCCCTCCAGCCGTCTAGGAGCCGCTGCCTGGCCCGGCCGGCCGGCCGCCAGCCCGCTCAGCCCCGACCACGCGCCCCTCCCCGTCCCGCCGCCCGCGCGAGCTGACACGAAGTGACAGGCCTCTGCATCATTCATGCCCCGGCCGGGCCCGGCCGGCGCTCACCGCCGCTGCGCGCCGGCTCCCACCCTCGGGTTTCTAGGTCACCCGCGCTCCCCGCCGCCCCGTTTCCTTCTGAGGCCCTCGGGTCCCAGGAGAGGACTCCGCAGCCCTTGCTTCGGTTTCCGCTCACTGGGGACTAGGGTAGTCGCTGAGGTTCTCACCCTTGCCTCTTGGGGTTAGGCAGGCAAGGCAAGCTCTTTATCCCTCTCCTAAGGCGTCCTCTGTGGTCCTCCTCTTCCTTCTGGACTGAGTGAACCCAGGCTTCCTGGCTGGCTCACCAGGTCAGACCTGAGCGGCCTGCTGAAGGACCTGGGGTCTTTGAAACTTGGGGGCGAGTTCGCGGTGCAACCGCGCGGGGTTGGCTGGGCGCCAGGCGCTCCAGGGTTCACCTGCAGTTTAATAAGCGGGAGGTGAGCTGGGGGGACGAGTGGGGGGAGAGGTTAGGGGTGGAGGGGGGAGACTTGCCGGCGCTAGCCAGGGTGGGGAGGCACCCGGTGCAGGGAGGGTTGGGACAGCGGCTCCGGGCTCTGGCAGCGGGCTGGGCTCTTTGCTTGGGCCTTGGAACACCCGCCTACTTCTGTGGCTTTGACTCCCCCCAACCCCAGCACCTCACACCTCATTTCTACCTCTCCTCCTCGGAGGGGACTCTGGGCTTTTGGAAAGAAATCTGCCATTCCCCTTCTCCACGGGCTACCACTGCACCCCTTTCCCGGTTCTCCTTCCTCCAGGGTCATTTCCTGGTCTGTCTAGGCCTATCTTCTGGAGTCCTAGCTAAATCTGAATCCCATGAGGCTACTCTTGGTGGCAGTCAGCCCCTGGTGTAGGTCCTTCCAGGAGGAGTCTCCCTTCTTTTCAAACTATGGATTGTCCCTGTGGGGGCAGGTGACCTGCGTTTCCCTCAAGTGGAATATCAGGGTGCTGACCCCTTTTCTGACCCAGGTTACCAATGGGGTTCTCTTAAACATGTATGCCATGTTTAAATTTCAGAGACTACTGGGGGTGGGGGAGGTGATCTTCCTTAATGCTGTTATTGTCATCTAATTGTCCTGACACCTTCCCAGAGATGGGTTGGGCTGGAGGGATGCGGTTCTGATAAAGGAGGTGGGGGAAGAGCAGTTGAGCACCTGGGGTGGACAAGCCTGGGAAGGTGAGTTAGCTAATGGGGCTTTACCTAGCCAAGGAGAGGGGTGCTGGTGTGGGGGCAGGGATAGGGGCCTCCAGAGGGCTAGAGAGGGTCAGGAGAAGCTGTGGGAGGGCCCCAAGCCCATGCTAGCTGCTTCATCTAGCCCAGGGGCAGCAATGACCTAAGTGCCAACAGCACTATTATCCCCAGCTTTTTGTGCTGAGGACCCAGATGGTTGGCGCCTGGATTAGGTGCTAGGCAGAACATGTGTTAGAGGAACACATTCCTTCATTGTGAGGAACAGAGAACCTCTCCATCTCTCTAAGGAGGTGGGGATGGGAGGGAAATTTGAGGAAGGGGCTACTGGGGGCTGGGCTCAGAGCAGTGAAAGAGGGATGAGAGGTCAGGGAGAGGCTTGATGGAGGGGAGTGCAGTAGATTCACAAAGCAGGCCCCAGGAGCTTCCATATGGTTTAGGTACTGCCTCCCTAAGGCCCAACGTTGGGAATGGATGGAAAAGGGGGCTGTGAGGCCCTGCAGCCTGCAGCTGGGCTCCCAGCCCAGGGGAAGTCAGCAGTCTGAGTGTCTAGGATCTGTTCTCCAAGGCCCTGGCTCATTCTTCTCCCACCTACCTTTTACATTCACCTTTGGGTGGTGATCAGATGGGGAAATTGAGGCACAGGCACTCATATCCAAGGATCACTCATGGTCCTATTATTTTAATGACATCCAATAAATTAGCCAGCATGTATTAAGCACCTGCTGTGTGTTGGTCACTGTTCTACAGCACTTCATCTATGCTTTAGGATCCTCAAACAGTACCCATTCACTAGGTCCTGTTATTATCCTTATTTTAGAAATGAAGCTAAGAGAGGTTGGGTACTTTGCCACTAGTCACACAGCTTAAAAGTGAGCCCTAGAGCCAGGAATCGAATGCAGGCCAGCTGACTTTAGAGCCTGCACCCAATCCCCTGCTATAACTCTCTCAAGCTGCAAGGCCAACACAAACTCCCACCGTGTGCCCAGAGAGGTGAGTTGGTGCAATGGGGGATTTCTCCAAGAAATGATACTGCTATACACACACACACACACACACACACACACACACACACACACACAAACACCTACTCCTGTTTTTGCAAACGTGTGGCTCCATTCAGTGTCACACCTAAGTGTTCCAACATGTACACTAGTCTCTCTCTCTCCATTCAGGGGCACAGGCATGCACAGATTATTTGCGTGGAGGGAATGGAGACCAGATCTCTCCCCTTCCCTCCCTCTTTGACTTGAATGGGCAGGGCTCAAGCTTCTCTAACCCCTCCTAGTTCCCACTGGCTCCCAAATCCTCTCTCCTCCACACTCCCCTGCCCTCCAAACCTCCTCCTCCAACCCCTTCCTGGCCGTTTGGCTGAGGCCTGTAGCAGCAGCTGACTCCACTTAGATGCTGGCAGTCCCTGTCCTAGATCAAAGGCAGGGCGGCTAATTGTGCGTCTTAACGACACCCCCTTCTGCTCCGGGCAGCCCAGCTGGCCATGGCCCCACCCCTCTCCCCCTCCAGCTGGCCAGATGGCACAGTGCCTGTGTCTGCCCCAGACAGTCGGGGCCAGGACCGAAACTGGGGCCCTGAACAGGAACTGGGGGCAGACCCAGTGGGCTGGACTTCTCTGAGGCCTGGATGCTTGGAGCAGAGAGTGGACACAGGCCCTGCCTGGTCACCTCTACACGTGGCCGTGACAGCTGTCAGAGGCCACGGGGTGGTGTAGGGGAATATGTCCTTAGCTGCATGGGGTAGCAGTGTTCTCTGCAGGCTGTGGGATGCATTTCTCCAGATTCCTCGAGGCCTACCCTTGAATGTGGCCAAGCCTGGAAGATAGATGGTTGCTGGCCCTGCACAACCTCTCTGAACCAGACTCTTGTTCTTCCCTGGTGCCGTGTGCAGACAAGGCCATAGGAGCTAGAGCCTGGGCTACCTGCATTTCTTTCTCAGCAGTAGGACTCCCTTAGAGCCAAATGTCCTTCAGCAGAAAGTTGCCAGGCCTGGGAGCTGGGAGAGCTGGGTCTGGGTCCAGCTTCATAATCCCTGTGACCTTGGGCTTTCCCCTTTTGCATAATGCATGTGTGTTTGGTGGTGGTGGCGGTGGTGTGTGTGGGGGGTGAGGGGTGATTTCTGAGGCCTGGGCTGCCTCTGGTGGTCTGAGTATTGCCATGTGTCCTAGGAGGCTGAAGATTCCCCCAGCAGTAAGAGAAGTGCTTAGAGTTCCACAGATAAAAGGCAAGGGATAAAGATAGGGTGTACTTCCCAGGGACTTAGGTCCACCCTCATGCCCCTTAGGCCCCACTTCCCCAGAGCAGTTTCTACTCCTCTGCAGCTCCTGCCAATTCCCAGCAACCTCACTGAAGGCTCCAGCCCAATCCCCGTCCCCTCCTGTCTGTTCATAGCTGGGTTCCTTATGGAAAAAAGGTACTGAGATACCATGAGCTGGAAAGGGAAGATAGAAAGGGAAGATAGAGAGGAAGAATCTGCTGTCATGGGCCTCTGGTGGCCCAGGTGATCTACTCTAGAATAGGTCACAAGCTTCTGAGCTCTGTCTCTGATCAGGGTGAGACAAAAGACAGTGGCTTGAAACATAACAGGAGTGAGTGAAGTCAGACAGCAGGAAGAACGTAATAATAGCTAATGTTCATGTAGTACTTACTATGAGTAAAGCACTATTCTAAGCACTTTAAATTTACTAACTTGGTTGGTCATGGTGGCTCACACCTCTAATCCTAGCACTTTGGGATGTGGGGCGCGAGGTTTGCTTGAGGCCAGGAGTTAGCGACCAACCTGGGCAACAAAGCAAGACCGTATCTCTACAAAAAAAAAAAAGAAAAAAGAAAAAGAAAGAAAGAAAGAAAAAAAAAAACTAGCCAAGAGTAGTGGAGTAGTGGCACATGTCCATAGTCTCAACTACTGGGGAGGCTGAGGCAGGAGGATCATGTGAGCCCAGGAGTTTGAGGCTGCAGTGAGCTATGATGATGCCACTGCACTCTAGCCCAGGCAACAGAGTGAGACCTGTCTCAAAAACAATTTTTACTAACTCATTTAATTCTTGGAACAATGAGGCAGAGGTAGATAACCATCTTGTCTTACAGATGAGGAAACTGAGGCACAGGGAGGTTAAGTCACTTGGCCAAGGTCACATAGCTATTAACAGCTAGTAAGTGGAAGAGCCAAAATGTGAACCTAGGCAATCTGGCTTCAATGATACAGTAGTTTGTCTTCTTCTTCTTCTTTTTTTTTTCTTGGTTTGGGCAGGGAGGGGAGGACAGGGCTCTGTGATGCTGGTGGAGGGGGGTGGTGTTAAGGATTAGGGCTAGGGTCTCTGTCCAGTCTTGGTTGGCTCTCTGGGGTCTGTGAGGCCTCTGAGAACATGTCTTCTCAGTCTTTGATGGTGGAAGGACACAGAGTTTTTGTTTCCTCTGAATCTCTAGCCTCCTCCAAGGCCATCAGCCTCTTGCCCAGGTTCTGGGCTTCTCCCACAGGGGCCCATGGCATGCATGGATTCTCTTCCCTATCTGGGGGCTATTCTTGCTCCCAGCTTCTTTCACTGCCTGTCCTGTCTCTGGTGTCCAGAGGCTGGTCAGAGACTTGTACCAGAATTTGCTTCTAACTGGTCCTTTCTCAGATACAGAATAAGCAAGGTCCAAGGTCCAAACTGGACCCTCCTCTGCAAGAAGGCTTCCCCTGCCACAGGTCCAGGTCATTCCCTGAAGACCAGCTGGAGCACCAAGCAGGAAGACAGTGTGGACAAGATAGTGGCCAGGCGGGCTCAGCCATGGCCCCTGAAAGTGGCTTAGTCAGGGAAAGCTTTTGTGCCTCCTGGGCATCTAGTGAAAGGTGTCTGCCTCAGCTTGCCCTTGTCTCTCAATGTCCAACACTTCTGTATGCCGGACCCAGGGTAGGACCCTGGACTCACCTCTAGCATCTCTCAAACAACCCCTTTAGCTGGCCTACACAGACCACACGCATGGTGGCTGGGTGGTGTCCAGTTTTGAGCGGCTTTCAGGGATGTCCTATGGACAAGGAACGGGGAGCTCTGCGGATTTATTTCTCTGGCCATTGGGGTTGGTGTTCTGTGCTGGGCCTTACGTGGGCACACACCAGACAGACAATCTTGGGACAGGGAGCATTAGGAGCCAACAGTCTCCTCTTCCTATCTCTTCTGCTCATCGACATCTCCTGAGTTCTAGAATTCCATCACTGGCAATTTATTCTTTGGGTTAAATTTTGCCTTCTTTCTGCAGGCTTATTTTAAAATTGCTGATATCACCATGAGAGGTAATAGATGAAGTCCTTGATCTTAAAAAGAATGTGTTTACCAGGTACTTTCTGCCCTACAGGAGAGATGTAAACATAAATTCTGAGCTTATTAAAGGTGACGCTAATGAAAAGGAGAGGGTAGTGCAAAAGGAAGAGGGCTCTCAGGGAGACCTACCTCCCCAGACCCGTGTGCAGAACACCTGGCTTCTGGCGTGATTTCTGCCCTTCTTTGACTCTGTACCCTTGTACCGACCCTCCCCCACAGTGGGCCTCAGTTTCTCCCTGGTATGATAAGAAGGTTGGGCAGGGTGGGCAGGGAAATGGTATGTGGAACCTCCTCCGGAGTCCGTGTTTTCCGGGTTTCTGACCGCAGGTTTCCGAGAGAGCGCTTTCGCCTACGCCATCGCGGCAGCCGGCGTGGTGCATGCGGTGTCCAATGCTTGCGCCCTGGGCAAACTGCAGGCCTGCGGCTGCGACGCATCCAGGCGCGGAGACGAGGAGGCCTTCCGTCGGAAGCTACACCGCCTGCAGCTGGACGCGCTACAGCGCGGTAAAGGCCTGAGCCACGGGGTCCCAGAACACCCAGCCCTGCCCCCAGCCAGCCCCGGCCTGCAGGACTCCTGGGAGTGGGGCGGCTGCAGCCCCGACGTGGGCTTTGGAGAGCGCTTCTCTAAGGACTTTCTAGACTCCCGGGAGCCTCACAGAGACATCCACGCGCGCATGAGGCTGCACAACAACAGAGTCGGGAGGCAGGTAAGAGCCCCGCCCCCTGGGTCGCTCAAAATCCCTCCGCCTAGGGCTCGCTCTCCCCCAGGCCTACCTCTCTTCTGGGGACTGTTCCCCCACCTCTGCAGCCTTCTTACTGCCCCTCCTAATTCAGTCAACAAACATTCATGAGTACCTACTGTGTGCCAGGCACTGGGGTAGGCCTGGGGAAGGGATGAAATAGTCCCTGCAGCCCTGGATGAGCACACTCCCTGCTGAGCAACCTGCTCCTCCCACTTCCTTAGGCTTGACGGTGATAACGGAGAAAGTGGCAGTTAGCATCTCAGGACTCTAGGCCTGGTGCTGCCACCTATCTCCTCTATAGAGTGAGAAGGTCGAACTAGATCATCCATTCCCAACTCTAATGTTCAGTGACTGGGTAATCTCTCCCAGCCTCTCTGTGCAGTCGAGAATGAGGGATCCCTGCAGTGAGGGGGCTAAGTGAGGTTCCTAGGGGCCACTGTGGCCATGGTTACCCTTGCCTTCTTCCTCCCCCGCCCTCGAATGTTTATACTACCTCGAAGTTCATTCATTAAAAATAAGTTAAATAAATAAACAGGAGAAGAAGAAAGGAAAGTAATAATAGCCTGCATTTATTGAGGGCTTACTATGTATTAGACACTGTCCTGAGCAGTTTCCTACATATTAGCCCATTTAATCCTTACAACTACCTATGAGGTGGGTACTATTATTAACCTTATGTTCAAATATGGAAACTGAGGCACAGATTGACCAAGAAGCTTGCCCAAGGTGATACAATTAGTGAGAAAGTGGTAGTGGGAGAGGCAGGATTCATTCTCAGGCAGTTGAGCTCTGAGCCTGTACTCTTTTGTTCCACCATGTCAGTCTCCTCTTTGATGCTAGCCCTCATGGTAGCTCACACTTTCCTTTCCTGGGCATCTATCCTCATCCCTTCTCTTGACCCTGCCCAGCCTGCTCAGGCCTTGTTCCTGGCTTCCTCTCAGTCTGCCTGGCACCTTCTCCATCTCGCTCCCCTTTCTCTTGGCCTCTTAGCCCATGCCTGTTTCATTGTCTTCCTCCACAAAGTCTCTAAGCTGATTCAGCAATTCCCATCCTGACTTAGAGGTGGGGTAAACTGAGGCACACTCACCCTCTGGTCATGTCCAGCTCCCACCCAGCCTGCCCTGTCCATGCAGCTCTGTTCCCAAGCTTTGCTCCCATCCCAGCCCATACCAACTGTGCCTCCTCCTCCTCCTCCTTCTCCTCCTCGTTAAACTGGCTAATTAATGGCTGCTGCCTGTGGGAAGCAGATGTTCTGGAGCTGTTGGCCTGGGGAGGCATTGGGCTGGTTCCCACGTGGTGCTGACACCACAAGCTGCACATACAAGTTGCAGACCTGGAGGGGCAGGGTCCCTCTCTTAGGGTCCTACTGCCCAGGTTTAAAGGCCCTGGATCATTGCTCTCCCTGTCCCAGGGTGTGTTTTTGGAGTGCAGTGGGGCAAAGGAGGATGTGGCCAACTTCTTCTGGGGTCTCTGGTGAGGATAATGCCAAGGGGTTCTTTGGCAGGAGCAAATTTCAAGCTGGGTGAGGGGTGGGTAGCTGTGTTCCCATAACCACCTCCCTTGGAGGTCTGGGAACTCTCTCCACTTTCACCAGGCTGAGAGAGCCTGGCTCTCTCTGGGTCCCATTCTGTGTTCAGGTAGAGCTTTGGCTCCCTGTGGTGCTCACTTTCTAGGAGGAACCCTGGCATTCCTCATACGGCAGAATTAAGCACCAGCCAGCATTATGAAGCGGGCAGTCCCTTCAGCTCCTGTCCTCTCTCCTTTGGGGGTTGGGGGGGTGTGTAGAAAGGGGCTTTCTCAGACTCTCCGCAAATCCCGCTCACGGCCTGGAATGAGGCCAGAGGCTTTGGGGCTGGGATGTAGTGGGCCAGCACCCACCTGCTCCTGGACCCTACCCCAGCAATAGAAGGAGAGGGAATTTCCCTGATGATCTGGGATCCCCCCTCAGGAAGCAAGAGCTCCAGCCCCAAGGGCCCCCTGCAGCTGCTGGAAAGGTGGGCAGGAGAGGAGGGGAGCCAGAGGAGGGAATTCCCCCAGGGCCTGGCCCGGTGGGAGGCGGTTGGGAGAGGCAGAAGAGCAGGCAGAGGAGTTCTGATTGCCTGGCTCTGGGTCCCCTGCTTCGCGATGGGAGTGGGTTTCAAAAGCCTTTGAGATTCTCGCAGGCCAGGCTCAGCGTTGGGAGAAGGGCAGCGGGCTGGCCCCGGGCGTCACCCCTCACGGTGCCTCCTTCCGCAGGCGGTGATGGAGAACATGCGGCGGAAGTGCAAGTGCCACGGCACGTCAGGGAGCTGCCAGCTCAAGACGTGCTGGCAGGTGACGCCCGAGTTCCGCGCCGTGGGGGCGCTGCTGCGCAGCCGCTTCCAGCGCGCCACGCTCATCCGGCCGCACAACCGCAACGGCGGCCAGCTGGAGCCCGGCCCCGCGGGGGCACCCTCGCCCGCCCCGGGCGCTCCCGGGCCGCGCCGCCGGGCCAGCCCCGCGGACCTGGTCTACTTCGAGAAGTCGCCCGACTTTTGCGAGCGCGAGCCGCGCCTGGACTCGGCAGGCACCGTAGGCCGCCTGTGCAACAAGAGCAGCGCGGGCCCGGATGGCTGCGGCAGCATGTGCTGCGGCCGCGGCCACAACATCCTGCGCCAGACGCGCAGCGAACGCTGCCACTGCCGCTTCCACTGGTGCTGCTTCGTGGTCTGCGAAGAGTGCCGCATCACCGAGTGGGTCAGCGTCTGCAAGTGAGCGCCTTGGGGTCCCCTGGGCCCTGAGCAAGGTTCCCCTCCTTGAGCCTGGCCCTCTGCGGCTGGAAATCTTGCAGAGGCAGCATCACCTTGGCTCCTGGGAGAGGAGGTTGGACCACAGGATCTTGTAGGACCCTCCTGGCTTGAGGGTCTGCAATCACAGAACAGTCCAGGCCTTTCTGAACCCCAGCCCTCACCTTTGTGGGCTCTAGGACTTATTGGCCTCCTCTCTCCCTACCCCAAGTGCAGACAGCGCAGTTGGGCTGGGGATTGCCCCACACCCTGGGACAAGTGTCACCCAGGCAGTTCCTTAGCTTATCTCCTTCATCCTTTCCCCCTTCCCCTGGAGTGGGGAGGAGAATGAATGGAAGCTGATGGGCAGGGGGAGGAGGATTAAAGGAAGAAATGGACATAATTGAGCTCAAGTGATTCTATAAAGGCCCCAGACACCCTCCCACTGGCCTCTACCCTTATCATGTCCCCCATCATTCATTTAACAAATATTTATTTTGCACTCGTTGTGGTACTCTGGGGGGATGAGAGGCACTGGGGATACAGATGTGAATAAGAGAGACACCACACCTGCCTTCTTGGAGATTACATTCTTGCTGTGGGGGGGATGGACAATAAACAAGTAAATGCACAAACAAGGTCCTTTCAGACACAGACAATGCTATGTGCTATGAAGAAAATAAAGCAGGCTGCTGCTTGGTGGACAATGATTTGTGGGGAGTGGGGCCCCTCAGACAAAGCCATTGGTCAAGGAAGGCCTCTGAGTTGTGACACTCATAGTGACACCTGCACCACGGGAAGGAGAGCCATGCAGATTGAGGGTAAGGGCTTTCCAGGCAGAAGCCATGTGAATGCAAAAGTTCTGGGGTGAGAAAGATCTCTGCTGGTTGGAGAAACAGCAAAGAGGCCATTGTGATTGGAGTGAAGAAATCAAGGGGCAGATCAGCAGGAGAGGAGCTCAGAGGGAGGGCAAAGGTCACATCACATGTGTTTTTAGGCCAAGGTAAGGGGCTGGGGTTTCAATGACAAGAAATGGGAACTTTCAGGGAGTCATAAGCAAGGGTGTGTCATGGTCTGATTCCCACGTGGATTGCTCTATGGGGGAACTGGCTGAAGGGGGAGACAAGGTGACAGCTGGAAGGCCACTGAGGAGGCTACAACCATCTTCGAAACCAGAGATGGGGCCTGAACTGGATGAAGGCAGTGGGGATGTCAAGAATGGGCTGGATCTGGAGCCCTTGGTACCAGAGCACTAACCGCCCACCTTGTGGCTGAGCCCTCTGCCACAAGCCAGGACGAGTGGCCATGCCCAGCAGCAACTGTCGGCAGAGACAGGAGGCACTCTGAGAGGAGTAATCCTGGGCAAGACCCAGCTCAACCCAGCCCAGCGCCCCAGGGAGCAGGTGGGGCCAGGAGGTGCGGCTGGGAAGAGGGTGGCGGGGGAGGGCCCGGAGACTCACTGTCTGGATTCTAGTCTTTCTGAGTACAGGCAGGAGAGGCAGGGTATGTAAGTAAGTCTGGGGGTGGGGGAGAGACATCCTTCCTGGACCTCTTGTGCCCCCAGATCCCCATATCAGGGTGACCCTTAGCAGGTCAATAGTCCCTCCCCACCCTCGTGTCCTCACAAGGACATTGCTGAGTTGGCAGTTTGGGTCCAATATTGTATTCTCCTTGGCTCTCAGATGTGATGTTTTTCTGGAACAGACCCTCAAGGAGAAGGGTGGTGAAGAGGGACGTGGGGTCAGGGTGTCAGTGAAAGAACACTTCGCCTACTTCCTCCAGGCCTCCTGCTGCTCACACCTAGGTATCCTGCTGGCTCTCTCAGTTTATGGCCAAATGACACCCCTGTTGATGAACCAGACAAGGACAAAGACTTGTTCCTTTCCCCAAATGCTGGCCTGCACACTGCCCCCCTATATTTCCCTACCCCTGTCCCATGTCTCCTTATCCCTGGGTAGGGGCGAGAAGGAAAGGAGGCTATCATGGTGAGGCACCCCTGTAGGCCCGCCAGCTGGGAGATTTGCCCCCACTAGCTTGCCCTCAGCTCCCTCCTCTCCAACTGCTTGCATCCCACAGCTCCCAGACATGTCCGAGACAGCAGACCCTTGCAAATGCTCAGCTCCGCTGCCTCTGTGCAGGACAGGGTTTCTCTCCCCATCCCCCAAAAGACAGCCCCACAGGCAGGCTGGTGAGAGTCCCCCAGGAGGAGGGGTAGGCAGGAGCAGCCAGACACACCTGCCTCATTCCTTTCCTCTTGTTCACCCAGGAGAGAGCTGTGGGGGCTGGGTTTTCCACCCCCTTCCTCCCTCCCTTTCCAGGGAGAAGGAGAGGAGCTCTGGAGGAACCGGAGGCCTGGGAGGTGGGGGTGCTCACACACCCAGCAGTGGGTCCACTGAAGCATTAGCCTTGGCCTCACCCTCCTCTGCCTTCCAGGCTTAAGGAGGACAGAGCTGGGGGAGGGAAGAATGAAGATGAGAGATAGAGGATCGGGGTTGGGATAATAAGGTAGGAGCAGCAACTGTAGAGCATGCTGCCACTGGAGGGAGGGGTGGGTGGTAGGGAGGAGCAGGGGGCTGGACACTGAGTTGTAGGGGAGGGGACATGTTCTAGTGAGTCAGGTCATGGTGAGCTGATATATCCTAACCTGACCTGTAAAGGAGGGAAGGAAAAGTTGGGGAAGGAGCAAATAGGGTGTTGCTCACCTCATCCTCTCTCTGGGCTAGAAGCTGACTAGAGTCATAGGACCAGAGCTGGACCCCATAATTGCAAAGGGGTGTGTGGGACTGGGTGAAGGCCCTAGGGAGATGTGGAGGTGATGAGGAGTGGGAAATGGGGTGCAAGAGGCACTGGGCTGAAGGGTGAGGCAGGCATCAATGTACTCATTGGAAATAGGGGATATGGGCTGAAATAAAGCGGGAGGGTGGAGTTTAGATGGGAGGAAGAACTTGCCAATAGCTTGGGAAGGACCAGGGGTGAGATTTGGAAATGGGAACAGAAGTTAGCCAGAGATCATTCAGAGGGCGAGAGGACCTCTCCCACCACCAATGCCTTTCACCTGATGGACACCAGGTTACTTTCCTGCAGGAGGAAGAAGTAGGAAGAAGGAGGGAACTAACAGAGAATGAGGGTGGTGGATAGATCAGAAGGCAGTAGTGGGGTTAAGGGTCAGGGAGAGGCTGCCTGTTTGAGGCGGGATCAGAATACTGGCATCCTTGCCCGAGGTCCCAGGGTCAGCAAAAGAGAGGACAGGAGAGGCTTTCAAAGGCAGAGTTGGAGCTGCAAGAGTGCCCCAGCGGCGGGTGAGAAACAAGGTCAGGGCCATCGGGGAGCTCTCCATCTTTCTCCGAATTAATGCGCCCCCAGCTAGCCCCTGGCAGGGGGCCTTCCCCGTTGGAGCGTGGCCAGGCCCTAGTCGCGGCTTCCTCCTCCCCTCGCACCCCCCCTTCTAATGTGGTTGCTGGCAGCTGCCTGCGGTCGCCCCAGCTCCTGCGCTCAAGGCACGGGGACTTTCCAACAGGGGAAAAAATGACTTAATGAGAGTGGGAGCCGGGGGCGGGAGGGACAGGTCCCTGTAATCACCGCTCTGCTGTGGGGCCTGAGCGCCTCCCGGCCCTTCCCCGGCTTCCTGCTGCCAGCGCCCCCCTCAGGCTTTGCTGGGGGAGGGGGACGGGCTGGCGACAGAGGGATCTTTTTTCAGGGTCCGGGCTCTCTGGGGCCCTCCGCTGCCTTTGCTCCCTAGTATCGCCGTGTGCGCAAGCTGGGGCACCCCATGGTTCCTCTCTGGACCTGCCCTTGAAGTTGAGGCGGGGCGGAGGGGGTCTCTCCATGGAGACTCTCAGGGCGGGTTAGAGGGGTAAGGGACCTTGAAGAGAGAGCCCTTTGCCACTTCGCGGCTGCGCACTTCGAAATGCCTCCGGTTGCTGTGGCAACCAGGGCAGCCGAGGTGTGTCCTCGGGGCTGGGAGGCGCCCGCCCCCCTTTTCTCGCCGCCCGCGGGCCCGGCCGGGCCGCTGCGGTGCGCGGGGGTGGGGGTGTGCCGTTACCATGGCAAGGGTGCGCTAGGAGGGCACATTCTTCCCCAGGGTGGGAGCGACCTGGGGATACGAGAAGGGGGGTGACGGGGGCGGCAGAAAGGGGAGCGCGGGGGGGGCGGTCAGAACGAGGGAGGAGTCTCGGACCAGACGAACCAGGGATTCTGGGGTTTGGGTGGAGAGTTTGGAATCTGTCCCCCACTACCCTGAGCTCTCCCGAGGCATCCCGCTCCCCACCCTCTTGCTGGGGTTCAACCTTCCCTCAATCCCGTTTCCGGGGAAGGGATCCCCGACTACCAATCCAAAGGCCTTTTGGATTCCTTCAAAGCTGGGCCTACCGAGCTAAGGGGCCCGTCCCTTCCTTCCCCTCAGTGGAGCTGCAGGCCAGACTGTGGGCCAAAGCCCTGCAATTAAGCCCCTCGCCCGCCCCTGCGCCGCCCGCGAGTCCTCCGCCAGGCCGGGTCTGCGCTGCCAATTACAGCAGCGCGCAGCAGCTGATTACGCCCGAGCCGGAGTCTGGGAAGCTGCTGGAGGGTGGGGGCACAGTAGGCAGGTCAAGGGGCGGGGGTTGTCCCCGGCCCCAGGGTCCTTAATTGGAGCTTCAGACTGTGGTCCTTTAGCCCAATTTCTCCGCTCCAGACAATATGGGGAGAAGGGGTCTACTCAGTGCTCTATCCTGCTGTGCCTCAGTTTCTCACTCCTCGAACGCACACTGCACCCACGGCAGAAAGAGCGCTGGAAGGATATCTGAGTGTGTGTGTGTGTGTATGTGTGTGCGTGCGTGCGTGCTGGAGCGTCTGGAATCAGGGGCTGGGTACTCAAAAAGTTCAAGGTCCTAAAGGCAGGCTCACTTTCCCGCCGCAGACGGCCGAATGGGTCTCTCCTGGCCCCGAGCCCCACCCCCGCCCCGTGGACCCATCTCTGACTTGCTGAGCCAGCCCAGGGCCTCTGCCAGGCCATATTGCACTTTTCTAGGAATCAGAAAACGGCGCCCCCTCTGGGTGGGAGGCTCCCCCCCTTCTGCCCCACAAAGGAAGGCAATCGGGAGTCTGCAGAGCAGCGACGGTGGCGTGTTCTGCCACCACCCTGCCCCCTGCCGTCCTTTTTTTGCTCTTCCCCCACCCGCCTGCCGGTCTGCAGGGGTTCGATAGAGCTTCGCGCCTCCCGCGGTCCAGCTGTCCACATCTGGCCTGCAGCTGGGAGCCGCCCACCGCGAACTGCTGAGGACACAGCACCCTCTGTTGGTGCTAAGCGGTGGCGCACCAGCTCTGATGCCTGGACTGCGCGCCGCTGCCTCCGTCCCGGGGTCTCGCTCCAGCTGGGTGGGTCTCGGGTTCTACCCGTCCGGTGCCCTTTGCCCTTGGGTACTACCCACCCTCTGCTTTGCGTGGATCCCAAATCCGACTCCACGGGCTCTTTGCTCTCTGCTGGCCGCGGCCTTGGTGAACCTCATTCCTCTCCCACTGTGTGCTTAAAACCGTGCCCAGAGATCTAGCCGTTCCCTGACCTCCCATCTTCTCTAGTAGTCTGAGCGTTGTCCGCAGGTTCTGCGGCACAATCTCACCACGCCCAACGTAAAAGTCCTGAAATAGGAACATGGTTACATAAGTCACCGCCCATGTGCTCAATGGAATTCCTCGCCGCGTCCTTAAAAATGAGGCAATGGAAGTATATTTAGTTACTGAGACTGAGTGTTTGCTCTACATTGGGGGAGGAGGGTATATGCAAGATACAAAATAGCACAGGGCAGGGTCCCTTTTTTACTGAAATGAAAATTTATAGATGTGATTTGCATTTTAAAAGTCTAAAATAGGCATCAAAATGTTAACAAATTGTTTTTGGATGGTGGGAGTATAGGTGGTTTAAAATTCGTCCTTTGCATTTTTCATTTGTCCATAATGAACATGTATTACTTGTGCACAGTAATAATTCCATATACAGAATGTTTTGACCCAAAATGTGAGCATCAAATTATGTCACTAGAATACACTAAATTGCAAAAAGAACCATTTTAAAACTAGGAATTGGGAGATCTGGCCTCTTGAAAAGAGCTAATATAATTATGTCATTGGGATTTTCTTTTCAAAAGTGTAATAGTTTGTAGTGAGAACAGGTTTCCAGCCTCTGAATCTCAGGGCTCAGGGAAGCCAAGAAGTGGTTAGAAGTTGTTAATTGCTTCCCCCGTATGCACATCCAGTGTTGTCTGTGAATGCAATAACTGAAGATGCTGCCATGATAAATGACACAGAAAATTTGTAAATAGTTCAATAGCTTTTTCTTATTCTTCATTCTCTGCGGTCTTTTTGCAACACTGCAAATCATTTACTGCCCTCTCCTTAGACATATGCAACCCTTCCTGGTTAGTGGCTGATGTTGCATTGCCTGGTCCTCCTCTCTCTCTCTCCACTGCCTCAGGGATTCCACTCACTCTTTCCTGGTCTTTTTCCTTTGAAATAATTTCAAAGGTACAGAAAAGTTACAGTGATAGTACAAAGAACTTCCCCCTTCCCTGAACCACTTATAAGTTTCCTACATGATGGCCCATTACTCCCTAATATTTTAGTATGTATTTCCTACAAATAAGGACATTCTCCTTCATAAGCTAATACAGTGGGCACAATCAGGAAATTAACACTGATACATTAGTACTGTCTAACTCACAGACCTTACCGAACTTTCATCAGTTGGCCTAATGGTGTTCTTCATAACGAAAGGATGCAGTCCAGAATTATTCATCGCATTTAGTTGTCATGTCTTTCCAGTCTCCTTCCTTCTGAGATGATTCCTAAGCCTTTCCTTTGCTTTCATGACCAGGACAATTTAGAAGACCACAGACTAGTTATATTGCAGAATGCCTCAATTTGGGTTTATCTGTTGTGTCTTCATGATTAGGTTTGGGTTATGCATCTTTGGCAGCAGTATTACAGACGTTGAATGTCTTCCTTATTGCCTCATTATTTATTTTGATGCTCAAAATTTCTCAGATTTGGTCCAGCTACCAAGCTGGCTTCTATCATCATAATTCTTTGAGCACTTCTTTACTTTCTGGCACAGCAAGATATTCCCGGCTCATCTTGTACTTTCTCTGCCCATTCCTGGAATGAGCCATTTCTCCAAGGGACCCTTGTTTCTTTTAATGGAGAATGATATGTAGAAGCCAAGATATGGGTGCTAGATGTGCTTATTGTTCTTGAGGTGTCATTGCTCTCTGGACGGTGCCAGGAAATATATGTATTATTATGTACACATGTATCTGTGTCTATATCTACATCTATCTATCACTTATCTATCTTCTATTGATCTCTCTATGTAGAAAATAATGAGTTCACCTTCAACTCCAATCCAATACTACAGGGTTTATTTTTCTCCTTTTCCATTTTGTAACTTCCTTCTCTTTTCTTATTGGAGCAATCTCTTTGTAAGTAACTGGCTCTCCTCACTACCACTGCTCTCTCCATGCCCCGCAGACATCGTCTTCTTCCATCTTGGGCTCTGGTAACCAGGGCCAGCCCCAGTGTCTCCTCTGTCTCTGCATGAATGCCTCATATTTCTTGGCCCCCGCATCATGGCTTTTGAGTGAAATTATTCAAAAAGAAAGCAGGCAGGTAGGCTGGAAACAGTTTCACTCACTCTTGGAGCTTTAGATATACTTCTCAATCCTCTTTATTCAGTAAGCGGCGACTGCTCTTCCAGCTATTCCCGCCCAAAACCTTGGAGTCATCAGACTCCTTTATTTCTCTGATAGCTCACATCTAATTCATCAGCAGATGTGGTTGGTGCCCATCAGTTTACATCTAGAGTCAGATCACATACCACCTCCTCCATCGTTGCCATCCTGGTCCGGGCCACCATCGCCTCTTGCCTTGATTGACTACAATTGCCTCCCAGCTGATCTCCCTGCTTCTTCCCTCACCTCCCTCTCCAGTCTATTCTATGCACAGCAGCCTGAGTGGTCCTTTTAGAATGTCTGTCATGCAGTATGACCTCTATGCTTGATATTCTCCAAAGTCTTCTATCTCACTCAGATCTAGAGCCAAAGTACTTACAATGACTTACAAGGCCCTACAGGATGGACCCCCTGCTACTTCCTTCATCTCATCTCCTACTACTCTCTCTCGCATTTTGTTTCAGCCACATTGGCATCCTGGAAATTCTTCAGACAAACCAAACACTGTCCTGCCTCAAAGCCTTTGTATTTATTCCCTCTGCCTGAAATAGGTTTCCTCCAGATAACCACACGGATGTTTCCTCTCTTCATTCAGAACTTCACTTAAATGTCTCCTTAGAAGAGGGGACTTGGCAGAACAGCTTATATAAAATAGCAAACTTCCTCTTGCTTTTACCTTGCCTTATTTTTCTTCATAGTATGTATCACATATTTGACATATTTGTGTATTTGTTTACTGCCTGCCTCCCAACTCTATAATAGAAACTCCATGAGAGCTGAGACTGTCTCGTTTTTTGCTGTATTTCTAATGCCAAGAATGGTACTGAGTACATAGTATATATTCAATAAATATAAGTGAATGAATGAATAAATAAACGAATGTCTATAGGAATGACTACCAATCTCTGTCTACAGGCCCAGTCTTCTTTCCTAGAATCTTTTTTGAAGTTCTATTGCCAGATAAATATGTTTTGCTGTGTGTCTGTGGGACCACAGACTAAAGCTTTATTAATGCAGTTTGATTATCTTACGCATGTATTTGTTAATTTAAAGACTGAGACTTTGTTTTGTTCATTGCTATCTTCTCAAGGCCTAGCATGGTGCCTGGCATAGAATAGGCATTTGATATTTGTTGAATAAATGAATGAATGACTTTTCCCTGCAAACCAGTTTTCCCTGACTTATTTCTCTTTGTAACATAATCATTTTCCTAGTCACTGAGGCTCAAAACTGCTGTCAGTGTGGACTCTCCCTCTCTCCTCGCTTTTCCATATTCAATCAGTGTCCAAGATCTGCTCATTTTTCCACTCCATTCAGACAGTATCCTAGATCAATATCATAGTTTACCAAATACCTCAAACATCACAACAGCGTCCCAATGGCCTCTCTCATTCCTCTTTCTCCCTCTTCAATCTAACTCCATCAGATTTTTCTATTTTTCCCTCCCATAAAATGTTCTGATCATGTCATTTCCTCTGACTGCAGCTTTCAATGGGTCTTTGTACCAATTAGGGTTCTTAATTGTATACAACATAAATGGACTCTGGTTCACTTAAGTAGAAGAGGAATTTACTGGGATGATCTCAAGCAGCTCCCATAATTGACAAGAAGCCTCAAAAATCAGGCTCAGGAAGCAGGAAGGAGCCAAGAGAAGCTAGGCAGCCAAGACCTGTCCCAAGAGCAGCCTGATTAAGGAGCTACAGTCTCTGGGCTCTGAGAGCTGTCTCCCACATAGCTACCACCACCTTGAGCACTGGCTACTGCTGCTTCTGGGATCAATTATAAACAATTCTCTGCCTCCTTGGGTCACTTACTGAAGATCCAAAGTCCTAACTGGGAGCATTGATTTGGCTGTGACCTTCCTCCCAGGGGTCAGGGGAGCAAGTATCTGACTTTTCACTAAAATTTGCACTAAGGAGGCTCCACTAGCATAGGCAGGGGGCTCAGATGCTGGGCCACTAAAGACCCCAGTGCATAACTACATGCAGGTCCCCAGCATGTCATTGAAGCCCCCCACCATCTGCCACAAACTGTCATCTCCAGTTTTTCTTTCTCGTACACCGTGTTTCACTGAAGCATGACTGCATGCAATTCCCTGAGCTGCCCCTCCTGCTTCGCGGTGCCTGTAACAGCTGGTCTCCAAAGATGGTCCCCATTGAACCATGCTTCACACCTACATATTGTCCCCTCCCCTTGAATCTGGGCTGGTCCTGTGATTCATTTTCACTGAAAGCATGCTGTGGAAGTGATGCTGCACGACTGCTGAGGAGAAGTCATAAGAAGCTTTGCAGTTTCTGCCTCAATTTCTTGGAATTTTCACTCTTGAGCAAGCCAGCCGCCATATGAGATCTGTCTATCCCGAGACCATCATGCTGTGAGGAAACTTGAGCAAGTCACATGGGAAGGCTGTGTGGAGAGAGAGCAGTGCCTGGCCAGGCCCCATCTGTTCCAGCCAATTCAGACGAGGTGCCAGACATGAGATTTAAAAAGCCATCTTGGACTTCCAGCTGAGTTGAGCCTTCAGATGACTCCAGTCCCAGAAAGCATCTATCTGACTGCAGCTACTTGAGAGACCCCAAGTGTGATCTCCCCAGCTGAGTAAAATCAGCCCATAGGACTGTGAGAAATAATAATAAATTGTTATTTTTAGCCACTACATTTTGGGGTGGTTTGTTACTCAGTAATGAGGAAGTGAAAAAGCCCCTCCATAGTACGTGTTTCACTCTCTCTGGAATGTTCCCCCACTGTCCTGTCCTAGCCACATGTCCACTTATATCTGCACTTGTCAAAATCCTTCCAATGAGTATGGCGTAGTGCAGAGGAAAGAGTCAGATTTTGGGGTCAGCCTGTGGGCTAGGGGTGGGGCTGAATCCTAGTTTAGTCTCTCACTATCCCCGTGACCTTAAGCAAAATAATTAATTAATTTCTCTGGACCTCAGTTTCTGCATCTGCTATATGGAAATAAAAACACCCATCTCCTGGAGTTGTTTTGAGGACCGGATATAATACATGTAAAGTAGCTATACATCTGGCCCGTTTTAGTCGCGTTGAATGGTGGCCTTCAGTAGACACCCAGCCTTCTAGAGCTGCATCAGATGGCACTCCCAAAGTCTAATTCTCATCACTTATGAACTATATGGTTTAGAACAAATCCCTCAAATGTCTCTGAGCCTTACCTTCCTCATATAAAACATGGGTTTGATGGTAATATGTGTATAATGGGGCTTTATTTTCTTTCGAGATGAGGTCTCACTCTGTCTCCTAGGCTGGAGTGCAGTGGCGTGATCATAGCTCGCTGCAGCCTCGAACTCCTGGGCTCAAGCAATCCGTCCACCTCAGCCTCCTGGGTAGCTGGGACTACAGGCTCAAGCCACTAAGCCAAGCATGGGCTTTTTGGGTGAGCTGTCTAGTGGTTCTAGGCAATATTAACCCTGTAACGTCCAGACCCTTGAGCCCTGTCCTTTTAACTGGCATGGCATCAGGAATCCTTTGGAAGAGGAGGTAAGCCATATCTACAACTGGGGTTCCAGCATGAACAGACATGTTTGATGGGCTGAGGCATTGTGGTGGATGCCAGACTACAGGGAGGAACAGCAGAGGCCGGAGAGCTCATCAGCTCATCACCCTGGGTGAGAAAGAAGTTTTGCTGGAGGGGAAGGCGGACATGGAACAGAGCCGAGGGAGGAGTACTATTTGGAATGTTGGGAGGCTGGGCATGACCATCTTCTGGCTCAGTTTGTCCCATCTCCCACTCCTTCAGGGCCTTCCTGGTGGAGAAGGAAAGATCTGGGGTATATGGCAAGGACAGGGTCACCAGGAGCATAGGCATCTCTGCTGTGGGGACTTCTTATCAGGCAGCAGGTGATGGTGAGATTGGCGACATCGGTCAGCAGCCCTGACCACATGGGAGGCAACTCCACTGGGCTTCTTCTCTAACTCCCATTGAGGGTTAGGACACACAGAGATCTGCGAAGTTTCAGAAGAGTACATGCTGTATCATTCCAGTTGCATCCAGTGCAAAACCAGGCAAAACTAATTTATGCTGTTAGAAGGCAGAATTGTGGTTACCCCTTCAAGGGATGGAAACACAAGGGAGATTCTGGGGGCTGGTGGTGTTTGGTTTCTTCCTCAGAGGCCTGACTACAACATTGTGTTCCTTTTGTAGAAACTTAAGTGTGCTTAAGATTCATGCACTTTTCTCTGGTACTTTAATAACAAGTTAACACACACACATACACACACATACACATACACACAACTGCTGCTTTGGGAAAAGGAGGATGAACAGTCATTTCCCAGTTCAAGCCCTTTGAGGTGGCACCACATAGAGAAGTGGGTAAGAGATTAGTGGGCTGGAGGCAGGGACCACCTGGTGTCTGGCCAGACTTATTTCATTTCTTTCTCCATTCATTCACTCATTCACTCATTCACTCATGGTTTATTAAGCAGTTCCTACCACACTGAACACTGCAGAATACACAGGGAACAAAAAGATTGTTAATGGCAGTAGTTTCCATTTATTGAGAGCTTACCATGGAGTAGGCACTGAACATACATCTTAACACTCACAATAATCTTAAGTTTTATTATTATCTCCATCTATCAGTTGAAGAATATGAGTCTCAAGAAGGTTAAGCGAGTTGCTCAAGGTCACACAGCAAAGTGTCTGGATTTTCAAATGCACCTGAATCTATGTGGACCCAAAGCCTGGGTACTTTTCACTGAGCTACAGAGTCCCCTAGGAATCTAGGGGTGGAAGGATCTGTTGACAAATTGCTCTACCACAGTAACAAGACCTCAAGAGTTGGAGTCAGATTGCCTGAGTTAGAGTGTTGACCTCACAGTTTTTTGTGACTCTCAGCAGATTCCTTTACTCTTCTGAGCCTCAATTTCCTCATCTGTAGAACGAAGGTAAACAAAACACGTCTTTCTCTCGGGGTTATTGTGGGGATTAAATGAGAAGACGTGTGTAGAGCCCGGTGTCCGGTACCCAGTGGGAGCTCAGAACAGGCAGTCATTATTTCTGCGTCCTTGTCACCTGTACGCGTGAGAACCCGACCAGGGCCGCGGTCAAGCACGGACACTGGGTTGAAGGCGGTTCCCGGTCCCTCGCTTCCCGATCGGAACCTTTAGAGCCGGGTGGACTTAAATGAGCCAGTGGACCTTTATATCTCCGTCCATGCTGCTGCATAACGGGTCGGGCGAAGAGCCCTGGCCCCAAATACCAGCAAAGTAGCCGCGGTCAGCGCGGGCAGGCTCAACAAGCGCTATCGCGAGATTTGACGAGAACTCAAGGTTTCCAGGCCGGAAATGAGGGGCGGGCCCAAGGGAGCGTGCTCCTTTTCAAAGCTGACACGGAGGCCTGCAGAGGGCAAGAGTGCTTTGGAGGCCGCTGTCCCCTCTGGGAATCGGGCTGCGGCCGCAGGAGGGCGGGGTTGGGTTAGCTGAGACCTCTGCATGGGGTGTGGCTAGGAGCGGCCACAGCTTCATTCATGGGCTACTGTGGGCCGGTCACACGCCGTGAGCCAGACTGGCGAGGCCTGGCCTCCATAGAGTTCCCTGACCGGAGAAACCTGGCTGAGCTCAGCCCGAGCCTCCCTCCAAACTGAATTAACATGACCTCCCTTTTGTTCCGCCTTTTAAAGGGCCTTGATGGCCACAGAGGTGATTTGCCCCGACGCTAAGGAAGCTTCATCTTCTGGGCTGTC
>NW_012142745.1:921083-929941 GCF_000956105.1 Propithecus coquereli
AAACGTGGTGACCTGAAAGTGCTAGAAGTCCTTTGGTCCTAGGATGTCCGGTTTTAGAAAAGTTGATATAAAAGATAGGTCACTGTACAAGGCAATGTGAAATTCCTTGATCTTTTGTAGCTCATAGGGAAAGAACCTTAATAGACATTTCCCCAAATTTGACAGCCATCATAAAATAAGGAGATGAGAAACAGAATCTTTTCCAAACTAACAATGATAAAGAACAAGTTTCAATCTACCACCAGAGAGGAAAGACTGAATTATTTTCCTATTCTTTACATAGAAAGTATTACAAAGTTGTTGTTAAAGAGGCCATGAGGTCAGGTATGGTGGCTCACACCTGTAATCCTGGCACTCTGGGAGGCTGAGGCAGGAGGATCACTTAAGCTCGGGAGTTCAAAGGGGCCAGCCTGAGCAAGAGCGAGACCCCATCTCCACTAAAAATAGAAAGAAAAAAATTAGCCAGACAACTGAAAATATAAAAAATTAGCCAGGAGTGGTGGCAAGTGCTGGGTCCTCAAAATTCCAGCTGACGTTTTTGCAGAAATTGAGAAACAGATTCTAAAATTTATATGGAAACACAAAGGACCCAGAATATTCAAAACAGAGTTGGAGAACTTACACATTCCAATTTCCAAACTTAGTACACACTAAGGTAAACAAAACAGTGTGGTACTTGTGTGACGGTAAAGATACGGATCGGTGCCACAGAACTGAGAGTTCAGAAATAAACCTTCCATCCAGGAGGTTTAAGGTGGAGAAGGCATTCAGATAAGAGGCTTGCAGAAGGGAACCATATATATTCTTGGAGACATCAAGATTCCGAATGGCCAGACGTGGATGCAAGCTTGTGAGGTATGAGCTGCGCTGTGAAGACAACTCCACAGCACCAGCAGTTCCTCTGGGCAAACACTTAGAAAAGACACTCAGGAAGGGTCACATGTCCACACCTCCATGACTGCATCAATACTCCCATAGCAAAGAAGCCCATGCTCCAACCGCCCTGCAGCAGTGTAGCCAGAACTTCAACAGACCCCCAGCAATGGATCCAGACATTCGACAGTCAAAGAGTAATGGAGCCAGGACTTCCAGAGATCATAGCTGTGGAGCCAGGACATCCATAGACCACAGTTGAGGAGCCAGAACTTCCAGAAACCACTACTGTGGAGCCACGACTTCTGGACACCATAGCAGTGGAGCCAGCATTTCAGCAGACCACAGCCATGGATGGAGCCAGGACTTCTGGAGATCATAGCCGTGGAGCCAGGACTTCCGGAGATCGTAGCCATGGAGCCAGGACTTCTGGAGACCATAGCAGTAGAACCAGGATTTCCAGAGACCATAGCAGTGGAGCCAGGACTTCAACAGACCACAGCCCTGAAGCCAGTACTTCCAGACACCACGGCACTAGATCCAGGATTTCCAGAGACCATAGCCATGGAGCCAGGACTTCCGGAGACCACAGCAGTGGAGCCAGGACTTCCAGAGACCACAGCCGTGGAGCCAGGACTTTTGGAAACCACAACAATGGATCTAGGACTTCAACAGACCACAGCCATGGAGCCAGGACTTCTGGAGACATTAGCTATGGAGCCAGGACTTCTGGAGACATTAGCTGTGGAGCCAGAACTTCCGTAGACCACAGCCATGGAGACAGGACTTCCGAACACCACAGCTGTGGAGCCAGGACTTCCAGAGACCACAGCAGTAGACCCAGGATTTCTGGAGACCATAGCCATGGAGCCAGAACTTCAGAAGACCACAGCTGTGGCGTCAGGACTTTCGGAGACCACAGCCGTGGAGCCAGGACTTCTGGACACCACAGCAGTAGATTCAGGATTTTCAGAGGCCATAGCAGTGGAGCCAGGACTTCCAGAGACCATAACCATGGAGCCAGGACTTCAACAGACCACAGCCGTTGCGTCAGGACTTCTGGAGATCACAGCCGTGGAGCCAGGTGGCAGAGCAGAGACGTGAGAACATCCTGCAGGAGCGAGAGGAGGAGTCCCCTGGTCTTTGACAGAGCACCAGGGCAGGAACAGCCAGCTAGTTAAGACTGAACAATGTGGCAGGGCCGGGATAGCAGGAGGCCACAAGGTCCTGAAGCTCTCGAGGAGGAAGTTGCTCGGGCTTCCAGGAAGGTGCTGAGACCTAGCAGTGGAAAGGGCAGTGGGTAGAGGTTGGAGGGCACCAAGGAGGGGAGGACCAAGAGTGTGTGTTGCGTGTGTCATTTTATAAAAAAGAGGTGGCACATGGAGCGTGCTCTGCCCACCTGCCCACATCTGGGCCTCCACAGCTGCTATCTGGAGAAGACGGGGACAGTCCGTCCACATAACATTGCCAGCAGACGTGGCAGGGCAGAGGGTCTGTGTTTGGAAATTCTCCAGAATGAGCATGCCTAACTTTAGAATCAGGAAAATAATAAATGTCCTTCAGTTTTGAAGCACAGACAAGGGAGTGAATTTTGAACAACCAGGAGTATTATGGGATGGAGGCTGCAAGTCCAGGTGAGGGTGAGGAGGCTGGGGGGAGGGGTGGGAGGGCAGAGCTGGGTCAGGAGGGTGCTCGCCAGGGCACGGTGTCCTTGGAAGGCTCAGCGCCTCATCCCTGAGGGCCAGGGCCGCTGCCACACACACACACACACACACACACGCGCGCACACACACACACACACACACACACACACGCATGCACACAGCCTCTGGCTGCATAGCCAATGTGGACACCTCTCTCCCTCTCCCTCCCTCTCTCCCTCTCTCTCTTCCCCTCTTTCTATCAACTTCCAGCCAGAGGATGTTGCCTCACAGTCCTGTTTACTAAATGGCTCATGAAAGAAATATTTTTGTTTTATAAAGCCAAGTGCCTTTACAAACCAGAAATTCTGGTACATTATTTCCATAATTGCCTAAATTGGTGACGTTTCCTGAATATCCTCTGCAAAAAGAAGCAGGCTCCTAGCGACCTGCATATCCAGGTTCGAGCCCATGAAGTGCATGACTCCCACAGCTCCAGGGACAACCGTCTGTGCATGTTCTGTTCTTTTTTACAATAATATATTGAAAGCACTTTTGGGCTGTGTTGCTGATTTCCAGCATAAGTTTTGGTATTATTTTTGCAATCTGTGTTATACCATGAGCAAGGACACAATCTCTGCCATGAAAGCAGCCTAGAGAATCAAAAAACAAACTCCTTTGACAGGAAATACAGAGAGTCCGGGATAAAGTGAACAGAGAGTGTTTCCTGCATATTGTTACCAAGTGGACATCTCAGCAGCCCCTGTCCTCTGCCTGCTCCCTCTGCCCCAAGCCCTCCTAAGCCCCACTGCCACCTTGAGGAGACAATGGCAGGTGAGTTCCCTGCCCTGTATGCACAACCCAGGGATCAGGGAGCCCCCTAGGCCTCAGCGATGGGAGAGCGCCCACGCTGTCAGAGGGGCCCAGGAAAGCCCAGGGCTACTGGGCTTCTGCAAGGTGCCTCTGCCTGCGTCCTCTGAGCAGCCTGTGATGAAACCAGCTGGAGGCTGGGCCCAGGCATCACACTGGGATGGGTATGTGTCTGCAAGAGCCATGGTCCTAACCCACACACAGAGGGGCCCTCGATGGTGGGATGGAGCCCACAAGAGCGGTGGGAAGAGCTGCACTATGGCAGGAGCCGGATGGCAGTGCTCTGGAGAGACAAGAACAGGAAGCTTCTGCGTATGGGTCTAACCCGGCCTTGGGAGGTGACGCTCCAGAATGTGGCCTTGCAGGGCCTCATGCAGTGGGCTGACTCCACCGCTGAGCGGGGCTGGGACGTGGGTGAGGGCTGCACTCCGGCTCCAGTCCCAGCCCCACTCAGCCTTCTCCATTGCCAGAGCACCCCATGGGTCAGTACAGCCCAAGCCCTACCCTTCCCCACTGACCTTGGAGCCCAGTTCAGAGCCAGAGGTGGACAGACGTGGCCGGTGTCCTTTCACTCAGCTGTGAAATTCTAGGCCAGTGAATTCAGCATGAGCTGTCAGGCCAGTGGCTTTAACAGTCTCCACGCACTTTTCTGGCCTTCATTCCAAATTTGGCCATAAATTTTCGTAGCACCCCTGAGCTTCTGTCTCCTCTGTCCCCCAAACATTATCCCTGCACCTGATTTCCACAGCACGTGCCACCCCAAAGACACACACAATTCTGTCTGTGTCTCCAAATAAAGTGCAGACTCCTGTTTGCGCTGTTGAAGGAGCGTCTTCACTATTCCTTCAGGGCGGAGGCGTCTAGAGAAAGGTACAGGCGTGATGCCCAGTGCTGCCCAACCTCAGTGTCACCTGCTCAGGAAGCAGCTTCAGCACTCAGTGGAGAAAGTCGCAGTGTGGTCAGAATATGAACAGTAATGACATTGAGGGGACCGAGCCCATGGCAGACGTGCAAGGGAGGTGTCAGATGACTGGTGGGTTTCAGACACATCACTTTTATTTCAAAGTGATACCTAGGCAAGACTCAGAAAGCAAAACTTTTATTCAAGAAGAATTATGTGTCATGTCTCACCACCCTTTCTGCAGATGAGCTAAACTGCCCTTTCCGGATGCCATTGCCCACGGGTCCCTCTGGCTCACCCGCAGCTCTGTAGATTTGGGACAGTGTGCTTCCGGGATCACTGGGAAAGATTCCTTTGATGTTTTGAAAATCTGAGAAGCACCACTCAAGACATTTGGAGAAGTCAGCCCTTGGTGAACGGGCTAATTACCAGGTGATTGGTACAACACGCCTGCTACAAGCGATCAGTGCTTGCTTCGTAAGGGCAGAGTGCAGGGAGATACCGTCTGTGCATTTTGGGTGTCCGCGATGAGGTGAGGACAGAGATCACAATGCCCCCACCAGACAGGTAGGGAAACAGAGGCACAGAAACGTTTGAGCCAATAGGCTCAAGTCAGTAACCAGCAAAATTGGAATTGAAATTTGTCATTTAACTGTAATAGCCTTTTGGATTCCCTAACCTAAGGCTGGTATCGGAGCTTGAGTCTCCTCTGAACGCTCACCTTGCCAAACTTCCCGGCAGCAGGACGCTCACCGTCTGCACAGGAGTTCAGGTAGGTGACCTTGGCCAGGAGAAGTGGTAACGCTGGCAAATTGTAGACGACTCAACGTATGGGCACATGCAAGAAGCTGTTATCGCATGTACAGAAATTAACCAACCGTGAGGACCGCTGAGACTAGACCATGAGCTGCCGCCTCATTTATACGTGCATTTAAGGGCATCTGGGAAAAAATGCAGATTGGCTGTTAAGATCATTTTATTCATAACCTAAAATTATCTTCTTGTTCACATACTTCATTTCTCTGACCTTAGCTCACCTCTGACTTCTGGCTAGAATGTATTCCTGTGTGCTGTTTACTGTCCCGTATCATTGCATTGTCATGTTCTGCAGTTTTGTCTCTTTTGTCGTTAATGTATACTCTGGTTGTGTTGCATGAGCCTCAGAGTTTGCTATATATTTTCATGCTGTATATTTTGTTGTGTTTTTAATGCCATTTAACATATTAGCACCAAAGCTAACATAATCACAGACATAATTACTGTTGCCACAAACTCTTCTTTAATCCATTTTTGTGTGAACTTTGAAGATCTTAGAGAAGAAATCTCTCAGGCTGTGGAACCCTCATGTTTGGTGACATTGCCTTTCTCCTGTGCCCTGCAGACTTCTCCCGGGCCCCTGAGACCCGCAGCAGTGCCGGGGCCCAGGCCGACTCTTGGCTCCCTGGGGCGAGAAGGCGGTGACTCTCCCAAGGCACAGAGAGTGGATGGCTCCCCTGCGCCTCCCAGGCACACACCCATGGGCTGGCGTGGCCACACCCAGAATAGCCTCCTCAGACCTCTATTACATGGGACGGGCACAAATTCAGAGGCTGGGATTCTTTATTGTTCTAAAACAATATTGTAGGCTCATTAACATTTTGGAAAACAGAGAAGAGAAAATGACCCTGCAATTTCATCCAGACATAAATACCGAGGATTTTTTATTTCCACCTGGGTTTTGTTTTGTTTTGCTTTTTGGTTTTTTTTGTTTTTGTTTTTTTTTTTGAGACAGAGTCTCACTGTGTTGCCTGGGCTAGAGTGCCGTGGCGTCAGCCTAGCTCACAGCAACCTCAAACTCCTGGGCTCAAGCGATCCTCCTGCCTCAGCCTCCCGAGTAGCTGGGACTACAGGCATGCGCCACCATGCCTGGCTAATTTTTTCTATATATTTTTAGTTGTCCAATTAATTTCTTTCTATTTTTAGTAGAGACGGGGTCTCGCTCTTGCTCAGGCTGGTTTCGAACTCCTGAGCTCAAACAATCAGCCCGCCTCGGCCTCCCAGAGAGCTAGGATTATAGGCGTGAGCCACCGCGCCGGCCTTGTTTTGCTTTTTGTTGTTGTTGTTGTTTTGGTTAACTCTTGTGTATGCGTTTCACAGCAACCTGAGAATGCCACCTCCACTTCACAGAAGGAGAAGCTGAGACACCGACAGGTGAGTCACTAGCAGGCAGTGGAAGCCCGGCTGCGGCTCACACTCGGAGGGGACAGCCCTCAGCGTCCACATGACCGAGTCCTGTGTGGGCCCACCCACGAACCATGGCTGCCCCAGCCCCTTTAGACAAGGGAATGGATGGGAAGGGGCGATGTTAGCGATCACCCAATCATTTGCCATTACTTGGGTTGCGGTGCTCACGTACTTCCGTATCAAGCCTTTCTTGGGTCAATCGTATGTTGAAAATGTTCCCCACTCGTTACAAATGGGACAGGCCACCTTCTCGTGTGCATGCGCCAGAGCAGGTTTACTGTGTCTCTCTCATAAATTTATACGGTTCCAGATCTGTCCGGCCAGTGATCATCTTATGGAAATATCTTTCATGATTAGAATTATTTTCTCAGGAAAGGCTCCGGACTGGCAGCCTGGGCTGACAGAACCATCCCGCAGCTCCCTGAGGCCTCTCCCCGAAGGGCCACCTGGAACTCTTGCAGCCCTGCCCACCTACAGGGACGGGGTGTCAGGCCTCCCACCCCACCGGGCTTCTAAGGCTGTTGCTTACCTCACATTTCACCAGAAAGCAATGATCTTCTTTGCATTTCTCACATGGTGAATCATTTGGGCTTCCGAGGTGGTTGTTGGTTCTTCTCTTCCTCTTGTGCCTGAGGAGCCAGCCCTGGCCCTGCTGTCTCCCTTTCTGGTCACACACTTTTGGGACATTAACACTTTATCTCCCAGATTCATACACATAGTTTTGCTCTTGTCATTTGTCTTTGCTAAAAGAAATCTGGCATTCTTTCTTGTACGTCAACGTTCAGTGCACGGACATTGTGAAACTTCAAGAAACTAAGCTAAAGCAAAAGAAAATGAAAATCACCAACTATCTTAATTATAAGCAAGATCATCCTGGTTAATGTTTCAGCATGTTTTCCCAATCATTTCTCTCTGTGAATAAGCGTACATATTTTGCTTTTCAAAAATGCAATTATACAGTGCACGCTGTTTGCGATTTAATTTTTTTTTTTAATTTACTGCAGCACGAGCATTTTCCTGTGTCACCAAGCATCATTTGCAGGACATTACTTTTTAATGGGTGAGGACAGTCCGTTGTGAAAGTGCCACAGTTTGGGTGTTGGCTTCCTAGGGCTACAGGGACTAAGTTGGACATGGGGTGGCTTTAAACAGCAGAAATTTATTCTCTAAGTTCTGGAGGCCAGAAGTCCAAAATTAAGGTGTGTGTGGGGGGGGCCCTGCTTCTTCTGATTCTGGGTGAAATCCTTCCTGGCCTCTTCCTGGCATCAGGGGGTTGCCAGTTGTCCTCGGTGTCCTTGGGCTTGTGGACACATCGCTCCAGTCTCTGCCTCCGTGGTCACCTATCCTTGTCCTTCGGTATCTGTCCCTGTGTCTCTCCTCTTCTTATGAGGACGCCGCCTTACTTCAGTAGAACCTCATCTTAACAAGTTACATCTGCAGTGACCCTGTTTCCAAATAACGTCACATTCTGAAGTACTGGGGATTGGAACCTCAACTCATCCCTTTAGTGGGACACAGTCCAGCCTGTGACAGTTTAACTGGCCCCGTCCTGTTTCACATTAGAACTGCTCTCAGTGCCAATCTTCTGTGTGCATCTGTGACCATGTTCTCAGGGTTAATTAGGAGAAGTGAGACTGTTCAAACACATGTTGTATCCTCCGTCCTTGGAGTCGCCAGAAAACGACCGACTCTGTGTGTTAGCAGGCTTCGTCCTCTGGCTCTCAGCCTTGGGTGGTCAGTTGCTGTGTCGGGACAGGCCAGGCCCACTGAGGCAGGAGAGTGGCTGAGGTTGCCTGTTAACACACATGTGGATTACGTAATAGGAAGAGAAACACCCGCACGCTGCTCAAACCCTCTTCTCCTGTCTCTTGCTCTCGCTTGGAGAGCTCTCCAAGATGGGTTGACTCAGGAGTCACCGGTCTGTGTGTGTTGTCATGGTCTGATGACAAGAGCAACTCCTGGAACCCCTGAAACCCCTTGGGGTGTCGCCGAGAGCTTGGACGTCCAGGTCAAGCCTGAAATTGAAAGAGTTGTTAGGCAGGGGAAGAGGCTGCACCAGGTCCGTGACACACTGTGGATGTTCTGCACTGCCCAGCTCAGGACTCCAGCTCTGCGGGCCCCGGGTTCTCCCCACGGGTACATGGAGTGGAGAAATGGTAGGGAGAGCATTGCTTTGAATTCTTACAAAACAATTAACCAGGCCGGGTGCGGTGGCTCACGCCTGTAATCCTAGCTCTCTGGGAGGCCGAGGCGGGCGGATTGTTTGAGTTCAGGAGTTCGAAACCAGCCTAAGCAAGAGCGAGACCCCGTCTCTACTAAAAATAGAAAGAAATTAATCAGACAACTAAATA
>NW_012142745.1:933101-935906 GCF_000956105.1 Propithecus coquereli
CTCTTTCCTGATACAAAGCTTTTGTACATGTTCCTTCACCTATATATCCCTATATATGATTTATTTATACCTGCTATTTGCCAGACATTGTTTTAGTGCTGGGGATACAATGGCAAACGAAGCAGGCAAAGATTCCTGCCATTCTAGAGTTCACCTTCTAATGGTTGTTTTTTGCTGCAATATTCTTCCTCTTTCTTTTTCCTATTTTTGTTTTGTTTTGTTTTCTTTGTTTTTTATTTTTTCATAGTAGCGAGTTTGGGATTTATTTATTTATTTATTTTTCAACAATAGTTGTGTTGAGATGTAATTCACGTATCTTAAAATTCATAAAATTCACTCATTTAAAGTGTACAGTTCAATTTAGAATATTCAGAATTGGGCAGCTATCACTACAATCCATTTTAGAACATTTTCGTTACCCCAGACAGAAATCTTATACCCATTAGTAGTCACTTCCCCCAATTCCTCCAGCCCAGGCAACCAATTTACCTTCTGCCTCTATGGATTTGCCAGTTCTATACATTTCATGTAAATGGAATCATACATTACGTGGTCTTTCATGACCAGCTTCTTAAACTTAGCATAATGTTTTCAAGGTTCATCCATGCTATCATGCTATAGCATGTATCAATACTTCTTTTTATTGCCAAATAATATTCCATTGTATGATATATAGCACATTTTGTTTATCCATTTATCAGTTAAAGGATATTTGGGTTGTTTCCACTTTTTGGCTCTTACGAATAATGCTGCTGTGAACATGCATGTACAATTTTTTGTATGAACATATTTTCATTTTCTTGAATATATATCGAGGAGTGGAATTGCTGAATCATATGGTAACATGACAAACTGCCAGACTGGTTTTCAAAGTGGTTGTACCATTTTACATTCCCACCAGCAATATATGAGGGTTCCCATTCCTCCACATCCTTGCTGTTAGAGGTTGAATTGTGTCTCCTCAAAATTCATATGTTGAAGCCCTAACCCCCAGTACTTCATAATGTGAACTTACTTGGAAACAGGGCCATTGGAGATATAATTAGTAAAGTTAAAAATGAGGTCGTATTGGTGTAGGTTGGGCCTTTAATCCAAGATGACTGGTGTCCTTTATAAAAAGAGGAAATTTGGACACAGACACGCACACAGGGAGAGTGCCATGTGAAGGCAGGAATTATATTGCCACAAGCCAAGGAACTGCCAGCAGCTGGGAGAGAGGCTTGGAACAGATCCTTCCAAGTGCCTTCAGAGGGAGCATGGCCCTGCTGATACCTTGGTCTTGGACTTCCAGCCTCCAGAACTGTGAGACAATAAATTTCTGTGGTTTAAGCCACTCAGTTTGTGGTACTTCGCTATATCAGCTTTAGCAAATTAAGACACTTTCTGACACTTGTTATTTTCCATTTTTAAAATTATTATAACCATCCTGCTGGGTGTAAAGTGGTATCTCAGTTGATTTAGATTTGCACTTCCCTAACGCAAATGATGTTGGGCATCCTTCCATGTGCTTATTAGCCATTTGTATATCTTCTTTGGATAAATGTCTATTCAAATCCTTTGCTCATTTAAAAAACTGGTTATTTGTCTTTTTATTATTGAATTTTAGGAGTTCTCGTTATAGTCAAGATAAAAGTCCCTTATCAGATATACGTTTTGCAAATATTTTCCCCTATGTTCAGATGTCTTTTCACTTTCTCGATGGTGTTCTTTGAAGCACAAAAGTTTTTAATTTTGATGAAGTCCAACTTATCTATTTTTTTCCTTCTGTTGCTTGTGCATTTGATGTTGTATCTGGTTCCCTTTAGTCTTGGTCTAGCTCAAATGTCACTTCCTCAGGGAAAATTGCATTCCTTTGATAGATGCTCTCACAAAGCCATCTTCGTGATTACAAATTTTTTGGTGAGATTTATTTGGTTGTCCTCCCCTTTGTAGTGTAAACCCCAGGACAGTAGGGTCCAAGTGGAGTCTGCTTTTCCTCCTTCCCACTGTGTCCCTAGCCCTCAACACAGTGCCTGCTATGTCACAGGTGCTCAGAGTTGTTGAATGAATAAATGTTAACTTGACTCTGGACCATTACTTCGTGAAACACTCTTCATGTGGCCTTGAGAACAACCCCTCTCCTGCTTCTCATCCTACTTCTCTGGGTGCTCCTCAGTGTGTCTGCTGGTTCCTCTTCCTTCACCCATCCTATAGGTGTGGATCTTACCTGTCTTAGATCAGGTTCCCCAGAAAGAGACTCTAAGATGAAGATTAGTGTGCAAGTGATTTATCAGGGGAGTGCTCCCAGGGGAGAGCACGAAGGATCTGGAGAAAGTAGGACAGAAAAATGGGGGGAAAAGCCAAGCAAGGGTGTGATTTTAGGCCAAGTCCCACGGAGGTACTTGATCCTACAAGCAGACACCTGGAGCTTGCCCTGCCTTCTCTCCAATTGTCTGGAAGAGTTGGTATAGAATTAGTAATATTTCTTCCTTAAATGTGTGAACTAAAATAAAATCTTAAGCTCCCCCCAGCTGACTAAACGGACCCCCTCTTGACCAAGGGGACCCCAGAAATAACCCTAAAGCTGAGTTGCTGGCCATGAGAAGGGAGGTCATTACGCCTCATCATGCCCCCACTCACTTCTTGTAGATATTCTTTGTAACTCATTAACAGGCCTAAGTCCATACAAGACAAACCAGCAAGTCCCCAATTTACATAACAAATCACTTGAGTCTGGGTACAAGTTCAGTGGCTTGTCTCTGATTAACAGACTTCCTTATCTAACTTAAAAAATTCCAAGCCTTGGCCGGGCATGGTGGCTCAGGC
>NW_012142745.1:935956-939655 GCF_000956105.1 Propithecus coquereli
GCTGAGGCAGGAGGATCGCTTGAGCCCAGGAGTTTGAGGTTGCTGTGAGCTAGGATGACGCCATGGCACTCTAGCCCAGGTAACACAGTGAGACTCTGTCTCAAAAAAAAAAAAACAATTAACCAGACATGACATAGTTTGAAAAGCGCTTGTAGTCTTATAGCTTAGACACCCAAACTGGAAAATCGGGGTCAGGCAGCCCCTGCCATTGTGCATGGCAAAGGTCACTTTCTCTAGGGACCTTGCCCCAGGGCCCCAGGACAGACCCTGTCTTCTCTGACTGACTAAAACTATTTACAGGAGACTCTCAGATGCTGATGACTGCCCTGCAGGCTGTCAGAACTAGGCCACTCTGGAAATGCTGTAATGACCATGGGATGGGAAGAGCAATTCTGAGTTGCCGGCCCTGCCCTGGGCCCCTGGCAGGGGAGTCTCTGCTAGTGCAGAGAGCCCGGCTCTGAATCAGGTGAAAGCAGTCACTGGGCCTTTTCTCCCACTATGAGCCTCACCGTTGGAGCCCCTGGGGACCTGTGTTCCGACCTCTTTTGCAACATTCCCAGAGGCAGAAATTGGAGGCCCCTCATACCATGCAACTGCAATTCTCCTACCTCATTTGGGACTCTGGGGGCAAGCCTCCCTCTGTTCTGAAACAGAAATGCAGAAAGTGAAGCAGCAAAATTTCTTTTAAACAAAGAGGCTTTGAGAAAGAGATTTTGCAGGTATTACATTTTCCTCTTTGGGGAGTAGTCCATGATCTAGACAAGAAGCACATATATCTTGGTGCAACCTGCCCGCAAGCCAGGACAAGGGCACCATCTGCTCATCCCTTCAGGGAAGGGGACAACAATGGTGTTGGCTGTTACGGATTGAACTCAGTCCCCAAAATATGTCGAAGGCCTAACCCCCAGCACCTATTTAGGCAACCCTGCTTGGAAATAGGGTCTAATGTAAATGTAATTAGTTAAGAGGAGGTCATTGGGGTTGCCCTAATCCAATATAACTGTGCTCTTACAAAAGGGGTTGATTTGAGCACAAAGACAGATGTGTGCAGCGGAGAGGCAGCATGAAGATGCAGGGAGAGACCATCCGCAAGCCAAGGAACGCCAGAGCTACCAGAGCCGGGAATGGAGCCTGGAACAGATTCCTCCTCTCAGTTTAGAAGGAACCGACCTGGCTAACAGCTTGGTTTCATGCTTCGAGGCTCCAGGGCTGTGAGGCAGTGAGTTTCTGTGGTTTAAGTCTCCTGGGCCACGGTGTTTGCTTTGGCAGCTACAGGAACTAACACCTTGGTGGTGTCGAGATCAGCACTCTCTCAGTGGCTCATCCAGAACAGCCATGTCGTGCCTTACGTCATAGGAATTGATGAACACGTTCATAAATTCACTTCCGCCTCTAGATTCCTGGCTTATGAAAGGCACAGTCTTTCCTTAAATTCCTCCCCCATAAAACACACAAAACTTGCTGGGGCAATAGATGTGTGTGTGCACCGTGCTGCACACCCACACAGGGAAACGCAGGAATTAGCAGCTCCGGCAGAGCCCCCACTTTCCGGGCTTTCCCACCGAGGACTCGAACAGCTCTTCGCTGCACTGGTTCACTCCATTTCATTGTTAATCTCAAAGCAGCCTGTGTAGAGAGGCCAAGCGACTGTGCCTACCTTACCACTCCCACAGCCGGGGTGCAGGAGGAGGCTCTGCGTCTCCCCCACCTATGTCAGTGGGGAGCCCCCGGGCCGCCGCCATTCCTGGCACATCCACCCACTTGGAACCAAACGTAGACACAGAGCAGCAGGACTCCTCTCATCCGTAAGGTTCAGGAAAGTAATAATCCTTCTGCCCTGAAGCAGAATGGCATTGAATAGCACTGGGGAGATCCCATCGCATTCAGCCCCATTTTAAACTGTAGAAATATGACTTTTCTCTGGTTTTCTTGAAATGCTGTATACCCAGAAGAAGAGCTGAAAGTAACTCATTGAGCAAAAGAGGGGAACCTTCTAGGTATTAATTTGTTTGCACAATCCTACCCCATACAGCTGGAAGGGACTTTCAACAGTTAAAGTTACAGAAGATTTACACAGTGGAATGCTTATTAGCTTTCATTTTCTCCCATGACAACAGCCTGAACCACAAACCAGACTCAAGGTGAGTCTTGTTCCTTTTAAAGATGCTGCACAAAATACGCGCACGGGTGGCCAAGCCGTCAGCTAAGTGCACGTGGCTGTCACATGGATGAGCTTCCCTGGAACAAGACGTAGAGATAGTCAACCGCAGAAAGGTCCCCTGGCAGACGCATCCCCCGAAGGCCACGCCTTGCAGCCAGCCACTTAACATGGTTGTGTGGTCATCCTCGCTCCACCCTTAGGGCCAAGGAGAACATCCACACGGGTGGGTGCCACAGTCTCTCCCGCAGCCCCCACCGGGCCCACACACTCCCCATGCTGCTCTTTGCTGCTCAGCGACAGATTTAAAACCATGTCATTTCCCAAATAATAAAATGTCCTGCTCCAGCAAGCTCTCTCCAGGTGTCCTCGAGCCTCCCTCTGTGTCAGGGTGAGAAATATGGAATCCTTGAACAGAAACAGAATCCACTGGTGAACCGGCTGTGTGTGAATATGCATGGGAACATGTCTTTGTTATTTCTCAAGCCAAGTGTATTTTTGGTCTGTTTCCCTGGAGACTTATGGGGAATAGGGAGAGGCCTTACCAAGTGTAGTATAATTTTGCCAGCGCCACTTCCTTTCCAGTTCCCCAAATTAGTCACCCCATCTCTCCATTTGGACTGATTTTTCCAAGGTCATTAACAACTTCTTTGTTGCTAAATCCAACTTTTCAGTCCTTATTTTAATCAACTTTCCCCTGCTTTGGGTGGTCTTTTCAAATGTAAATCTGATCCACCTCCACTTAAAATCCTTCAGTGGCTCTTTATTGCTATTAGGATGAAGACTCAAACAGTTGAACCCAGTCACTTCCAGTGTTGTCCCAGTCACAAACATTGATTTTTCATTTCTCCGATGGGCCATGCTCTTTCCTGATACAAAGCTTTTGTACATGTTCCTTCACCTATATATCCCTATATATGATTTATTTATACCTGCTATTTGCCAGACATTGTTTTAGTGCTGGGGATACAATGGCAAACGAAGCAGGCAAAGATTCCTGCCATTCTAGAGTTCACCTTCTAATGGTTGTTTTTTGCTGCAATATTCTTCCTCTTTCTTTTTCCTATTTTTGTTTTGTTTTGTTTTCTTTGTTTTTTATTTTTTCATAGTAGCGAGTTTGGGATTTATTTATTTATTTATTTTTCAACAATAGTTGTGTTGAGATGTAATTCACGTATCTTAAAATTCATAAAATTCACTCATTTAAAGTGTACAGTTCAATTTAGAATATTCGGAATTGGGCAGCTATCACTACAATCAATTTTAGAACATTTTCGTTACCCCGGACAGAAATCTTATACCCATTAGTAGTCACTTCCCCCAATTCCTCCAGCCCAGGCAACCAATTTACCTTCTGCCTCTATGGATTTGCCAGTTCTATACATTTCATGTAAATGGAATCATACATTACGTGGTCTTTCATGACCGGCTTCTTAAACTTAGCAAAATGTTTTCAAGGTTCATCCATGCTATCATGCTATAGCATGTATCAATACTTCTTTTTATTGCCAAATAATATTCCATTGTATGATATATAGCAC
>NW_012142745.1:943040-947570 GCF_000956105.1 Propithecus coquereli
GCATGGTGGTGCAAGCCTGTAGTCCTAGCTACTCAGGAGGCTGAGGCAGGAGGATCGCTCGAGCCCAGGAGTTTGAGGTTGCTGTGAGCTATGATGACACCACTGCACTCTAGCCCAGGAGACAGAATGAGACCCTTCCTTCCTTCCTTCCTTCCTTCCTTCCTTCTTTCCTTCCTTCTCTCCCTCCCTCCTTCCTTCCTTCCCTCCCTCCTTCCTCATGCCTGGCTGATTTTTTTCTATTTGTAGTAGAGACAGTCTCGCTCTTGCTCAGGCTGGTCTCGAACTTCTGACCTCTAGTGATCCTGCCACCTCAGCCTCCCAGAATGCTAGGATTATAGGCGTGAGCCAAGGCGCCCAGCCTTTTTTTTTATTTTAAAGAGACAGGGTCTCTCTCACTAGGTTACCCAGGCTTTTGACAGAAATGGTTGAAAATAATTCAAAATTGAGATTCCTGGTGCTGAGGGTGTGATATTTTATGTTACTGGTCAATAAGAATGTCCCTTACTTGACATATAAGTCCTGAAGGCGATAGAGTTAATTTTTCTTTTTTCTTTTTTTTGGACAGAGTTAATTTTAAGATGAAAATTAAAGAACTGACTTGTATTTTGTCCCCATGTTTTGTTGTCCCACCTTTACTGCAGAAGCACCTACGAGAGGGCTAAGAGTCCTTAGGAAATTCTGTCCTCTAAAACCACGAGATGGATAATCTTGGCCTGGAAGATATTCATAGAAAGAAGCTTACAATGTTTGATTTTGAGCATGAATTCACTGCACAGTCCATAAATTAAATAAGCTGATCCACGGAGTAATTGTTGAGATTATCCTTCTGGATGCTGAATAATGTCAGCCAAAGGTGGGGATTTGACATTGATATAGTCCTTCCTGTTAAATCCAGTTTCTTCCTTGCTTCCTTCCTTCTTTCCTTCCTTCCTTCCTTCCTTTCTTTCTTTCTCTTTCTTATATCTTCTTTGTTTCTCCCTCTCTTTTTCTTTCTTCTTTATTTTCCTTTCTTCCTTTCTCTTTCACAATGTTTTTCTTTTTACAAAATTATGAAATGCATCAGGCATATGTCAGTGTGTTAAATGTATATGTACAGTTTGAAGATTAATAGTCCAGTGAGCATCCATATACCCACTACTCAGGTAGAGAAATGAATGCTATAATGGTCTCATCATTTCCATAATTCTCCTTCCTCCACGGAAACAACCTCCCCCATCGCAGGGGGTTAACTGATAGGAGTATGTTTGGGCAAGTGGGAATATAGTAAAAATAATAGTTAGCACTTACTGAATGCTTATTAAGTGCCTGGCACTGTTCTAAGCACTATTACATGCATTAACTCGAGGTGAACTAAAACCCAAATACACAGAACTGGCAAATGAGGGACCAAGCTTGAGGCTTTTGGAAAGACCTAAAAATACTCTCTAGACACATCAAGGCAGGCAAAAAAAATTTCCAGTTGCATTTTAGAAGCTCCCTGTGATCATAGATATCCATTCATTCAAAAGTCATTTATGAAATGCCTGTTTTCTACCAGGCACTGTTCTAGGCACTGAGGACACAACAGAGAACAGGACAGATTTCAGGAGGAGAAGTAGAGAAATACAGAAAGAAAGAAAGAACTATTCAGAAGGATCAAATTTTTTACTTTCTTATCAACACCACCAGAGAAGGAAAAAAAATAGATACTGTTTGATTTTGTCACCAGGTACTACCAAACTGTGCCCTTGCCTAAGTCCATTTCAGCAAGCTTTACTGCAAACCATTCATGTGCCAGGCACCATGTGCAGAGGCATTGGCCCAAAGAGGAAGAAGATGTGGTTTCTATCCTTGAGGCATACAGCGTGGGAGATGGACAGGTAAGTAGATAATTATATTACAGGTGATTCGTGCTATGATTGAAGTGTGAACAAAATTCCACGGCAGCAGAGAAGAGTGACTAATTCTGCCTGGGGGAGTCAGAGAACATTTAATGAAGGAGGGGGCATTTCAGTGGGTCTGAGGGAGAAGTAGGAGATTGGCAGGTGGAGATGGGGAGAAAAGACATTTAGGGAAGAGTAGTTTGTGGTCAGAATGACCAAGTTGCAGATGATAAGTTCTGAAATACAGACTGCGTGTGGACAGCCTGGCACCCTTAGACAATGATGAGGGTGGGGGAGTTCACAGGGACTAAAAATTTATTTTAAAAGAGGATTGAGTCTTGTGTTGGTACCAGTTGAAATGACTGATTTCATAAGCAACCCCTCTCTGTTTTTCCATGGAGAAATCACCCAGACATCCACCATATTTTTTCCAGTCTATGTTTAAGTTAAGGTGTCAAAAAGGCTTAAAGAATTGCTCTATACATCTGGAGAGGGGGGTGTAAATTGGTACAACCCCTATAAAAGGCAACATCTATCAAAATTACAAATGCATATAGCACATGACCCAGCAATTTCACTTCTAGGAATTTATCCTCAGATGCACTCACTCACTTGGGAAGTAAGTCTTCACTACATCATTGTCCGTACTAGCAGAAGATTAGAAACAAACTAAGTGTTCATCAAAAGGAAAGTGGATAAATAAATTATGATATCTCTTTAATATGGAATACTCTTCAGTCTAAAAAGAAAACAAAGAATAAGGTAGCTCTTTTTCTCCTGTTAGAAATGATTTCCAGGATATATGGTCAAATAAAAAAAGGAAGGGCAGAACCCCTCATATAAAATGAAGACAGAAAGAATTCAAGTCCTCTGTGGAGTGTTCCAACTGCAGAATTTACAAACCCTGGGCTGCCCTACCTCCAGACTCCTTGTGATGTGGGACAAGAAACTCCTTATTGTTTAAGCCAGCTGAGAAGGAGTTCTCTGTAACTTGCAGCCCAAACCATCTAGATGTATAACTCTAAGGTCTGGGGATGGCTTTGTATTTGGACCCAAAATAATGCAGAAAGTGGGAGGTAACTCTTTGACTTGCAGAAATTCTCCAGTTTACCCCGTATTAACTCTAGTGGGCACTCCCAATGCTCCCCCCGCCTCGGTATTCCGAGCCCTGAACTGCAGAACAGCCAGTCACTCACACGATGCAGCCGTGGGGGTTTCTCTGTAGAGATGCAATTTGGCAGGATTCAACCTGCCTGGATTCTTTTTTTGATACAACCTCATCAGAGCAACAAGCTAAAAGCCTGGCAGAATCTATTTGTAGTCAGGGAGCAAGAGGGCAATGCAATGAATGCTAGAATGCTTCTAAGGTGGAACTTCCACAAACCAGTCTGCCCACAGGAGGACCGAGGTAGTCCAGGATTGCTATAGTGACTACATTATCTCTGGATGAAGCCACATGGTCTTGAGACTTCGTCCACATAGCTGAAACTGTCCTGTCAGTATCATCCAGACAATTTTAGGGACTCACTTGGCTATTCATTCAAGAAAAACAAATATTTGTCCCCTGCACTCTGCTAGGTGCTGGGAATACAACAGTGAGCAAAACTGAAACGATCTTACCTTTGCTGACTTACAGTCTAGAGGAGGAGATGGCGATTAAATAGTTATTGAATAGGTCTACGATTACAGCTGAGCAGCTGTTATAGAGGAAATTCTCACGGTAGATAAGAGTGGCTTGAAAAAAATCTGCATTAGAATGGGGATTAGAAAAGGCCTACCTGAGGAAATGACAGTTGAGCTGACATCTGAAGACTGAGTGGGAGTTAACTAGGTGATGTGGGGGAAGAGCATTCAAGGCACAAGGAAAGTTGGGAGCGAAGGCCGTGGGGGAGGAGGAGTATGGGACACCCGAGGAACCTAAAGGCCAGTGTGGTTAGAAGGCAGAGAGTGGGGCAGTGTGCGGGGCGGGGAGGCAGGAGCAGCAGGGAGGGCCAGGCAAGTCAAAGCCATAGAAGCGACATGAAGTATTATGAGAACAGCAGAAAATCATTCGTGGTACAGAGTGTAAGTTGTGTCCCAATATCCACTTCCCCCTTTATTCATTTACTATTGGCACCCCGAGTTTTGGCTCAGCACATGGCTAGCCAATGAGAAACCATTTCCCAGACACCTTTGCAGGCTTGCCCATGTGACTGAGTTCTGGCCAATGGGCTGTGAGCAGCAGTAAGGGCAGGCTCCCATTTCCTCCTGTCTTCTTCTCACGGGCTCCAACGCGGACACGAAGGTGGGGGCTGAGGAGCCATCCTAGACCAGGAGATAGGAGCCATCTGTTGGAGTGACCAGTAGGTGTTCAGGGATCAGGCCGAGAAGGCACTTTGTGAAGGGTTTTGCCTAACTCAGTAGCGGTGAGCGCAGGCAGCCTGCGGCAAGGTCTGAGAGAAATGAGGTGCTCCTGTCCTTGTGAACACTCCCCACTGACCATCAGGGCTCTCTTCCAGGACACAGTCCCAGGCTAAGAAGAAAGTGCTAGGCCGGGCGCGGTGGCTCACGCCTGTAATCCTAGCTCTCTGGGAGGCCCAAGCGGGCGGATTGTTTGAGCTCCGGAGTTTGAAACCAGCCTGAGCAAGAGCGAGACCCCGTCTCTACTAAAAATAGAAACAAATTAATC
>NW_012142745.1:947620-948158 GCF_000956105.1 Propithecus coquereli
CAATGTATGCCTTCCATGTATTGATTTATGACTTTACCTATAATTCCTGTCTCCCTGAAATGTATAAAACCAAACTGTAACCCAACCACAGTGAGTCCACTTGCTCAAGGCTTCTTGGGTGTGGCTCTGGGCCGTAGTCCTCAAATTTGGCTCAGAATAAACCTCTTTACATTATTTTACAGAGTTTGGCTTCTTTTCTGTTAACAAATGTTTGGTAGAATTCACCAGGGAAGCCATCTGGGCCTAGAGTTTCCTTTGTGGGAAGGTTTTTAGCTACACATTCCATTTTTTTAATAGTTATAGGGCTACTATGATTTTCTGTTTCTTCTAAAGAGAGCTTTTGTAGTTGTGTTTCAAGAAATGTGTCCATTTCATTTAAATTGTCAAATTTATTAGCATAAAGTTGTTCATAAAATTACTTTTTAAACTTTTAGCATCTTGGAATCTGTTGTCATGTCACCGGTTTATTACTGATATTGGTAATTTGTATCTTCTCTCTTTTTTTCCTGATCAGTTTAGCTAGATGTTTATCAATTTT
>NW_012142745.1:952649-989042 GCF_000956105.1 Propithecus coquereli
GGCAGGCTCCCATTTCCTCCTGTCTTCTTCTCACGGGCTCCAACGCGGACACGAAGGTGGGGGCTGAGGAGCCATCCTAGACCAGGAGATAGGAGTCATCTGTTGGCGTGACCAGTAGATGTTCAGGGATCAGGCCTAGAAGGCACTTTGGGAGGGGTTTTGCCTAACTCAGTAGCGGTGAGCGCAGGCAGCCTGCGGCAAGGTCTGAAAGAAATGAGGTGCTTGTGTCCTTGTCAGCACTCCCCACTGATCATCAGGGCTCCCTTCCAGGACACAGTCTCAGGCTAAGAAGAAAGTGCTAGGCCGGGCGCGGTGGCTCACGCCTGTAATCCTAGCTCTCTGGGAGGCCCAGGCGGGCGGATTGTTTGAGCTCCCGAGTTTGAAACCAGCCTGAGCAAGAGCGAGACCCCGTCTCTACTAAAAATAGAAACAAATTAATCGGACAACTAAAAATATACAGAAAAAATTAGCCGGGCATGGTGGCGCATGCCTGTAGTCCCAGCTACTCAGGAGGCTGAAGCAGGAGGATCGCTTGAGCCCAGGAGTTTGAGGTTGCTGTGAGCTAGGCTGACGCCACGGCACTCTAGCCGGGGCAACACAGTGAGACTCTCTCTCAAAAAAAAAAAAAAGTGCTAGGAGAAGAATCAAAATCAAGCAGGCTAGGGATAACAGAGAGATGGAAAAAATGAGGCCCACATAAAAATGGGGAGGGGAGCCGAGCCAGGACATCTCAGGCAGCACGTGGCCGTATTTTATTACTCCGTGAAGATAACGGAAGAGGGAACTCTGTGAAGTGAGAAGAGCTACCCTCCCACTAAAAGTTCAGGAAAACTGATTTCATGCAAAAATAAACAACACAGAAGCACTGAGGCCGAATCACATGTGGAGTATTATAAGGGAATACGAAGAACAGTAACACAGGCATAGACAGCATGCTGCAAAGACATGCCCCCGGAGCAGGTGAAAACTAGGACCGTAACTATTTAAAAAGAAGATAAAAGACATTAAGAATAATACAAGACATGAAAGAGCAACATAAATCAGAGTTACAAAAACTCTGAAACGTGGTTGACAGAAATCAGAAAAGAATTAGAAATGAAAGAAAAAGTAATTTCAAAAGGGAAGACTAAATTGGAAGAACGCAGAGTTGAGTTAACACAGCAGATAATGCCCTAAGAGAAATAGAGGATGAAAAGGAGAAAACTACGAAAAATTGAAAGGAAATTTTAAAAGAGATGAAAGGGGATTCAAAGCAAGAGAGAAAATTACAAATATTGAAGATAGGCAAGTAAGACCCAACACACAGAAAATATTAATAGAAATCCCTGAGGGAGAAAATCCAAGCAAGGGAACAGAATGGATACCGTGGGGAAGCCCACGTGGGGAGGCGCTGAGTCCTCAGACCAACCATCAGGAGGAACCAGGCCTCCTGCCAACAGCCGGGCAAACGAGCCTGCTTGTGGGCCCACTAGGTCTTCAAATGATTGCAGTCCCTCCGTTGTAACCTCCCAAATTCCTGATCTCAGAGGCTGTCAGATACTAAATATTTATCATTTTAAGCCACTAAGCTTTGGAGAGTTTTTTTATGCGGCAATGGATAAATAATGCAATTGGCATTACGGAAATTTCCAGTATGAGCCTATTTCAAATATCCCTGCTAAACACATCCTACTATATGAGGGCTGTGTGGGAAGTAACCAGCCGTGTAACCATTGTCATTGTCTTAATGATGGCTGGATACTTTCTGGACGGCCCTTGTATGTCTTATGGTGGACGTGTGTGCATTTCAGTCGGGTATAAACCTGGGCGTGAGAATGCTGGACACAGGATATACACATATTCAGCTGTAGTAGATACTGCAAAAGAGTTTTCTCCATGGCTGTTATCGATTCACACCTTCACCAGCAGTGTATAAGAGTTCTTATTCCTCACAATCTCACCAACACTTGATATTTTCTGTCTTTTTCATTTTAGCCACTTTGATAGGCTAGTGGAATCTCAATGTGGTTTTAATTTACACTTTTCCTTGTGTCCAATGAGGTTTAGGGCCTTTTCGAAAGCTCAATGGCCATTTAGACATCCCCACTTATAAAATATCTGTTCTAGTCTTTTACCGATTTTTAAAATTGAGTCGTCTTTTTCTGATTGATTTATTCTTTTTTATAATTCTACAATTCCTTTTACATACTGGAACCCGTCCTTTAGGAGATATATATTTCTCCTCTCACCCTTTGAGTTTCCTCTTACTCTCTCAGTTTTGGCTTTTGCTAAACGGAAGTTCTTAATTTTAGTGTAGTCCAATTTACTGATCATTTTTCATTTGTTTGGTGATTTTATGTCCTATTTAAGAAATATTTGCCCACCTCAAGTCATAAAAATGTTTTCCTATGTTATCTTCAAGAAGCTTTATTTCAGTCTACAATCCACATAGCATTGATTTTTGTGTATGGTGTGGGGTAGGTATTAAAATATATTACACAATTGTTCCAGCACCATTTACTGCAAAAAAATCACCCTTTTCCAAGGGCCTAGAATAATGCCTTTATCCTAAATCGAGTGGCCATAAATTTGGGGATCTGTTCATGGACTCTCTATTCTGCTGCATTTGTCTATCCTTACACCAACACCACATTGGTTTGATTATTATAGATTTATAATACGTCTTGATATCTAGTAAATGAGTCTTCCAATTTCTTTTACTTCAATTTTGGCTCTTTGATTTCCATACAAATTTGGATCAGCCTGTCAATTTCCATTGAAACATCTACTAGAATTTCAGCTGGGATTGCATTTAATCTATTGATAAATTAACACTCTTGCATTTTACAACCCATTAACATGATTTTTTCCCTCAATTTATTTAGATTTTCTTTAATTTTTTTCTGCAATGTTTGCTAGTTTTGTTTGTAGACTCTTAGCTATCTCTCACTAGATTTATTCCTAGGTATTTGATTTTTTGATGCTATAAGAGTAATATCATTTAAAAAGTTCAATTCCAGTTGTTATTGCCTGTATATAGAAATACAATTAATTCTTTAAAAACTGACCCTTGGCCGGGTGCGGTGGCTCATGCCTGTAATCCTAGCACTCTGGGAGGCCGAGGCTTGCGGATTGTTTGAGCTCAGGAGTTCGAGTCCAGCCTGAGAAAGAGCGAGACCCCGTCTCTACTAAAAATAGAAAGAAATTAATCGGACAACTAAAAATATATAGAAAAAAAATTAGCCGGGCATGGTGGTGCATGCCTGTAATCCCAGCGACTCGGGAGGCTGAGGCAGTAGGATCGCTTGAGCCCAGGAGTTTGAGGTTGCTGTGAGCTAGGCTGACTCCACAGCACTCTAGCCAGGGCAACAGAGTGAGACTCTGTCTCAAAAAAAAAAAAAAAAAAAAAACAAAACTGACCCTTGTGTCTAGTAATGCTGCTAAACTAATTTGTTAATTCTGTCCAGTCTTTTTTGTTTTCTTGATGCACAATCATGCAGTCTCTGAATAATGAACAATTTTATTTTCTTTTTTCTATCCTTATACCTTTTATTTCTTTTAAGCTGAGATCTCCAGCATAATGTTGAATAGAAGTAATGATAGTGACATTCTTGTCTTGGTCCTAATACCAGGAGGAAATCTTGTCATATTTCATTACTACTATGATGCTTGATGTGGAGGTGGCCCTGCACAGGTGTGCAAGCCTGAGTGGGGGTGAGGAGGGCATCTGCATAGGAAGATGACCTGGCCCAGGGTATAGGAGCTTGAATGGGGTGAGGAGGGCATCCCCCTGGAAAGGTGGTCCAGTACAAGATGTCAGAGCCCAGGTATATGGAGGAGGGTTTCTCCACGTTAGGTGGTGTATTTGTACCCCAACATGGAGGAAAATGTTCATACGTGGCACAGGGTATCAGACCCCAAGAGGAGTGAGAAGAGCTCTGACATCAGGGGTAACCTGGCACAGGTGTCAGAACCCAAGTGGTGTTAGAAGGACATTTATGGAAGGTTTGAGAAGGAAGGTGGGAGTGACAGGATATTGGCACCATACAAAGGGATTGATACAGTAAGGAAATAGATTGAGGAAAATGGGAGCCAGTTCTCTCACTGGTGGAGAAAGAATTTACAAATATGGAGAGAGATAAAACTTGAGTGAATGCTGGTGTATGGATTAGAACTGTAGGTATTAGTGTGAACTCAGAGCTTTCAATATACATAGACTGGTATGGAAGTGTGTGTCTGTGTCTGTGTTTGTGTGTATGTACATGGGTATATTTCTTAGTTTATCCACTCAAAGTGGCCAGGATCAGCAACACCCCAACAATGAGCATATCTAGCACCCAGATCTTAGTTTCTCAGTGCTTTTTTCCCTACCAGGAACCAATGCTCCTTGGAGAAATGGTTGCTTCCAGTCATGAGGCAGGAAAAATACAAGATAAGCCTAGATTACCTTGTGCTAGAAAATAAAGAAATGCTCAAAGAATAATATTGGACCAGGTGTGGTGGCTTGTCTGTAATCCCAGCACTTAGGGAGGCTGAGGTGGGAGGATCACTTGAGGCCAGGAGTTCAAGACCAGCCTGGGCAACATATCAAGATCCCATATGTACAAAAAATGAAAAATATTAGCCAGGCATGGTGGCATGCCTCTGTAGTCCCAGCTACTCGGGAGGTCGAGTGAGACAGGTGGATTGCTTGAGCCCAGTAATTTGAGGTTGTAGTGAGCTGTGATCACACCACTGCACTCCAGCCTGGGCGACAGAGCGAGACTTCATCTCCTAAAAAAGAAAAGAAAAAGAAGAAGAATATCCATTTTGTCAAAGAGACATAGAAGCTAATTTAAAGGAGCTCCCATTGGCCAAATCTGGGACAATTTGAACATGGATCGAAATAAAGATAGTAACAGATTATAACACATTAAATAAAATAGGAATCCATGAATCCATTTGATAAAAATAAATTAATTAATTCAAGATTTTATGAGGAATGAGATATTTACATAGTCTCAAAGCATCTTGCCAAGGGATAAAGAATAACTTTACTGTGGAGAACTTTGCCAAAGGATAAAGAATAACTTTTATCCTCATCAAATAAATGATCAAGGTTAAACTCACCAGTGGAGAGACACAACAGCTGAGTGCAATGTGGGATCCTGGATTGGTTCATGGAACTGAAAAGGGGCATTAGTAGGCAATAGGTATATGTATTATAGGTTATTTAGTACTAATGTATCAGTGTTAATTTCCTGATTTTGATGGTTGCGTTGGGGTTAGGAGAAAGTCCTTGTGATGGACTGAATGTTTATGTCCCCCAGCCCCAAAATTCATGTGTTGAAATCCTAACCCCCAAGGTGATGATATTAGGAGATGTGGCCTTTGGAAGGTCATTAGGTCAGGTAAGGATCAGTGCCCTTATGAAAGAGGCCTTAGAGAGCTCCCTTGCCCTTCCACCAAGTGAGGCTACAGTGAGGAGAAGGCTGTCCCGGAGGAGTTGGGCCCTCATCAGACAAAGAATCTTCTGGTACCTCGATCTTGGATTTCCCAACCTCCAGAACTGTGAGAAATAAATTTCTGTTGTTTATAAGTCACCTAGTTTATGGTATTTTGCAGCCTGAACAGACTAAGACAGTCTTTGTGGTAGGAAAAACACACTAAAGTACTCGTGAGTGATGAGGCATCATGTTGGCAACTTATCCTCAAACGAGTCAAACCAAAAAGTTCTTTGTATTGTTAAAAAAAAAAAAAAGCTGTAATTATTCTGGACTTGGGAGAGTATTTATCTGGAGTGTTAGTATATGAAGCAGGTGGGCAACACCACTTCCAGGAGGAACGAAGTTTTACCCAGAATGAGGCCTTTATTGCAAACTGTGCGGCTCCAACTGTGGATTCCTTAAGGACAGGGCCTGTGTTTTATTTAAAGGGGCAAGGGCAGGTTTTGTGGGGCCTGAGGGTTATACAATCTTGAGGGACCTTCTTAAGAAAGAGATTAAACAATTATGAGTATAATATTAGGCAAGAAAATGAATGTTTATTTAGAATGAGAAAAGAAATTATAACACATTATAAGTTCTAAAAAGCTGAGAAATATTGCAGACATCTCAAAATCTGGAAAAACATAAAACAATTCTCTTTTTTAGTTAACTGCTTGCTATATCCCTCTGTAATGCTTTTTTACTACAATTTTTGGCTGCATACTCTGATTATATCTTCATATGACAATTTTGCAGTATCAGTGTCTAAGAAAGAATAGTAAGATAATTCAGTCTTTAGCATAGATGATCAAAGTCTTTTGTTTTTTTTATTATTCATAGCTTCAAAAAGTTTGTTTTGGCTTCAAAACTCATTGACAATGTGATGTAAATGTTTAAGATTGTTATCTATTATAGTTTGGGAAAACCACTATCAAGTTTCTTTCATATATGAGTTGTATGATTTCAGGACATAACTGAATATATTCCTGACAAGAGAGAAGTTCCATTTTTTTGTCTTTGAGAACTGAATTCTCCATTTGTAATTTTACATGTCCAATGATTAAAAGACTCTTCCACAGACAAGCTTCTAGTGCGCACATTTCAAACCTTGTTTGCCTTCCTTACTCATATGCCTTACTTACTCAGGTGCTATAGGGCACATCTGTGTTTTTCTTGTTTGTTTTTTGTTTCTTTAGAGACAGGGTCTTGCTCTGTTGCCCAGGCTGGAATGCAGTGGCCTGATACAGCTCACTGCAGCCTTGACCGCCTGGGCTCAAGTGATCCTCCCACGTCAGCCTCCCAAGTAGCTGGGACTATAGGCATGAACCACTATGTCTGGCCTGGACATGTCCATTTTGCAGTATGACCTCTGAGCCCACATTGCTGGGTCAGTTGGCAAAGTGAGCGGACACTAGTCAAATACATGGAAGACACTTTCATGCCAGATGTCAAGCAACTATATATAGAAACATCTGTAAAGTACACAACTATAGCTCACTGTAGGGTGGAATGGTGGCCCCCCCAAAAAAGATATATTCGTGTCCTAACCTATGGAACCTGCAAATGTGACCTTATTTGGTAAAAGGATCTTTTTTTTTTTTCAAGACAGAGTCTTGCTCCGTTGCCTGGGCTAGAGTGCCGTGGCATCACGCTAGCTCACAGCAACCTCAAACTCCAGGGCTCAAGCAATCCTTCTGCCTCAGCCTCCCGAGTAGCTGGGACTACAGGCATGCACCACCATGCCCGGCTAATTTTTTCTATATATTTTAGTTGTCCAGTTAATTTCTTTCTATTTTTAGTAGAGACGGGGTCTCATTCTTGCTCAGGCTGGTCTTGAACTCCTGATCTTGAGAGATCCACCCGCCTCGGCCTCCCAGAGTGCTAGGATTACAGGTGTGAGCCACCATGCCTGGCTGGTAAAAGGGTCTTTGCAGATGTAATTAAGTCAAGTATCTTGAGGTAAGATCATCCTGGATTTAGGGTGGGCTCTAAATCCAATGACAGGTATCTCTTTAAGAAAAAGGTAGGCCTAGTGCCATGGCTCACACTTGTACTCCTAGCACTCTGGGAGGCCGAAGTGGGAGGTTTGCTTGAGCTCAGGAGTTCGACACCAGCCTGAGCAAGAGCGAGACCCTGTCTCTACTAAAAATAGAAAAATTAGCCAAGCGTGGTGGCATGCTCCTGTAGTCTCAGCTACTGGGGAGGCTGAGGCAGGAGGATCATTTGAGCCCAGGAGTTTGAGTTTGCGATGACCTATGATGGCCCTGCTGCACTCTTCCTAGGGTGACAGAGCAAGACTCTGTCTAAAAAAAAAAAAAAAAAAATGGAAAGAAAAGAAAGAAAGAAAAATGTAGAGAGAGATTTGCCAGACACAGAGGAGATGGTGGTGTGAAGACAGAGCAGAGACTGGAGTGATGCATCTATAGGCCAAGGCATGCCCAGAATTGCTGGCAGCTACCAGAATCTAGGAGAGAGGCGTGGAGCAGACCTCTCCCTCAGAGCCTCCAGAAAGAACTCGCCCTGCTAACACTGTAATTCTGGACTGTGAGAGAGAAATTTCTGTTGTTTTAAGCCACCAAGTTTGTGGTAATTTGTTATGGCAGCCCTAGGAAACTCACCATCTACTAAACCCAAATTAAATATTATTCCAATTTGTGCTCGATCCTAGAAACAGCTGTAGTGTTCCAACACCCTTTAGCATAAGAGAATGGTAACAGAGGGAAGGCCCGAGTGGAAAGAGACAGCAGTCTTAACCAGCTTGGGCTAAAATATTGCTTTTTCAAACTTTAGAAAAAGCACATAACCCTCGGAACACATCACTAGGGCCCCTTCCAGGACCTTCGAAGGAGCCTGGCCATCTGAAAGTCCCTGAAGCTTATGTTTAATACGTTTTGCAGAAGAGCTACCTCTGTGTAGGAGGCAGGGTAGTGTTATGAAGACAAGCTCTGGAGCCAGACCACCTCAGTTCAAATCCCGGTTTCACTATTATCTAACTGTTGACTTCAGACAAGTTACTTAACCTTTCTGTGCCCCAATTTCTCCTTCTATAAATGATAATAGCAATATCTGCCTTATAGGGTTGTGGACCCAATTAAGTAACATGATACATATAAAGCACACAGTACATGTAACACACAGAGAACAACAATGCCCCATGCTGTGCACCCAATATATTAATACATTTGCCATATTATGCTTTACATTACAAGTTGTTGTACTAGGCATTAAGGTACAAAGACCAATGAGAAATGGTCTTCACCTTCAAGAAGCTCACCATCTGCAGGGGAAACAGATGTATTAAATGATTATAATATAACATTTTAAGTGCAAGAGGTGGATGCTAAGTGTGCAGATGTTATGGGAACACAGAGAAGGACCCTCAGCCTAGCTTGGTGGGGAATGGGAGTCAACCAAGGAAGGTAGAGAAGGTAACACCTGAGTTATGTCTCAATACGTTTGTATGGCAGGATTATTTATTGAGCTATTAATTTTTGTATTTTTAAAATTCATTCATTGATTCTAATATTTATTGAATGTTTACTACTTGCCAGACACTATTCCAGGCACCAGGGAGACTGTGATGAACAAATATATCAAAAAGTCCTGACATTACTTATTTTGAAATGTATTTTAAAATGTAAGTTGGATAGATAGGTAGATATATGATAAAGGAAATAGAGTAAAAGGTTGATTATAGATGTGAGGTGGCAAATATGTGTTTTCACTGTACACGTCTCTCAATTTTTCTGTATATCAGAAAATTTTCATAATGAAATGTTGGTAAAACAAATATCCACACAACTGAACACTATACATTCATTAAAAATGTTTTGGTAGACTATTCCAGCAGAAAGATGAATATTATTTATTATAAACTGAGAAAAGTGGGTTCAAAACAGTAATTGCAGTTTGATGCTGCTTTCTTTAAGTGCACCTTGAAGAGTGTTCCCTGGGAGCAGCACACGCGAAGGTCTAGGCAGAAGCTTGTCTGGAGAGTTCGAGGAGCTGCAGAAGGGCAACTGCGACTAGAGAGGAGTGAGGGAGGAGACAGGTAATAAATGAGCTCAAAGAGATAAGGGAGGGGGTAAGGTTAGGTAAGCTGTTTTGGTTATCTATTTCTGCACAAGAAAGTATCTCAAATTTAGTGGCTTAAAACCACAACCACTTTTTTACGTGTCACAACTTGTGGGTCAGGAGTTTGGACAGGACTCAGGAAGTTTTTCTGCTCTACTAACATCGAGGTTACTCTGTGGTGTTCCATTGGCAGATGGGTTGGTCCGTAGGAGCCAACATGGTTTCACTGTCATGTCTGGTGCCTTGGTGGGAAGACTGGAAATCTGGGCTCAGCTGGGCTGCTCTTCCTTCTCGTGTAGTCTCAGGGCTGCTCCACATGGTATCTCCACCAGGGTAGTTGGATTTCTTAAATGACACCTTAAACTTTCAAGAGCAAGTGTTTCAAGAGACAGGACATAGAAGCTGCCAGTTTTCTAAGACCTGGCCCCAGAAATGGACACAGTGGCACTTCTGTCATATTCTATCAGTCAAAGCAGTCATGGAGCACCCCCTACCCCAGATTCAGGGAAGGGAAGGCATCAATACCCCTCTCAATGGGAGGAGTGTCAAAGAATTTGTGACTATATTTAATTTACCATATAAGCCCTTGTAGGTCATCGTAAGGACTTTGGCTTTTTCTCTGACTGAGATGGGAGCCATTGGAGGGCTTTAAACAGAGGAGTGACATGATCTGGCTTTCATTTTAACAGGACCGCTCTATCTGCCATTTTGAGTGTAGACTGCAGGGAAAGAAGAAGTAGGAAGACCAGTTAGGGAGCTATTGCAATAAATCAAGCAAGAAATGATGATGGCTTGGGCCAAGGTGAAGGCAGAGGGGGTGGCAAGAAATGGTTGAATTCTAGGTATATTTTGAAGGTGCAACCATCAGGATTTGCTGATGGATTCAATACAGTGTGAAATAAAAATAGGAATCAAGGATAAGGATAATTCCAAAGCATTCTTCTGAGCAATAAGAATACTAGAACTGCTGTTAACAGAGGTGGGAATAACAGCAAGAACAGTTAGTGGGTGAGTATAGAGTTGGGTTTGGACATGTTGAGATGCCTATGACACTACCAAACGAAGATCTCAGGTAGGTTTAGTGTCTAAGGGAGAGATCCAGAGTGGAGATGCAAATTTGCATGTCATCAGCTATGGGCGAATTTCACCTAGAGAGTGAATGTGGAGAGAGAAGTCCAAAAGCTGAGCCTGGAGCCTCTGACTCCCTCTTTTCTTTCTGCCAATCCTCCTCAGTATCCCTGGTCTTGGAAAAAGTTGATGTTTCAGATATCACCTCCAGGTCACCTCTCTTCCAGTATTTTGTGATAGCCCAAACTCATTAAATAGATCATGCTAGACAAGTGAAAGCTGTAGAGGTTTTGAGGAGAGAGAGGCAGGAGCTGAGCCAGGTGAGGAGGTGATGTCACCAAGCCTAGGAGGGCCCAGAGGCCTACTCCCTAATGAGCATCAGGAGAGTGGCTCTGTCCTGAGAAGAAGGTTATACAGAGAGCCTTAGCCAGGCCAAACTTTATCCACTGGGCTTTCCAGCCTTAGTAAAGATTCCCATATTGACTAGATAAATAGAGCAGGGTAAGAGAAAAGAGCACAGAAACAGATCCACACAAATATGGAAAATGGAAAGTGTATTCGTGACAGAGGTAGCACTGAAGATCAGTGGGGAAAAGGACTAATCCATAAATGGTGTTGGGCTAGCACTCTGGGAGGCCGAGGTGGGCGGATCGTTTGAGCTAAGGAGTTCGAGATCAGCCTGAGCAAGAGCAAAACCCTGTCTCTACTAAAAATGGAAAATTAGCCGGGCATGGTGGTGCATGCCTGTAGTCCCAGCTATTCGGGAGGCTGAGGCAGAAGGATTGCTTGAGCCCAGGAGTTTGAGGTTGCTGTGAGCTAGGATGACGCCACGGCACTCTAGCCCGGGCAACACAGTGAGACTCTGTCTCAAAAAAAAAAAAATGGTGCTGGGAAAAGAGTTTTTCACTGTTTCCAAAAAAATAATCCCTACCTCACACCCAATATAAAAATAGATGGCTTTAAGACATAAACATGAACAGAAAAACCTTAAAACTTTTAAAAACCTTTTAAAGTTTTAGGTTTAGGAGACTATCAGTTTCAAGTGAGGAAAAGACTTCTAAAATTAGATACACAAACCATAAAGGAAAAGATAGATACCATATAAAAAAACTTCTATTCATCAAAAGATACCATTTTTTAAAAAGTCAAGTCAACATGTAGCCTGGGAGAAGATATAAACCATATGTAATTAACAAGAGATTGGTATCCAGAATTGATAAAGAAATTCTACAAATAAAAAGAGAAGATAAACCAATCAAAAGAAAATAAGCAAGAGAGATGAGTAAGTAATTCATAGCAGAGGAAACCCCAAAGGCCAAAAAGAAAAACACAAAAAAGTGCTCAACACCAGTAATAATTGGGGAATGTCTACCTTATCAAAGAGGCCTCCCCAGATATTATATAAAATAGAATGCTACCTCCTCCATAGCAATTTATTTGTTCAGTAAGTATTCACTGAGTTCTAGGTACTTGGAATATATTAGTGAACAAAAAGACAAAAATCCAGGATCTCATGTTCTAGTATGGGTGTGGTCAGACAACAAACGTAATAAATAAAGAAAAGCATCCGGTAGGTTAACAGATCACAAATTCGAGAGGGAAAAATAGAGCAGGGAAAGGGAGATCAGGAATAGAGACCAGCAGGGGCCAGGGGCAGGTTTTAAATGGACTGTGTCTTAGCTCAGGTTGCCATAACAAAATGTCGTAGACTGAGTGGCTGAAACAACAGAAATTTATTTTCTCACAGTTGTGGAGGCGGTAAGCATGAGATCAGGGTACCAGTAAGGTTGGCTTCTGGTGAGGGCCCTCTTCTTGGCTTGTAGATGGCCACCATCTCCTTATGTGTTTACATGGCAGAGACAGAAAGAGAGAGAGAGATCACATGCAATCTCTCTGATGTCTCTCTCTTTTTTTTTGAGACAGGGTCTCATTCTGTCACCCAGCCTAGAGTGCAGTGGCATCCTCATAGCCCACTGCAACCTCAAACTCCTGGGCTCAAGCAATTCTCCGTCTTCAGCCTCCCAAGTAGCTAGGACTACAGGTGTGTGCCACCACACTCAGCTAATTTTTTTACTTTTTCGTAGAGATGGAGGTCTTGCTCTTGCACAGGCTGGTCTTGAACTCCTGACCTCTAGAGATCCTCCCACCTCGGCCTCCCAAAGTGCTAGGATTGTAGGCATGAGCCACCTTGCCCCCAGCCTGGTGTCTCTTCTTACAAGGATACTAATCCCATCACGAAGGCTCTACCCTCAGGACCTCATCTAAACCTAATTACCTCCCAAAGGCCCCACGTCCAAATACCATCACATTAGGGGTTAGGCTTCAACATGTGAATTTTGGGGGCCACAATTCAGTCCATAGCAGGCTGGTTAAGGTACACCTCATTAAGACAATGGCTTTTGACCAAAGATTTGAATGCAATAAGGTAGTAAATGTGGTCTGTAAATAGGATAGTGTTTGAAGCAAAAAAAAATCCAGTGCAAGTCAATCCAGTGCAATGGGGGGTCAGTGTGGTGGGGACTGAGGAAGGGCTGAGGCTAAAGAGGTAAGGGTAGAGGGAAGATTATGAGAGGCCTTAAGCCAGTGGAAAAGCCATACTCTATTAAAATATATATTCCATATAAAATATCAATTATAATATTAATTACTTTATATATTAGTCATATCGACATATAAAATACATATACTCTTTGGCCTTTCCAACTCTATAGGACAGGGACTTTGTCAATTTTGTTTACTGCCTGGCATGTAGTGGCACTTGATAAATATTCATTTGTTGAATAAATAAAATTTATATATTACTGCAATGAGTTATTACACATATATCGGAATGATCAAAATTTAAAATCTGACAATAACACAAGCTGGTGGAGATATGGAGCAATAGAAGTTTGCATACACTGCAGGTGAGGGGTGTAAATTGGTACAACTCCTTAGGAGAACAATTTGGCAATACCTAGTAAAGTTGAAAATGTTCATGTCCAATAACCCAGCAATTCCACTACTGAGTATATTCCCAGAGAAATTATTGCACATGCTCACCAGAGACATATACAATAATGTTTATAACCCCATTGTTTGTAATAATAAAAAATTGAAAACAACCTAAATATCAGTCACCAAGAGAACAAATAAATAAAACTTACTATACTTGTACAGTGAACTGTTATGCAGCAGGAAAAATCAACATCAACAAGGCAATCAATCAGAATAAATCTTACAAACTTAATATAAAGCAAAAATAAAAAAGTAAGTTTCAGATTAATATAGTAGGGTCTCACTTATATAAAGTTAAAATATGAACAACTTTCTCTTGATTGATATACATAAATAGATAGATACAGACAGATCTATAGTTAGAGATAGAGAGATAGATATATAGATACAGACAGATACATATATAGTTAGAGACAGACAGATAGATAGAAAGACATAGTGATAGGCAAAATTCTAAGACAGCCTCCATGGCGCCACTCTCCGATGTTATTTACATGATTGTTGCATTTGTAATTAAAGTTACCAATTATTTGACTTTAAAACAGGGAATTTTCTAGAAATATCCATTTTCTGGAAATATTGTGTAACCTTTAGGAGGAGGACAGAATCTCCATAAACAACTAAGAATGAATATCCTTCCGCCCCAATAGGATCAATCCAGAAATCAGATTTAATTTAACTAAAAAAAAAGTTAAAAGAAAATTTCTTGCACACTCAAATTTGTATGGAGCAAATGAATGAATGGGGAAAATGAAAAGATGAATTATGAGTGGATGCCCAACTACTCATAGAATCCCATTTAGTGGGATAGGAAAACACCATCCCATTGCAGAATAATTCACAAACTACTTGAAAGTAAACAGTCATAGAGTTTTAAGAAAAAGAAAAAAAGACAGGTGCAGACCAGGTTGTAACCCGGTAATTGTGGTTTGATCGGAGACCCAGCCTCTACCATGAGAAAGCTCCCGAAGGCAGACCAGACAAGGAGTTTTGGAGGCCAAAAAGAACAACACTGGGGCGGCTTAAAGCTCAAACCTACCCTGCCTCCGCCCCTCACCCCCAGAGATATTGTCCTAATAGCCCTGCTGATAACCAATGGTTCTGTGTGGCCACAGCTGCCTCTTACATTCGCTGGGGGCAAACATGATTCAGAAGCATCATGCAGAATTAAGCATCAAATTTCTTATTTGAGCAGGAAGCGGATACCTAAGGAATGCAACCTGGCAGCAGCCCAGAAAGAAGAGTTGACAATCGTGCAGGCTGTAGGGAAATGGCCTTTCTGTCCCAACGCTTTTACTTTAAGGAAAGGTCACTGGAACCCGATGAACTCCAAGCCCCAGCTGTGGTTTGGACAGGGAGGTTTGAGAATCCCACAAGAAATAGGCCATTGGAACCCAGGCCGTGGTCCACAGTGCCTGCGCCAGATTCAGTCCTTCACTGACAACTGACTATAAGGGACAACCTTTCTCAGTCATTAAGACCAACCACATACTTCTCTGAAGTTACAGACAAATTTCCAGAAGGAAAATTTCCAGACAGGAAGTTTTATTAGGATATTTTTGCTCAGACATACTAGATTTGCAACCCAAATTACCTTAAGATTAGAAAAACAGGGTTGCATGCAGGTGGATTTATTGGGTCATAAAATGGTATCAGGTCCAGTTGGATCCAGGGGCTAAAATTGTGTCAGGAATCTGCCCCTCCATCTGTTGACTCTGCTTTCCTGTGCATTATTTCAGGTGACCTCTCTCCATGTGGGGGCAAAAGAGGCACCAGCAGTTTGAAGCTTTCATCCCATCAGCTCAGCAACCTCAGAGGAAGGAAAGCATCTCTTTCTCAATAGTTCTAGTAAAGCTCCAAGAGTTGAGTCTTGTCGGACTGATTTGGGTTACCAGTCCATCCCCAAACCATTGTGACCAGGATGGGAGCTGGCCATGTCCATGTCTTGAACCTCTCTTTGGGGTTTAGGGAGGAGTTAATCCCATGTAAACCACATGGATTGACAGTATGGGAGAAACGGTTTCCCAAAGGCAAATTAGGGTATTCTTACCACGCAGTGTGTGTGTGGTTGTGAGGCAGAGGGGGTGGGGGCTGGAGGCGCTGGGTGCTTGGCCAGCAGTGACAACAGTGGCGCCCTCCAGGAAGAACAGGTGGATCCAGCCATCTCCCATAGTTGTTTTCTTCTCCCTTTTAATTTTTTCTTACAGTGATTTCATCTTCAGCCTACCCGAAGAAATTGTGATTCCACAGGTCTGAGGTAGAGCCCAGAAATTATATGTTTACAAAATCGCCCCAAGTGGTTCTGCTGGGCAGAGGAGTTGAGGAACCATGATTCTAGTGGACAATCTTATTGCTCTCTGCTCCCTTCTCAAAATCAAAAGTGAGTATATGTGGGGCTCTGGCTTATAAAATGAGGAATGCCTTTTTACCTAAAGGACGTCAACATAAAGAACTCTTTATATATATATAATATATATATTTTTTCTAACAGAGTCTCACTCTGTCACCCCAGCTAGAAGAGTACAGTGGCGTCATCATAGCTCACTGCTGCCTCGAACTCCTGGGCTCAAGTGATCCTCCTGCCTCAGCCTCCCAAGTAGCTGGGACTACAGGCGTGCATCACAACACCCAGCTAATTTTTCTGTTTTTAGTAGAGATGGGGTCTCACTCTTGCTCAGGCTGGTCTCAAACTTGCTGAGCTCAAGCAATCCTCCCACCTCAGCCTCCCAGAGTGCTAAGATTACAGGCGTGAGCCACTGCACAGGCAAGAACTGTCTTTCTATTTTGGAACCAGAGAAAGGCAAATGTAAATTAATGAACCTGCTTCAAAGCCCATCCCCTACCCACCCCCAATCCTAGACAAACAGGAGGTTAGAGAAATGTCTCCTGTCCAAGATGCTAGAGCAGTCAGCAGGCCCACCAGAGGTCTTCATGCAAGGAGTCACTCATTAACCCTCAGCATGCACAGGGGTAGGAATCTTTGTCACCGTAGCAGGGAGTTGCTGAGGCATGGCTCTACTTTGGAAATGGTGCTTACTGTCATAGCTTAGGGTTGGGCAAGAAAGGCCATGCACAGGAGAGATGACAGTACCAGGTGGAGGAACTGGATCTCAGTTGAACATCAATTCTAACTCCCTGTGTGTGAGAATTTAGGACAAGCTGGAGATGGATTAGCTGCAATGCTGGAAGGTGGAGGGGGATGGGCAGGATTAGCCAAGTCGTCAAATCCCATTCTCTGTTACTGATCATAAGACACTGATTATTTTTCTACTATTTATTATTTTTCATATCTCTGTCACCTATGTTGTACATTCTTTGAAGGCCAGAACTTTACCTCATATCTTTTTCTATTCCCAGCACCTAGCCCAGTACCTTGTAGGCTACAGTTTCTTAAATAGTATCTTCCCACATGGATTTTATAATTTTGCAGAACATTTTTCTTGAAGCCCTTGAAAAATAGAACTGACTCTCTGTGGAGCTTCTGGAGCTTTGGGGAGATGGTAGGGTGTGGGATGAGTAGCCAGAGTACACCCCTGAAAAGTACAGTCAGGACATGGGGCCACCATGGTGCCTGGCACAGAGTAGGTACTCAGAGGGGCAAAAAATCAATGCAGCCTGCAGTAGGACAAGAGAAGGAGACTAGCACTGGTCTTTATGACCTCAGGAAGCAAATCAAACAACCCCCAGGAACAGTCTGAGTAGCAGCGGGTATCAGCACAGCAGCTGAGAAGAAAGAACAGCTGTAAATTTGGGTCTCAGAAACCAAACAAAAGAAATGATAGCACCATCCTGGCCCTTTAATGAGAATATTCTAATAAGAAAAAAAAAAACAACCATGCTAGTGGTGTAGGTCAAGCAAAACTTTCTTGCTCTGTAAAAATAATGACAATATAATTTGTAACAACTAACATTTTTTGAACACCAGGCACCATGCACATGTAATATGCAAGCATTGTTGAGCATTGCAAGATTAAATAAAATCTTACAACCACCCTAGAATGGTGGTCCACTTTACAGACCTCGGAGGAATTAAAAACTTGCCCCAAGCCCTCCACCTTGTAAGTGGAGCAGCTGGGTTTGAACCTAGACCTGAGTGACTCCAGAACCCACGTAGGAACTCTTGCACTGTGTGTCTCTTTGACCTTTTTCTGTTCTATTTGTGAACTGAGTCAGATTTCTTCTTGGCCCCTCCCTCTGCTAATGAAGGAATCTGGGCCAGTGAGCCCCTTGTTCAGTTCCAAAGGAGGACTGGACCCCCAGGGCTCAGCCTCTCTCAAGAGGCAGCTCCCAGAAGTCCAGGGCCGCTGAGTGATTCCTGTAAATCGAGATAAGAAAGGCTCTCATGGTGGTGGCTAGAGTCTGGGACCGAGTACCATGTAGAGATTGTCGGGGGCAGATGAATATGTGCAGCTCTAGGGAGCATCTGAGCTAGAGTTCTTCAAGGCTCTTCTCTTTCCCCAAGAGTCTCCAGGAGCTGGGTTGGCACTCCTCGCTGGGGCTAGGTCTGATGGGCAGAGGAAACCTCCTGCCCCAGGGCACAGGGGTAGGAAGGCAAGACTCTTGAAGGGTCTGTGCTCACAGAGTGGGATCAAGACAGGGACAGGGTAGGGGACCTGGAACTAGATGAAGACCCAGCCACAGCGGCAGCTTCTGGCAGCCACCTGCCTGGTTGAGATGGAAACGCTGATTCCAGCTCCAGCCCCCAGACAAGCTAAGAATATCCCAGAAAAGCAACAGCTACCACCCCCGCCCTTCTTGATCTGCTCCTACATCTGTAGCATTATGCTGGGCACCAGCGAGGCCAGGGAGGAGACGGGAGTGGGAGGAGGCAAAAAAGGGGCTTGGTGGAGGCAGGAGAAGGTGAACTGAGAAATAAAGCTTCCAGAGAAGGCTGGCAGGAATAGGCAGAGAGAACTGTTCTCAAGGGGCAGCAGAGAGAAGGGAAAGCAGAAGCCAGGGAGCTGGGGAGGGAAGACCAGGATGAGGATGGGAGAGGGCTGGCATTGGTAACCTAGATGAGAGAAATGACTCCCCTCCCATCAAGGAAGGAAGCAGAGCTTATGGCAGGGTAAAGGAGCCTCCAGCTCACCCCTGTCCTCTCTGTCCCCTTCATCCTGGACGCTCCAGCATCTAGCATTGGTGTCTTCTCTCCTCACCCCAGGGCATCACATTCCTCATCTGTGTTCCCAACACTATTCTTTGTTCAAAAAAACCTATATCGGGGCTCCTTGATTAAGTCCTTTAGCAAAGAGCCTGCTGGAATGAGAAAGACATGAGAATTCGGGGTCTCCCCCTTGCAGCTAGCAGCACCTCCTTTGTCAGTTTCATCCCATCTCTTTGCTCACCCCCTCTCCCCACTCTGTTACATTACCTGGAGAGGGGTTCTGCTCTCCTCCTCTGCCTTCCCAGGGCCTTACTCCTCCCCACCCACTCCTCCCTGGGGTAAGGGCCTCAGGAGAGGGAGGGAAGGCTGGGCTGGTACATACCCTCCCTCTTTGTACGCCTCAGGAGCTGAGACCCTGGGGTGGAGGTATTGGATGAGTGAGGGAGCCGGGGGCACACCAGGGTCTGGGCATTCAGATGGGCCTTTGTCCTGGCCATTTTAAGAACCTGTGCTATCATTAGCCTCTTTGTAGGGGCTCCTAGAAGACATGAGGGTACAACGACTTTGGGTTCTGGGACCTCCAGCCTTGATGTTTACTGGGGATACCTCGAGCCCCAGCCACTTATCCTCCTTTCCTTTACCTCCCCGCCTTTCAGTGGCCCATCTAAGGCTTGGAGGGACCCAGGGAGATTTACATTGCTGAGAGCGTGAGCTCCCCTCCCCTTCGTCTCCTGGGCTGAACTGCAGAGGCGCAGGCCTCACACGGATGCTGTGCACACAAAGCCTGAGCCCATCAGACAGAGCAGATTAGGAGAACCAGACAGGGCTGGAGCTGGAGAGTGAAACAGATTCGTGGGACAGATTTTATTTAGAATCAGAGCTGTGGAATTGAAAGAAGTTTTAAGAATCCTCTTTTAGTCCAATTCCTAAAATGTTATCTTATTCTTTTAATATTCATTTTTTGTCTGATAATAAAAGAACAATACACGGAATCCCTGCATTTTAATATGAAGAAACAGACGCCCTGAGAGCTGAAATGACTTCCCCAAGGTCATACAACTGGCAAGCATTAGATTAGGATTCCTGTCTCCTGCCTGCTAGACTATGGCCTCTCAGAAGGGAGATAGAAGGGCAAAAGGGAGGAAGAGGATGAGGAGCACTCCCTGAAACATTCCCTGAAAGATGGGGCCCACCTGCCCAGCTGGGTGAGTGAGGCAAAATTGGTGTGATCATCATTAATAAGGCCATAGTCCTACCTGGACTAAAACCTCGGTCCAGTACTTGCCTTAAAGAGCCTTCAGGAATAAGCAGTTATCTGAACAGGCACTTCTCTAAGTAACCTGTGAGAAACAGAGACAGACAAGGACCTTGGCCTCAGGGCCTTTGCCATCTAAGGGAGTCTGATACAGCCAGCACTGCTGCAGAGGAACACATGGGAACTGGACAGACAGAAGCAACGTGCAGATACTAATATAGGTAAGTAAATCACAGAATATAGGCCCTAAACATAATCCAACCAGAAAAGTACACTTACAGATGTGGTGAAGAAGCCACCACCCTTCCGTGAAGCCCACCTCCTCCATGAAGTCCTGGTTTCATTACATTTATTCCCCTTGGCCTCCACCCTGTAGAAACATAACGTCCTTCCCTCTCACCCTTTAATGCCTCCAGCTTATATATAACAGCAATGCTGTCACTCTTTATGGATCTCTGATTAGTTTGTCTTCTTGTCCTTTAAAATTTCATTCATATCCATCTTGGGCTGAGGACCCAGAGCCCAGCGCTTAGCCAAATTGTTAGGCATCAGCTGCTGCCGAGAAGAAGTTGGAAAGGCTGATGTCAGAAAGAGCATTAGGTCCCTTCTAATCAGTCCAAGAAAGCTTCTGGGAAGAGGTAGGATCTCAAGAGTTTGACAGAAGGTAGGTTGGTTGTCCAAGGGAGGATTCTTGCCAGGTGCTAGGAGCTCAGAGGTTCAGGAGGGATAACCAGAGCAGGAGGAGGGGAGTATGTGTGGGTCTGATGCAAGGCAAGGTGAAGAGCGAGGAATGGGAGTGGGAACCTCTGAAGCCCGTGGTTTTGGATCCCTGAAGCAAAGGACGAAATTCTTGGTTCTCATCAGAGGACAATAGGAGGTCAGAACCTGGGCCTAGAGGGGTGGTCCACAGTGGTGACACCATGGGTGCTGCATAGAAGATCTTGTCCCAAAATGACCCCAGCAATAGGCCTATGTCAATGAAGGACTCCTGGGAGCAGAGCTGGGAGGACTCACGTGCCATTCAGACCCACGTGCCCAGTGTTCTGCCAGCACAACTCAGTCTCTGTGGGGCCTGTCCTTAACTACTGGTGAGCTAACTGTTCCTTGGGTGTCAGATAAAGGCTGACTCAGAAAACCTTTTAGGATGAAGTGTAGCCAATTATAGGAGCTGAAAAGAGGGAACAATTTTTACAACTATGAGGAGAATGAGAGGTTTGGCAGGTCAGCTTGGGCTCCAAGAAAAGAAAGATCAGATCCAAGGGAGCAGGAGGTACCCTGTTGAGAAAGTGCCATACCACATAGAGGCCGAGTCAGGGAGGAGGGACAAGTCTGCATGGCTTTGGTGGTAAAAGGAAGGGAATCAAGACTGTAGGCCTCCGGGTGGGTGTGAGTGAGTGGGGGCTGTAGGATGGCTGAGAAATGCTGGTGCCTCTGGGGGCTGGAACTGTAGGCCAAGGGGGTTCTGGAACAGCCTGTCTAGAGTCACACACACACACACACACACACACACACACACACACACACATGCCCATACCGACCGGACAGCAGTGGTTCTCTGGAGCTGTGTTGGTGGTCTGTGAGGAACATGGAGGTGACACCAGGGGCAATTCTAAGGATTTTACTGTATTTATAGGCAGGGGTTTCTCTCCCCATCAAACCCACATCCACCTCCAAGGTCCACTTAAGAAGCTGGAAGACTCTTATACTGAGGGAGCCACAGGAAGCAGGCTCTGAGAAGGGTGGATATGGTCCTACAAGGCATATAGAACAGGCCTGGAAGCAACTGGGTTCAGGTAAGGCCCAGAGGGTCCAAAACCCAGAGCAAAGGGCCTGTGGGCACTGCGAAGGGAACAGATAGACCCGGAGAGAAGTGGGCAGGACCCAGCCTGACGGCTTGCCCCTGGGAGTAGAGAAAGCTAGGAACTTACCTGCAGGAAGCATTTAAATGAGGAAAACCCACCTTAACTGGAACCCAGGTCTGGGCCAGAGGTTAGCCCAACACTCCCAGCCTCCCTCTACACAGGAGGCCCCAACCACTGTCCAAGACTGGGGAGACCAACTAATCCAATTTCCAGTGTTTTCCCAGGGATCAACCACCCATCACCCACCCAAGTGTGTGTTGTAGGGACAACCAACCAAGAAGAGCTTCCCAGGGACCACGGCCCAGGGCCTGCCCCACAGGCTCAGCTGCAGAGAATCAGGCTGGCAAAAAGGCCTCAGGGACATATTTGAGGGTCTTTTTGCTCCCCCTACTTCCTCCTCCCCAAGCAAGGACCCCGAAGGAGGCGGGCTGTGACCTGTGGGAAGGCCACCATGCCAACACCCGTCACAGGCAGAGCAAAAATGTGCCAGCCCAGCAGCCCTCTATAGTGACCTGGAGGGCGGGAGGAGCGGCTCAAAACCCACCAGATCGGAGAAGCCAGTGCAGCGCGACCCATCTGGAACCGGGGAGTCCGGATGATGACACTCACTGCCCACATGGGCCCCCTACACATACTCAAAGGTGGGACGACAGAAGGTCGTTCCCACAGTTTCTCTGCCACCAGTGCATCAAAACAAGCTGACCCAGGCCCTAAGACCTGGAGAAGGTGGGAGCAACCACTCTCCCTCCTCAGCTCTGAGCCTAAGGGGGCCCCTGGCAACCACGACCACCTCCTCCCTCTTTACCCCTTCGGTGTAAGGGAAAGGACCTGCGGCGGAGGGTGGAGGTAGGGCGGGACTTGAAATTGGCATGTGAGATCCTATTGGTCAGACAAGCTGCCGGTCAGGAGGGCAGCTCGGGCAAGCATTGGCTGCGTGAGGCGGGGAGCGGCGCCGCGAAAGAAGGGGCCCAAGGGGTGGGGCTGACGCTGCAGCTGGCGCAGCTCAGACTCTGAGCAGCCGCCGCCGAGCAGCCAAGCAGCCACCTTCCCCCGCCAGTCCGCGCGCCCGGGCCGGGGCTAGGCCCCCCACCGCCGGGTCCCCCGGGGCTGCAGCAGCAGCGGCGCCGCCCGCGGTTCCCACCGGAGCCCGGGCGCCGGCCCCGCTCTGCAGGATGGGCACGGTGCTGTCTCTTTCCCCCGCCTCCTCGGCCAAAGGCCGGAGGCCCGGCGGGCTGCCCGAGGAGAAAAAGAAGGCGCCGCCCGCGGGGGACGAGGCGCTGGGGGGCTACGGGGCGCCGCCAGTGGGCAAGGGCGGCAAAGGCGAGAGCCGGCTCAAGCGGCCGTCCGTGCTCATCTCGGCGCTCACCTGGAAGCGCCTGGTGGCTGCGTCCGCCAAGAAGAAGAAAGGCAGCAAGAAGGTGACACCCAAGCCGGCATCCACGGGCCCCGACCCCCTGGTCCAGCAACGCAACCGCGAGAACCTTCTCCGCAAGGGCCGGGACCCCCCGGATGGAGGCGGCGCTGCCAAGCCCCTGGCCGTGCCAGTGCCCACCGTGCCCGCGGCCGCCGCCACCTGCGAGCCACCGTCGGGGGCCAGCGCGGCCGCCCAGCCGCCAGGCTCAGGCGGGGGAAAGCCTCCACCGCCGCCTCCCCCAGCCCCGCAGGCGGCGCCGCCAGTGCCTGGCGGCTCGCCGCGACGGGTCATAGTGCAGGCGTCCACCGGCGAGCTGCTTCGCTGTCTGGGCGACTTCGTGTGCCGACGCTGCTACCGCCTCAAGGAGCTGAGCCCAGGAGAGCTGGTGGGCTGGTTCCGCGGCGTGGACCGCTCCTTGCTGCTGCAGGGCTGGCAAGACCAGGCCTTCATTACGCCCGCCAACCTGGTGTTCGTGTACCTGCTGTGTCGCGAGTCGCTGCGTGGGGACGAGCTGGCGTCGGCCGCCGAGCTGCAGGCCGCCTTCCTCACCTGCCTCTACCTCGCCTACTCCTACATGGGCAACGAGATCTCCTACCCACTCAAGCCCTTCCTCGTGGAGCCCGACAAGGAGCGCTTCTGGCAGCGCTGCCTGCGCCTCATCCAGCGGCTCAGCCCGCAGATGCTGCGGCTCAACGCCGACCCCCACTTCTTCACGCAGGTCTTTCAAGACCTCAAGAATGAGGGCGAGGCCGCCGCCAGCGCCGGGGGTCCACCGAGCGGGGGCGCGCCCGCCGCCTCCTCGGCCGCCAGGGACAGCTGCGCGGCCGGAGCCAAGCACTGGACTATGAACCTGGACCGCTAGGGATACCCAGGGGCCGCGCCTGACCTCCGCCCCAGTCCCCGACACACACTCGGACGCCCCCGGGACCATCAAGCCACCGCGGCTGTTACCGCCGCTAGGCGACACAGCCTGGCCGAGGAGGAGCCGCCCCTGCCCCGCAGGGGAAGGTGGAGGCTGGGACACCAGAGGCCGAGGCGTCTGGATTTGCTGGGCGTGGAGTGGGGAGAGGGGATGAGCGCGGGAAGGGCACCCCCAGCCTCACCCTTTCCGTGTGCCTGCACCCCATCTCTCCATTTCTGCCTGGGTCTTCCTCTTCTCTGTGCTGTGCGTGTCTGTAAGTCTGTCTCCCCTCGGTTTTGTCCATTTTCTCGCCTCGTTTCTGTCTTCATCTTTCCTCCTGTCTGCATCCCCGTTTCCTCCCCTCCTTTTCCATTTTCGGTTCCCTGGGTGTGTGCGTTTCCATCTCCATCTTACTCCTTGCCTGACTGGACCGTATTGCCCCGTTTCTCCTCCTGCACCAGTGGCCCTATCTCCTCATCTTTTCTCTTTTCTCCTGCTCCTGTCATGTGTCACCATCTTCCCTCCTGTCTGCCTTCCCCCTCCATTTGTGTCAACCCGCATTTCTTCCCTTGACTGAGTCCCCATACCTCTCCCCAGAGCGAAGGGAACATTAGTTTTAATTTGGATGGACAGAGGTGCGGCGAGACACTGCAGCCCCAGGCGCCCAGACAAGCACCAGGATGGTCCCTCGCTCCACCCCCACCGCCTCTCCCCACCTTTTCCAACGTGTTGCATGCCGGGAGCCTGGGGGCGGGGAAGGGGCTGCTGGCTTCATTCAGGAGGCTGAGGTTTGGAGGCATAATCAACCTGGGTGACCACCCCAGCAGCCGCGCCTCGCGGACGGGTGGGAGGAGAAAGAAAACTCTTCTTACCCTGGAAGAGGGGCGCCCCTCTTCCTTATTCTTCTTACTCTTAGGTTTTATGTTTCCCCCCCTTTTAATTTATTTGGTTGTTTTTGGAGGGAGGGGGGAGGGGGGAAGGTTGGGCCTGGAACTGTCCGAGGTGCTGAGCTGGGGCGGGACCGGAATCCTCCCGGGAGAGTACCAGGGATTGGGTTGGGCCTGGGGCCGTGTCCAAGGTGCCAATGCCAATGATGCGGGCCGACGGCGCGGGCCGCACTGTCTGTCTGTCCGTCTGTCCCGGAGAGAACTATAAAGCGCTGGAAGCGCCTGCAGATGGTTTTGCGCCGGCCTTTCTTTGGGCCCCAGGAGGGAGGAAGTGGGAGCGGGAGTGGAACGGTCGTGAGAAGGGCGAGAGGGCAAGAGAGGGGGTCTAGTGGGGAAGATCGAGTCCCTGACAACTGCTACTTCTCCCCACCCCCACCATTGGCTTCCATCTTGCAGAGAGTAAAGAGTAAAGTGAGTTAGCCAAGGGCTGAGGCCTAGCGATAAAGCTGAATCCTTCTCCCCCCGCCTGCCTCCCTCTTGTCTAACCTAGCTCCCCATTAATACCAGGGTCACTTAGGGACTGAGTGGTGAGGACAGCAGTTATTCCCCTTCTATGATGTGACCCGTGGAGGCAGAACTAGCTAGTCGTTTTTGCTGCTTTTCTCTTCCTCCCCAATCTCTCTCCACCGTGTATGTGGTCAAGAGTCCAGTCAGGCCTAAGTCTGTGTTCACCACTCTCAAGTGGGGCCCGACTGCCACTCCCCCCCACTGGGTCGCTTCCAGGCTGCTTTGGTCTCACGCCCACACAGGGCAGTCTTGGGAGGCCCATTCCTCCTGCATCCTCAGAGCCTAGCCCTTCGTGGCCAAGGAGGCGCGGACCCAGGCTGCTGGGGAGACGGAAACCATTCTCCAGGATTGAAAGAAGAGAAAAACATGCTATTTAGCCCGAAATCCCTGCCCAGTCCCCATTGCTTTCTTAGCCAGATGGCTAAGCGCCCGGTTCAGTTTCATGGCCAGAGGAAGCCTGGCTTCAGCAAAGCGCTCGCGACTCGGACCCTGGTGGCCGCCGGGGCCACGAGGATCCAGAGAGAACCGGGCGGGGCGGGCAAAGACAAGGCCCAGGTTCGCTGTCCGTGGTGCTGACGGGTGCGCTCGGGCGGGGCGTGGGGGGTGGCTTGTAGAGGCAGAAAGAGTTGCGGACTCGGCCTCAGCTAGGTCTTTCGGATAATTTGGGAATAGGGTGTGATCTATCCTGGCGGCGAGTGACAGAAGTCTAGCCCGAGAACCCAAGGATGTCGGCTTCCACTTGCCCTCCTGGGGGGACAGGACTCGACTCTCCCCTGGCCTCATCCCCGAGCTCTTCTACCCGGCCTGGAGCCGGAAATCCCGAGTCCAGATTTGTGAATCGAGTTCCCGGGGGGAGGGGAAGAGCTGGCGGAAGGGAAGGCGGGAGCAGCCGCCCATTGGCTGGAATTTGGCGCAGTCAGCGCGGTGCCGTCATCTCTTTTGGTTTGGGAGGAGGGAGGGAGGATCACTTGGGTCACCCCGCGGCTGTCGCCATAGTAACCAGACTGAGAGGGCGGGGCAGCCTCTCCACTCTCCTGCCTCTGGCTGGTGAAAAAAAAAAAATCCTGGTCCGCCTTATTTGGAACTAGTTAGGGAGACTAGCTACTTGATTGGAGTTTCTGAGTTAGAGGAACCTAGAGGGGATGGGAAAGAGACCTGGGAGCCTACAGAGACCCACAAACATCCTGCCCTTGGGAGGCCTCTAGATACTGCCCCTGAAAGCAGGGACACAGCATCCTCCCTTTACTGCACACACGCGCAGGTCACACACACACACACACACACACACACCCCTCCAGGAACTTGTGGTCTGGCATTTGGAGACCTAGAATGAGAAAAAAGCCGCAGTGAGTAGTATCCAGTTAAATCTCACTTTCCTTGCCATGCCCCAAGGCATGAGGCGCTGCCATAATCCGATTAGGAGGGGAGGGACTGGAGAAGGATCAACACGAATACGTGGAAGAATTAGCCTCCTGGGTCAAACTTGATCAGAGTCCTGTTTTCTCAAGGAGAGGGCAGTTGTAAAGGGCCCAGAACAGTCTTCTGAGAAGGCGGGGGCGGGGGGCGGGGGCGAGAAGGGAGTAAGTGCAGAAACAGAGTAAGGCCCCTTCTCACTGCCCAGGAGTAATCGTGGGAAAAGTGAGTCCAAGCTGATGATGAGGTTGTGAAGAAGGCCCAGAGTTTTAGAGAGAGCCCAGCAGGGGAAAGGGGTGGACTGAGGAAAAAATGGAGATGGAGGATAGGAGACAGAAACCCAGCCGGAGCCATGACTCAGCACTTCCCTTCAGCAAAGTGCTAGAGTGATTCTCCAGCACAGGGGCCAGGGAGAGAGGAGCAGGAAAGCAAATGGGCAGGTAACAGGTGATCCACCCCTTTGCATGATATGTGCTGTTGCATGCATTGACACATAACCAAAGGCACACATTTTAACCCAGATGGGGGCACAAATGCATTTATACTGATGATGGCTCATCATTCATAACATATACACATCTCTACTCCCTCCATCCCTGCCCCCCTTCCTGGAGTAGAGGACAGTCTGTCCTGAGAGCCCTGGTTGCCTGTCCCTGGAATACCTTGGTATTTATTGGAAAAGGAAAAATACAAAAAAAGTCACAGATTGGGGGGGGTTGTCACGGTAACTGCTTTGCCTGCCAGCCAGGATGCCCTGCAACCAGAGCATCTGGCAGTCTCCAAGAGGACATCCTATGGTCTCTACCCACTAGGATCCTGCTTCAAGCACCCAGATGGGCACCTCTGGAAGATTTCTACAGTGGAGGCTGCTGAAGCAGCCCCTTTGGTTATGTCATTATGACCAGGGATAGCTGGAAGCCAGATAGAGGGACCTGACCTTCTTCATGTACTGCACTTTAAATGGCACTCCTGACCTCTTTATATATCACAATGTTTGCTGTGAGTGGCCTCAAAACAGCAAGATTAACACTTCAAAGACCTTTATTTATGATCATGACTTTCACTCTCAGCTTCTTGCCACATACCCTACAAAAAGGTCATCTATATCCGTATAGGTTAGGAGTGCAGATGAGGATAGAAAAAGTGTTTAGGTCAGTATGATGAAAGATTGGGTATAACATAGATAAACCACAGGACACAATCTTGGGACTCAAGTTCCTTTGACCTTAGTTTAACACATCAATGAAGTTTTTAGAGGCAGGCCTCTGTTGCACTTGCAGGCTGGCTGGCTGATTTCTCACCCCAGCCCTTTTTTCCTCACTATTCATGCTTAATCTCTTAGTTTCTGGTTTAAAATCATCCTGATCAAGTTTGCGGCTTCATGGGTTTTTTTTTTCCTGGATTCTTCCCTCTGTCCTTTTAGCAATTAGCTGCTCTCAAATTCTCTTCCTGCTTAGAGATATTGCCCAAAATAATTACTCTCCTCACTTAGACTTTTCCTCCACTTCTTTACACCCCTTAATTATTGTCTCCTGTGATGAATATTTAGCTTCAAGCCCATAAATCATAAAATTAATCTCTCTGTAGGTATTTTTATATATGACAACCTAAAAGGAAGGAGGAGTGATAATAAACAATATAGAGAAATAGATATTTCTTTACATCACAACATTTCTACATGCTATTCCTTTTTAAAAAAATTATTTACATATCATCCCAGAAAACACTGAATACCAGGAAAAGCCTAAAAGAAGAGTACCGATGAAGAGCTTGCCCTATCAGATATTAAAATGTGTTATACACCTAAGGTAGCTAAAATACATAGCACTGATATAGGAATAGACGTATCAGTGGAACAGAATAGATAATCTAAAGCTAAACTCTGGCATACATGGAAATTTAATATATGATAAAGGTACCATTTCAAATTCATTGGGGAAAAATGTGTTAGTCAGTAAATGGTTTTGATACAACTGGGTAGTCATTTATATGAAGAAAAAGGTCAATCTTGCCTCATTCTTTACCCCAAATAAATTTCAAGTTGATCAAAGATTTAATTTTTCTAAAACAGTTATAAAAAGCCTTAGAAGAGGGAACAATTTGAAAGTATCTATTTACATTTTAAATGTACATACCTTTCTACTCAGAAATTCCAACTTGTAGTATTGATGCTAGAGAAATACTTGAATATTTTTACAAAGAGACATGACAAGGATTTTTAATTGTTTGGACAGAGAAAAGTTGGAATCGACTTAAATATCCTTTGATAGCTTAGGGGTTAAATAAACTTTGATACATCCAAATTACTGAATATTATAGTATTTAGTTAAGCAGACTGAGTGTACTGACATGAAAGATCTCCAAAATATGGAGCTAAATTAAATTTGCATAACAATACATATTATACAATATCATTTATGCAAAAGCAAACTATAATTTTCTGTGTGTGTATGCGTATGGCTAGCAGAAGCTTGAGAAAGAGACACATCACGTCACTCTTAAGTGACTTCTGGGAAGGGATTGTAATTGAAATTGTCTAAAGGACTTTCACTTTTTCTGTGGAATTTAATTTTTTCCAATAAAATATATTAGTATATTGTTTGTATAATTAGAAAACAGTAATTAATATATGACAGTAGTTAAATTTTAAATAGAAAATACTTGGGAAAATATGGGTTATTTATTGTTGCTGTTGTTGCATCTTGGGGTAGTTGGAGAACATCTTTTTAGGAGTTGAGAGATCTTAACGGAAAAGATTGATTCATCTGACTCCGTCTAAGCTTTTGAATGTTAAGAAATAGAGAAAGAAGCAAAAAGAAAAAAATCATCACATACCCCTGACTTATTTTCTTCATAGCATTTTTCCCCACCTGATTTATTTTGTATCCTCTCAATAAAAACAAGATCGAAAGACCAGTGACCAACAGAGAACATATTTGCAACACACTATAATTTACAATAGAAAAATAGTTAAAACTGTGAAGAGGTAATTCACAAAAAGGAATGTAAACAATTGATAAACACGAAGATATTTTACTATTGACCAAAGAAATTCAAACCAAACCAGTAATGGGATATTGTGTCTCTTATACTTACAAATATTATAAAAATGGAAAATTCCAACCATGGGAAAAGCATGGGGAAATGAACATGATAGTTCAGTCTTTGGGGGAAAACGTGAAAGGGAGCATACTCTCTGATCCAGCTACCACATTTCCAGAAACATTCTCTAAGGAGATAAGTAGGAAAAGACCTGATACATGAATGCTTATTATAACATTGTTTATCATAATTAAAAAATTGGATACAACCTAAGTGAACCTCAGGACATTAAGTAAATTGTGATAAATTGATATTCATTGCAATATTATGGATCATTAAAAATTATACATCAATATATATTTATTGACATAAAAAAGACCATAACAAAGTGAAAATAACAGGTTAAAAACATTATACTTGGTCCCATTTCTGTGTGAGAGAGAGAGAGAGAGGGAGACCTTTAAACAGCTGTCCCCTTCTTGTCATTCAGATCTTGATAATAGCCACCTCCTTGCTGTCATCATCTCCCAAATTAATCTCAGCCTGTCCCACTGTCACCCTCCATCACATAACCCTGATTTATTTTCTTCATAGAATTTGTCCCCATCTGAAAATATATTATTATTACCTAAAAAGAAGAAAAATTGTAAGGAAAGAAAGAAAAAGATAATAGAGAGAGAGAGAAAGAAGGAAGGAAGAAACGGAGAAAGAGAGGAAGGGAAGGAGGGAGGGAGGAAGGAAGGAAAAGAGGAGGAGGGGAAAAGGGAGAAAGTGAGGCTGGGTAGTATCTGGCAAAGGTGAAACCCATGTGTACAGCCCTGTCCGCCTTCTCTCTCACACATCTCCAAAGTCCCTTTGCTCCCTACTTCTCAAGCTGTTTTCACATCCCCAGGGTTTACCAATGTCCCTTGCTGGATAACAGGGTTAGGCACCTTTCTAGCCCAGCAAGCATGTGTGTCTACACACACAGCACATATATGGTGCATACATGCACACAGAGCACAGACACACATATGAACACACTCTTATAAGGATCCATCCAAGACCATTTAAAGAACACTTCTCTTTTTCATAAGTGCCATAGAAGACTCACTGTCCCTTATTCAAATAACAAAGCTAGGGGAAATTTTTCTCTTTACATTAACTTGTTCATATCCTTTAAACTATGAGAACTGGCACAGTGCCTGGCATGCAGTAGGCTCTCAATAAATGAGAGCTGATGTTCATTCAGGTGATATCTGATTTTTTAATACAATAAATAATGTTATGATAAGCATTCATGTGTCAACTCTTTTCCCATTTATCACCTTCGGGCAATAAATAAATGAACTAAAAGGTAACAGTTTCTATGTTTGTGTTTGGTTGTCAATAAGTATACAACTAAATATATGTCTTTAGAACACAACTGTGGTAATTAACTCCTCCCAGATGTTTTACATTTCTCTTCTCTTTTCAGTTGTTCTTGATTTATGCTGGTTTGTTTTGTTTGGTTTTTTCTTTTTAATAGAGACAAGGTCTTGCACAGTCAACCAGGCTAGAGTGCAATGGTGTGATCACAACTCAATGCAATCTTGAACTCTCAAGCAATGCTCCTTCTTCAGCCTCCCAAGTAGCATACACCACCATGCCCAGCTATTTTTCTTATTTTTTGTAGAAATGGGGGTCTTGCTATGTTGCCCATAGCAAGATCTTGAACTCCTGGCTCAAGTGATCCTCCCCCCTCACCTCCCAAAATGCTGGGATTACAGGCGTGAACCACTGCACCTGGCCTATGCTGGGTTTTTTGGTTGGTTTTTGATTTGAATATTAAAACTTTTTTGAATTTTATTCTGGTACTTTTACAGTATCTTTATTTCGTTCTTTAATCTATTTTGGAATTTAATTTTGTATGTGGTGAGAAGTAGATATATAACTATTTTTCACAAATGAATAGCAAGTTGTACCAACCTTTGAACAGTCTTGCTTTGCCCCCAGTGAGTGCCATCTTATTATTTATGAAATTCCCACATATATGTGAATCTGTTCCAAGGTTCTATTCTGTTCCGTTGTTCTACTTAACTATTGCTGTGGCAAACCACACCTTTAGTAACTAGTTTCTCAGTACGTTCATTGTCCTTTTGCTAAAATTATCTTATCTATTCTTAAACATAGGCCAGAAAAACTTTAGAACCAAGCCTGTCAAGTTTCATAAAATTCCTTTGGGACTTGGATTGAGACTGCATCATTCTTATAAATCAATTTGGAGAGATCTGACAATTTTGCAAGATTGAGTCATTCCACTCAGGAACATGCTCAGTCTCTCCATTTATTCAGGCCTTCTTTAATGTTCTTTGGTGAAGATTTATAGTTTTTTTCACTTAAATGTTTCCCATGTTTTCATTTGGTTGATTTGGGAGCATATTTTCATTGCTGTTGTAAACCTGTTATCCCTAATTCTTTTCCTTCTTTTTACAGAGTTGTAGGATAACTGCAGACTTTTCTGTATGTTGATATTATACCTTACTGGAATTTCATTAGTTCTAATTGTTTTCCAGTTGGCTGTCTTGGATTTCCTAGATAAGCAGTCATATTGTCTGCAAAGAATATATATATATTTTTTTGAGACAGAGTCTCACTCTGTTGCCCGGGCTAGAGTACTGTGGCGTCAGCCTACCCCACAGAACCTCAAACTCCTGGGCTCAAGCGATCCTTCTGCCTCGGCCTCCCAGGTAGCTGGGACTACAGGCATGTGCCACCATGCCCGGCTAATTTTTTCTATATATTTTTAGCTGTCCAATTAATTTCTTTCTATTTTTGGTAGAGATGGGGTCTCGCTCTTGCTCAGGCTGGTCTCGAACTCCTGAGCTCAAACGATTGGCCCACCTCGGCCTCCCAGAGTGCTAGGATTACAGGCGTGAGCCACTGCGCCCAGCCTGAACAAGAATATTTTAGTATCTTCCTTTTCAGTATGTACACATAGCATATATCTTTTCCTGGCTTATTGCATTGACTAGGATCTCCAGTGCAATGTTTGGTGGTAGCAGTGATGAAAAGGTTAAAAGGGATAAAAAAGACATCCTTGCCTTGTCCCTAACTTTTATGGGAATGCTTCTCATGTTTCACCAACTGCTTTTCCATTTGAATATTCTGTTTTGTGTTCATTGCTATATAGTAAGTCATCTCAATTTTCAGGAAGTTGATAAAACTTTAACCAAAATAATTATTCAAATTGTCTGTCTGTGTGAAGCACCAACTTAGCCATGTTGGACTACATGGTCCTGGGTGTGTGCAATTTGGGGACATAGAAGGGCGTGGCTGAATGCCCCCCATGGGAATCTTTCTCCTCACTTGATATTTAAAGACTGTGTGATATCATGTGCAGAAAAAAAGACTATGATTCACAGATTTGAGTCTCTCCTCTACCACGTACTAGATGCTGATCTAAGACAGTTATTTAACTTCTCCGAATTTCAGTTTTCTCATCTATCAGATGGAAACAAATATCTCTGATTTATTGTATCTATCAAATGCGTATGATAGGAAAGACAATATTACTGTTGTTAGGGTAAACAACTATGGCTATGGTAATCAACACTCTTAATAAATATTGAAAAGGGATTAAGGGACAGAGACAGAGAGTCCAGAATGGAGCCCTGGGGTGCTCTGACCAGCTTTGCTAGCCCTGAGGCAGTGGGGAGCCCTGAGGACCAGACCTCCCATGAGCTATCCTGTGGCCTGGGTGACTGTTTATTCTTTGCTGCCAAGCGTTGGTCCCAGTGGGACGCATGTGCCTCTCTCTGGAATGCCAATCAGAGGATTTGCTTCAGCTACCAGTGTGTAGGTGCTTGTGCCAGCCTGGCCTAGCACAGCAGCATTCCTGAGTCCCTTCTGGAACTCCTCACTCCAGGGATCCCTCCACTGGTTTGGGCCAACAGGGAAGGAAGAACAGCTGAGTTTTGCCCCTACAACTCACCTACTTTGTGATCAGGGTTGAGGACAGATGCATCTTGGGACATCTTGGACACTAGGCCCTAAGAATAGCACACACACATGTGTATGCTAATGCCTGTACTAACATCCGTGCTACAGGGTGTAGTGGACATATCCTGAGATTCACAGCAAATCTGGGCTTTGCTATTTTCTCATTGTAAAATCTTGTGACTTTGTTTCTTTTGTCTGTTATGTAGGAATAATAATAACTTTCCCACTGTTAAAGAGGCTGTTGCAAGTATCAGGTAAAATTGTGTCTGTAGATGTGATCTGTAAGCCATAAATCATAGAATACATACAAGGTAGTCCCGATTCAGGCCCTCAGGTGTGCATCATAGAGGTGGCCATTGCACAGATGTATATGGAAGACAGATTCTAGAACTGCGTATTAAAGGTACAAAATTGGGCCGGGCACGGTGGCTTACGCCTGTAATTCTAGCACTCTGGGAGGCCGAGGTGGGCGGATTGTTTGAGCTCAGGAGTTTGAGACCAGCCTGAGCAAGAGCGAGACCCCGTCTCCACTAAAAATAGAAAGAAATTAATCGGACAACTAAAAATATATAGAAAAAATTAGCTGGGCATGGTGGCGCATGCCTGTAGTCCCAGCTACTTGGGAGGCTGAGGCAGTAGGATCGCTTGAGCCCAGGAGTTTGAGGTTGCTGTGAGTTAGGCCAACGCCATGGCACTCTAGCCCGGGCAACACAGTGAGACTCTGTCTCAAAAAAAAAAAAAGGTAGAAAACTAAGGGGAAGGGTTAGGGGATTGGGAAGATGATGACAGGACCCCTCCCCACTTTCCCCATTTGTTGTCCCACCTAGCATTGTCCCAGATCTCTCCACGCTGCAGAACAAAACAGACAGCCCTGCCTGGAACCTCCCTGACAAGCTCCTGCTGTGTTGCCAAGCAACTTGGCCTCCTCTTCCAGAAAAGGAATCTAATGCTCAGGACTTGGCCTTCCAGCCTCCTTTAGCTATTTGCTCTTCCTCCAACCTCAAAAGGACAGAAACTCGAGAAAGGAGCTTCTCTGACTCAGGGAGGAAGAGCTGGGGTGTAGAATTGGAGGATCAGACTGATGGGAAATGGTAGGAGCTTGCAAGGCTGGTCTTTGCTTCTGGGTAATCAGCGCTGAGGGCGATGACAGTTATGGAGCAGCCCTCTGTGCTAGGCACTTTAGGCACATGTTCCATCCTTGCAGCAAACCAAAACAGTAGGTGTAATCTCCATTTTACAATGAAGTCACTGAGGCCTGGAGAGAGTAAGCAGCCTTCTCAGTCCCACAGGGAACACACCGAGGTTGGGTCTGAAGCCACATCCGTCTGGGTTCCTTCTACTCTACCATATTGTTTGAGATAAGTGCAAGGGTCACAGTTGGCCATGAGACTTCTGAAATGCATTTCTCACACTTTGTTATTGTCTGGAATCCAGGATAAGTGCTGGAATTGAGAACCTGTCCTGGGTGTGGGCTAGACTTTGGGCATATAATCCTGCCACTTCCTGGGCCTCTCAGAATCGCAGAATCCGTGAGTGAGAACAAAGAGATAGTGGGCAGGAAGAGAGTGCAAACTGGGTTAACAGGGTGTGAATTGCATCTCTACCACACAGCTCTGTGATCCCAAGCAAGTTATTTAACATTTTGTGCTCAGATTTCCTCATCTATAGAATGGGAATAATACTAGAACCAACTCCAGAAGGTTGTAAGGAGTAAGTGAATGTAAGGCTATTTGAATAGTGCATGGCACATAAATGTTCAGTAAGTATTAGCCCTTATTATTATTACTTTTAGGAGGCTTTAGCGTATTAATTTCTTTCCCATCCTTAGTGGTTAAGAGAACTCAGTGCCTCTGAAATCAGACTGAGTTCAAATCCAACACTGCCCTTTCTCATTGTTTGACCTTAGAGAAGGTACTTAACCCCTCTGTGGCTCAGTTTTCTCATCTCTAAATTAGGAAAAAATAATAATATCTATTTCTGAGGACTGTTGTAAAGGTCAGATTCAATTTGGAGCCAGGTGTGCTACTCTAGAGGCTGAGGTGAGAGGATTGCTTGAGCCCAGGAGTTGGAGGCTGCAGTGAGCTAAGATCACACCACTGCACTCCAGCTTAGGTGACAGAGCAAGACACTGTCTCTAAAAAATAAAATAAAAATAAAAATAACAACAAATGCAATTTGGGTGTTAGTTAAGGTAATGTTAGTTGCTGTAAGATGCTGATCTAAGTCAGTTATTTAACTTCTCCGAATTTCAGTTTTCTCATCTATCAGATGGAAACAAATATCTCTGATTTATTGTATCTATCAAATGCCTATGATAGGAAAGACAATATTACTGTTGTTAGGGTAAACAACTATGGCTATGGTAATCAACACTCTTAATAAATATTGAAAAGGGATTAAGGGAC
>NW_012142745.1:989457-1049321 GCF_000956105.1 Propithecus coquereli
AAAAAAAAAAAAAAAAAATAAGAAGCTGGTTCTTGATGACATTCACCATGTGGGCCCAGGACAAAGTCTAGACTGGCATGGAAAAGTAAGCATGGCCACTCAAGTTCTTTCCCAGGGCATGTGGAGGGCATCTGATTGGGATTGGGGGGAGGGTGGGGAAGAGGCAGGTGCTTGCTTCGTTTTGGATCATGTTTGTTTGTTTAATAGAATGCACTGATATATGTACCAAGGTACTTATATAATCATTTAATCTTTACAGCAATGCCATGAGGCAGGTTCCATTATTATCATATCCATTTTGCACGTGAGGTAATTGAGGCAAAAAGAAATAGCTTGCTTCAGGTTACACAGCTTCTAAGTGACAAAGCCAGCACTCAAACCCAGGAAGTCCAGCCCAGAGCCTCTGCTCTCAACCACCAAGCTATGTTGCCTTTTGTTTACAAAGAAGGCTATGCTAGGCAAAAAGGAAACAGCAAACAAGATCCAATGAGAGAGAATTCTCAGACATAGAAAAATTCTCAGTCAATGGGACATTAAGCCACTTGCCTCTAGACGTGAGATGCACCATCCCAGGACAGAGGAGAGGCACAGGGAAATCCTGCTGACCAAACCAAAGTACAAAATGCCACTCAACTCAAGATACAGTCAGACCCCCACCCTGACCCCAGAGTACAGGGATCTACTCCAAGCTTGCAGGACCACAGTTGGCAAAGTCAAGGGTGCAAAAGGCATTGGGGCAACAAACAATCTCTGTTCTTTATCAGGAGCAAAAGTGCTTCCTTATCAGATGGGGGCCCAACAAAAGATGCTCAAAAGCTGTCAATTTGTTCTTTATAGTCAATTTTAGGTGGTGAACATCTGCAATGGGGAAGCAGAGGGTCAGGTTTACCTGAGGAAGAAGCTATCCAGGAAGGCCCAGCAACAGGGGGTCTGGTGGGATGGGCGTCACAGACTGGGACAGACTCTTCACTTCTCCAAGCCTCAGTTTCCTCCTGTGAAAATAGAGGTAACCATCCCCAGTTGGCAAGGTCATGGCCAGGTCAAAGGAAACACCACCTGTAAGGCATTAGCATAGGGCACAACCTGGCACAGAGTCAGGTTCAATGAATGGCAAAGCATATTTTTATTATCAGCAGGTCCACTTGACATGGATTATAAATAGCTCAAGGAACAAGTTAAATGCATTTTGGTGCGTTTTGAAGACACGTTGAAGGAAAGGTGAAGGCCAAAAGAGCAGAAGGCTCTGGAAAAAGTACATCACAGCAGCCCATTGCGATGCCTGTCTGTGGTCACATGAGAGTGCTCTGTGAGCCTTGGGACCCTAGGTAGTGTCATTGCTCAGTGACTGTGCAGGTCTCAGACAGTGTGGACATGGATGTCCTCATGTCCATCTGTAAGTGATGGCAGGGGGAGCTTAGTCACACAGAGCACACATTACCGGAGGAGAGACATGGGTCTGTGTAGTCCTGCATGGGAGTGATCCTAAAAACAAGGTGATCAAGGGCCACTCGGGGCTGTAGGGAAGTCACTCAGAGCAGTGGGAAAAGGCCTGGCAGAGGAACCAGAAGACACAGGTCCTAGAAGAAGCCCTGAGATTTCAGCCAAGTTATTTAACATCTTGAGCCTTGCTTTATTTATCTTCCAAGCAGATAGAGCAATGCCTGCCTGTCTTCCTCCCTAAGCTTGGAGAGGATCAATAAAACAATGGAAGTGAAAGCATTTTGTAAACTCTGTAGCGCAAGCACATGGACAGGTGGAAGGGAATGAGCTATGTTTTCACCAGTGACTTGAGTGAGGGGATAGGGAAAAGGCTCAGAACTTCAGGGAATGCAAGAGGGGCTGGACTCTGGATTGGGAGAGGGAAGCAATGGTGGAATTAATACCTTAGAGGGCCAAGGACCAAGGAGTTAAAGGTCAATGAGGACAGGACTGGACCCTCAGGAAGCTGAGTGTGTTAAGAGTGTGGCTTTTTCTGGGCTTGGGTGGAGTAGAGTCCTCCAAGGACCACAGTAACCCAGGGCTTGGAGACATCACAAAGGCAGGGCAGCTCCCAGGGCTGAGACAGCCTGGAGAAGAGGACATCCATCTATAGGATTCTGAGGCTGGATTTGACCTTATCAATCGTTTTGGACAGATGTTTTCCTGGCTCGTCTTTTTTTGGAACAGAGAGAACCTAGGTGACCCCTAAGGTTCCACAGAGCAGAGTTTGCAAAGCCCTCATTATTTTAATGGGATGAGAATGGAATCCCAGAAAAGAGATGTGATTTCCTGAAGGTCACATAGCAAGTCGTTGCCAAGCTGCAACTGGAACTCAGCTTTTCTGGTTCCTGGCCCTATATCTTAGCTTCCCAAACTGGCTATGTGTACAAGAAAGAACAGAGGGGCAGGGGGAGCTTTCAGGATGTGATTTCATAGGTGAGAAGATCCCTTAATCTAACAACATCTCCAGCTGCCCAGCAATGACTGAAATCCCTGCTTTACTGACTCACAGTCTCAAAGTTAGAGAAATCACCTGGTCCACCTCCCCTCTCTACCTCTCATGCAGGGTCTGCTGAACACTCTGGTGACAGAGAACTCACCTCACACGTCCCATGGCAGAGGCCCTTCATTAGATCAAGGTGACTTGTCTTACTGGAGCCTCCAACCACGTGTCCCAGTACTGCCCTTAGTCACATGCATCTAGGTCCCCTCTCTCAGGACAGCTCTTTGAATAAACTCACATTGTTGTTGGTTTTCCAACGTTTTTCCTCGTTACTTGCTGGGTCCACTATGCAGTGTGTCCTCTGTTTGGTCTTCTCCTGAAAGTGTTACCTAACACTGCACAGTATTCTTGGGAAGTGGGTCACTTCCTTCATCCTAGGTGCCATAACTCCATCAACGCCTCCTCAGATCACAAGGATTTTTCTGCATTTCATGCTACAGGCTCCCATTTAATGTCGCATTGACTAAGACATCACTAATTGACACACAGGCTCTGCTGAGCCCCACCCTTGCCAAGGCTCATACTCTGGCCTCCTGTTGTTTCATTTAAAGATCTAAGAGCAGGGCCTCACACTCCTTGCTAAGAAATTTTACTATGTTACCCTCAGCCTACAATGCTTAGCAGGCCAGATCTTTGTGGATCCTGGCTCTGTCTCCCCAGGGCATTTCTTCTCCCTCTCAGCTTCCTGCCCTCTGCAAACAAGGCTGTAAAGAGTCCCTCTGCCTCTCCATGTACGTCACTCAGGCCCTCCCCAGGCTGGACTCCTGCCCTGGCTCATCAACTTGATGAATATACGAGCCTACCCCCACCTCAGGAGGCCTGTGGTGCACAGTGACATGGCACATGCTATGCCCCAACAATAGATGGCTAAAGCAGGGTATCGTGAAGTTTTCCAAGGCGTAGAGAAAAGGAAGGAGATCATGACAAAGTTACCGATAGTGCCCTCTGTGTAATGGGACTACAGGGGATTTCTCTGGGCCTATCTTCACTCCTCAGCAAACCAACACTTAATGGAGGCCTTAATGTGTGTGTTTTCCAAAGTTCTACATTGAGTATATTATTTGGAGGGCGGACGGGATCCGCGCGGTCAGGGCGGGGCAGCCGCAGACCGAGTATATTATTTGGAAAACCAGAAAAAAATAAAGTGACAAATAAAATGAAAGTAAATAAAGACTCTTTCCCTATGTGGACCTGGACGAATTCATCAGCACTCCTTGGGAAGGGGCACTCAGGCCACCTAATTGTCCAGCTTTGCTATGAATTTCCCCTTCCTGCCCACAGGGCACAGGGAACTCTCCTCAGCTGCCTTGTGAGAGCCCAGGGCATTCTCCCACCCGCTGGGAGGATCCTTGGTCCAGGAAGAGATCGCTTCCTTGCTTCCTTCTGCTGAGGGAAAGAAGCCGGAACCTGGGGAGGGGAGTCAGGAGCTGGCCTCCAAGTCTCAGCTGTCACTTTAGGCACCTTCACTAGCTTTGTTTTCCTCTAAGGGAAGGTGTTTAAGGCAGTTTTCTTGCCAACAGGGTTTGGAAAAGGTGGGAAGAGAACACATGGGCTGTGGCCCTGGTGGGTGCAGTATTCAGAAGGGCCTTCAGGGTGGTGAGGAAAAGGGCTCAGCCAGGAGAATGATCCACTCGACCCACTTCCCAGACTTCCCAAGGCCGGACCTAGGATGCAGGGCCAGAGTTCCCCTTTGCACCCTCCTCTCTGAAGGCCAAAGAAGGCCTGGAGGCGACTGGGCCCTCCTGTCCTCAGCATAGTGAGGCACCTGAGTCGCCACCACGCGACGCACAAAGCCCTCCGTGGCTTAGGTGCAAAACCTGGCCCTGGCTTGGCCTCATCTGAACAGCAGAGGGCGCGCGGCACCCGCGGGCCCGGCTGGGAGCCGCCAGCGCAGGAGGCGGGCGGGCGGGAGATCCCTTCAGAAACCCAGGCGGCAGATCCACAGAAAAGATAGCGACAGATACTCGGGGCAGGGGCGGTCTGTGTGTGGGAGAGAAAGTGGAAGTGAGAGCGGGATGGGCGGGGGTGTGTGGGAAGGGGATGGAGATGGGCAGGGGATGAAATGGAGGGGCTGAGGGAAGGCTGGGATGTTGGGATGAGGTGGGAGGTGGGGGCAGGTGAGATAGGGAGCGTGGGATGTGGGAGCTTGTTGGGAAGGAAGTTGGGATGAGGTGCGGTAGGGTGGGGGGTGAAGGAGGGGTGAGGCGCGGGGTCGACGGAGCGGGGTGCAGCAGGGCGTCTCCCTCTTAGGCTCGCCCGCCTGCCGGGGCGCCTGGCTTCGGGCCAGCAGCACGCGAGCCCGCTCTGCGCTCCTCTGAGGCTCTTCCCGGGCAGATCTTTCTGCTCGGGCCTGGCCTGAGCCTCTCCCTCCTTTCCCCCTGCAGACAGGTTCTGGTGCAGCAAAGAACAGAGCTGAGGCGGGCGGGGAGCTCGGAGCTTTAATGGGGCGAGAAGGGAATAGAACGCGCTGGGCCCTCCTGCCCGAGTGCGGGGACTGGGGGAAGGGGACCGTGTGTCATGAGGGCCAGTGGCCCTTACCAAACCCGCTCAGGTCCCGGAAAGGACAGTGAGAGGCCTCCGCGTGCTGGGTTGGGGGCAGTTCCGGGGAGAAGAGAAAAAAGGAGAAAAGATTTGGAATTCGAAAAAGAGGGGCCATAATAAACGGGGCTTCAGGAGCCAGACCAAGGTGCGAGTGGAGGGGAGACAAGACAGAGGTTCCAGAACCCCTTTCCGGGATCTGGAGACCCAGAAGGAGGTAAAACTTAAGGGGTGGGCACAATCGCCCTCCTCCAGGGATTAGGGGATGAGGTGCGGGCAAGCCCAGTGTTAGAAGGGGATTGCGGAGGCTTCCGGTCCCTTCCCCCGGGGCTGGGTGCTGCAGGTGGAGTAAAATCTGGGGTAAAGGAAGGTTGGGGGAGGCGCCAGGCCTCCTCCTGGGAATGTGGCCGGGGCTGGGCGAGGCTCTGGGCCTTCGGGATCCCGGCCGCCCCGTCTAGTGGTAATGCCCCCCCAAGTGCGAGGCGGCGGCCACTGCGCCGAAGGGCCCGGGCGGGGGCTGCAAGCCCGGGCTGGGGTAGAGCGCGGCGGTGGTGGCGGCGGCGGCGGTGGCGGCGGGGCCCGGGCCCGGCCAGTAGGAGAAGCCGGCGGGCGCTACGCCGGCCGAGGCGGCCATGAGGTTGAGTTTGGAGAGGCCGGGGAAGGGCAGCGGGGCGAGGCCGGCGGGCAGCTTGTAGAGCGCGCCGTCCTGGGCGGCAGCTGCGGCGGCGGCGGCGGCGGCCGCGGCGTGGGCGTGCGCGGGCGGCGGCTGGCAGGCCTGCGCCAGGCCCTGGAAGTCGAAGCGGTAGGCGTAGCGCTTGCCGTGCACCTTGCTCATGATGTTTTTGTCGTAGTAGTAGCGAAGTGCGCGGCTCAGCTTATCGTAGTTCATGTTGGGCTTGCTCTTGCGCTCGCCCCAGCGCCGCGCCACCTCGTCGGGGTCCGTGAGCTTGAACTCGCCGTGGCCGCCCTCCCATGCGATGCAGCCGGCGTTCGCGCGGTCGGCCAGCAGCTCCAGCAGAAACTGCCACAGCTGGATCTGCCCGCTGCCTGTGGGGAGGGGGAGGTCAGCCACAGGTAGGAGAGGGAGGCTGGAAGTGGGGAAGGAGTGAACGAGCGTCGGGCAGGGAAAGGGCGCGTCCAGCTGGAGCGGCCGGCCAGGGAGTGACTGATCAGCAGAGCGTCCTAGCCACCACCGCGCTTTTGCACAATGGAAGCGCGGCTTCCACTTAGGAGGACGCAGCGCCTCGACACAAGGTGTTGTGGGAACTAGGAGGAGAAGGGGAAGAAGCATTGCCTCCCCCACCTGGATGCACCTAGGCATTCGGCTATCCAAGGTGACCAAGGGCCAGGTATCAGCCCCTACTGCCACCTCGGCGGGGCACCCTTATTCAGGAGAGAGCCTGCACAAACGCTGGACCACGCCCAGAGATCCGGATGGGAAGGGGCAGGCCTACAGCACGACAACCCCGCCACTCCTGGACAAGGCCCAGCCAGTTCCCGGTCCCCAAATGCCTGAGGTGGGGTGGCGGCTGACTTCCTTGCGATACCACATCGGACAGCAATAGGGACAGTGCCACCCTGTACGTGAGGAGTGGGGCAGGCTCCCAGAGGCTCCCCATCGTAGCCACCTTCAGGTGCGCGGAGCTCTGCGCTGGTGCTGCTGGTGTTTGGTCTCTTTTTTCGGAACAGGCGGGATTCCCTGTGTGCAAAGGTGCCACGATTCCCTGGAGCCTGATGAACAGCTCCGAGGAGGGGAGAGAGGACTGAGAAGCTGTTGTGCTCGGCTCCCGGCCTCCTCCGGGCCTTGGCTGATATCCCTCCGGATCTGGGGGTTGCCGAAGGTGGCAAGGAGGTTTTTCTCGGATATGCGGGTGATGAGAGAGTGGGGTCCCCAGAATTCCCGCTCCCCTGTCTTGGAGCCTCAAGCAGACAGGCAGAGAAAAATCTCGATAGAAGTACCCCACTCCCCTTCAGAATAAAACAGGTTTTCCTCGAAGTTGTCTGGTTACTGCCTCAAATCGAGTCTGGTGACTCCCACTCCCTTTTTCAACCACTAGCTTAGAACCCAGACGCTAGCTACCCTCTCCCATAATCTCAATCCCAATCTCTCCAAGTCAGCCCAGGGAGGAGCTTCCTGGCTCCAGGTCACCAGCCATTCAGTTGGGTCAGAAGCTAGGGAAAATCTGGGTACAAATGTGCACCTGGCACCGATGGGGATGCAACATCAGAGGCTGGGAGACCTGTTTCTGTTGGGCCTTGTTGTTTCCTTATGGATAGAGCAGTTGCCGACCTCGGTTTGTGTGTGTGTGTGTGTGTGTATGTGTGTGTGTGTGGTTACTGTAACTTGGTAAGATCTAGGGTACCCACTGGTGGGGCTGTGAGGAGGCGTCGCCTGGAGGGCCAGCCTCTAAGAGAGCAATTTAGCAACCCCGGAGCACCGGTGGTGAACCTAGGAATCAACTATAATGGCTGGCCGGACTTTGCCGGCAGAGTTGGCCAGCGCAGGAGGGTGCAGCAGAAGGCACTGGCTCGGGTCTAGTAGTTGGGCAGCCCCGCATGGCCAGGGAGTAATTCTCTGGGTCCCCTTGCCAAGTGGCGCGTACTTGCGTTCCTACTGCCGGCAGGGAAAGGATGCCAAGCACCTCAGCCTCGGCCCCAAAGCCTGGAAAACCACATGCTGCACAAAAAGGGATAGGATCCTCTCCGTCTGCCTTGGCCTGAAAGTTCAGACCTGGGACTCGGGAGATGCAGTAGCCCAAAGCCAAGTGAATGCCTCCCCGGGGCCTCCTCACAATCGGGCCAGGACCCTACGCTTGTCAGAACCGGGCCTGCACATCGCTCCCGCTCTCTGCCCCAGTGGTGGTGGTGCCCGTCCTATTGGGGTCTGTGTCCCGGACCCCATCCACTGCCCTCGCCTCCGCCTGCCCAATGCGACCGCCTGCTCACCTTTCTGCACCGCAGGACTCAGCGGCCCCCAGCCCGGGCTCTTCCCTTCCTTGAAGAGACTGTCTCCGACAGGATCTGCGGCAGCAGAAGAAAACAGTCAGGCGGACCCAGGCGGAAGTTATGGGTTTGACCGAAAGGGCCCCGGGCCAAGGCTCGAGGGGGTGCCAGGCTTGAGGCTGGGGGCCCCGGCCACCCGGCTCCTCCTCCCGGACTCCGGCCCCGGCGCGCGCCTCGCGGAGCCCCTCGGTAGCGCCCAAGTCAGGAAACGCGTCCAGGAAAAAGGAAATCCGCTTTCCGAAGGGGCCGGCTGGAGCCTTATAAAGCCGAGCGGGGATTGCGCCAGCCGAGCCGGAGCGTGCGGAGCCCATCGGAGAGAAGAGGAGGGCGCCTGGAGGGCCGGGCGCATGCGAATGCTCGGAGCACGAAGGTGAGGGGCGGCGAGAGCGCAGGGGCGACGCCCGGCGGACCACAGCCTCCCCGCACGGCTAGAGCACGGAGTCCCCCACCACGCCTAAGACCACTGCTTCCCCCACCAGGCTCTTTCAGGCCCCTGAGCCCCCGCCCTTGGCCTCCCAGGTCCCCTGTCTGCTCACTTCGAATCCCTTAGACCCCACTCTGAAACCCAGAGCTCTCTATCTGCCTTTAAGTTCCCCCTAAATTGCAATCAGTTTTCCCAGCAATCCAAATCTCTGAAGCGCGTCCCCTTCCTTTGGACCCCGGCACCCCTTTGTCTTGCCCGAGCCAGACTTCCCGCCCCAGGTCCTGGTGCCTCCAGCCCCCGGCTGGTCCCTGGTACCTGGCAGGTACATGTTGATCAGCAGGGGCTGGGAGGCGCCGCTCTGTCTCATCGCCGCCGGGGACTGGGCGGTGGGAGTTGGGGGGGACCAGGAGGGGGGCGCGTCAGGCTTTGCGCTCCGGGGCACCGATCCCCGCCCGAGAGGACCGCGGGTGACAGGGAAGAGAAGACGGCGCCCGTTCGGCAGGGCCTGGCGGGAGGGGGCAGCGCGGGCGTGGCGGGGGATGGGGGGGGTCCTGGAGCAACGCTCCCAGCTACGGGGCCGCTTGGAACCCTCCGGCCCCGGCGCGGGCAGGGGCCGCAATTTCCGTTTTAATTAAAGCGCGGCCGCCTCGGCCCCCGGGACCCCGCCCCCGCCCCGCTTATCGTCCCATCGCAATAAAGTCTCTAACGCGCCGCGCCACAGCCAAGCGCACCCAGCAGCCCCCCGCGCCCCGCAGCCGGGGAGACGCGCGGGGGATGGGCCCGGGCCGCTCTGATGGGGGCCGGAGCGTGTTTCTTTTCCGCCTCCCTGACTCTCTGCAAACAGTGACAGGGCGGGTGTACCCGGCCCCACCTCGGACCCCAGCGGCCCCAGCCTCCTCCCCAGAGCCCTTTCCTTCCGCTCCGCTCCCCTGGCCGCTCACTCTCCTCCCCTTCTTCCCCCTACTCCCACCCCCACCCCCACCCGGGTTGCCGTCTCTAGGCTGCGTTATCTGCATCTTCACTTTTAAATTTCCGCTTCCCTCCCTCTCTCCTGTCGCTGCGCTCCCGGTCCTGCAGCCGTTGCTCCCTTTATCTCTGCCCACACCCCCCCATCGCGCCTTCTCCCTCCTCCCCTTCTCCCACTCTCTGCTCTCCCCTAGAGACCCGAATCTCCTGCTTCCTGCCTTTCTACAGCCCCCACGCTAAGGCGGGGTTCTGGGGCATCATCCCTGGCAACTTTTCTAGGGTGGCCCCCTCGTCTGGCCTCCGCACCCCTTTCTAGGTCTCTCCTTTTGCCTAGTCTCCATGCCTCTTTTCTCTCCTACTCCCATCTCCCTCCGTCCGCACCAGCTTCCTCTCTCCTTCTCCCTCTCCCTCCACTCCTTTTGTCACTCATTCAGTCTCCACCCATTGGTAGTGGCCTGGCCAGCTGCCATGCTCTGAGGACATTTAGAGTCTGTCCTGGCTTTTCCTGGTGGGCCCCTTCCACTTCCCCTACCACTATCCTCCCGGGCCTTCCCCATCCCCTGTCATCCCAGTCTGCCACCACTCTCACAAGCACTCCTGTCCCGGCTCTCCCTGAGCCAGGTAGTAAGACAGGGCTGTGTACCATACAAGGCTAAAATCCACTCCAAGAAAGGTGCACCTTTTTCTAACTCATGCAAAGATGTTGATGTCGCCAGGTGGCCTACAGTCTCTGGGTACCTGTGGGACTTCCTGGCTCTGGAGAGGCAGACTAAGGAGGGACGCTAGCTGAAAATGAGGCCCTGGGCCAGGAGCCCCCCTTCTGCAGCCATGCAGCACCTGGTGGCTACTGTCAGGACTAGTATTTGCAAGGTCTTGCTCTCTCACTGCTTGAGCCCAGGGGTTGAGGAGGCCTGGGAGGGGGCAGGTCTCCTGCAGGGTCTCTGGTCCTGGGGTACCTGATGGAGGATGGCTGGAAAATCCTACCCCTGGGAGTCTTCAGGGCCCCTGTCCACCCTCATTTGCTGTAACTGCAGGAGTGTTCATCTTTGCTGGTGGAGGGTGCCAAGGAGCCAGGGAGGAACGTGGGAGGCAGAGTCGAGGGTGGGGGGAAGACTGACATTCCCCAGAGAGCCCTAGAGGGACAGAGATGGAGGCTTCAGGATGTGGACAATGGAACCTGGTGGGAGCAAAGACAAGAGATTGGGATGTTCCCTGGAGACCAAATTCAGGGCTCTGCAGGAGGGGAGGGCTTAAGGGTGGGGCCAAATCCCAATCCTCCTCATTCCCTCTTCCTGCTTCCCCAAGCTGCTATCAACAGAAAACAAGGAGCAGGAGGTAACAGCTGGGAGAGCTGGGAGACATTGAAGTTCACCCAATTAATGCTGTCAGCAGGAGATTGAGGTAGAAGGGACAGGTACTCAGAGAGGGGCTGTACCCAGACATCCCAGCTCTGAGCTGGCCAAGGATGGACAACACAGGCTTTGTGCCCCAGCCTTACCGAGGACTCAGTTGCTGAAGGGATGGGGCACCAAGGGATGTTTGTGTGGGAGGGGGAGTCCCCCACTCCACCTGGGTCTTGACCTTCTCCATCCCCTCCTGCTGCCAGTGCTACCAGGAAGGCCAGTGGGAGAGTCCTTGGCAGTTTCCCCTTCATCTCCCTACTACCCAGCTGGGTGCTGGTCCCATGGCCCCATGGGGTTCTGCAGCCAGCCTGCCCAGAATGGAAGGATGGGAAGGTGAAATCATTCAGGCCCAGACTGGCTGGTGACACCCATTCCATAGCTGCAGATGGGTGTGGGAGCAGAGCCTGGCCCCTGGGTCTAGGAAAACCTAAAAGGTCCATGCTGACAATGACTGTCCTTGACTCCTTCCTTGTATGGATGGGGAACCTGAGACCCAGACACCCATGCCCTTGTCAGGGTCACATTTCTAGTTCCTGAAGCCATCTTGCCAACTCTTCCCAGTGACCACAGATCCTCCTGGAGGGAGGGCAGCTCAGTCAAGGGCAGACAGCAGATCTCCCATTGCTCCTTGCCTGCTCTCCAAAGCAGGCGGTGGGGAGATGGGCTGCGGGCTCTGAAGTCCGTTTGTCTTGGTTCTGGGTTCAACTCCTGGCTCCCCCATTTCCTAGTTGTGTGACTTTGAGGGAAGTTACATAACCTCTGGGGCCCACAGAAGGCTCTGCTGCGGCTTGAGGCTTTTAGCCACAGCTCTGGCCAGCCTCCACTTAGCTTGGCTTTGGGACCAGGAGCCCTGGGTTCAAATCCTGGCTTTGTCAACAATTAAGTGGGTGACCTCATCAAGGTTTCTCCTCAGAGCCCCAGTTTGTTCATTGGTAAAATAGATGAAAAACTGAGGGTATTAGGATCATATGCAACAGGTGCCATGGGCTGTAGAGCTCATTTAAGTGTGAAGAAGAATTCATACCCCACCTAGAGCTCCATACATTAGTTCCCCGACCCAACCCTAAGGTCCATGGGGGGGAGGTTGGGAAGGGGGAGGCAGGGAGGAGAGAGGAGAAGGAGGGCCCTGCATTGACTGACCCAATACTTTTCCATAACACCACAAACATTTTCAGAGGTTTCTCACTGAATCTTCCCAACAACACTGTGAGACTGATGAGGCAGGGATCAATAGCCCCAGTCTACAGCCGAGAAAATTGAGGCTCAGGGATGCTGTGATTGGGCCCCAGGTATTCTGATGCATGGTCCAGGGCTCTTCCCAAAGGAACAGCTGCCTGGCTTTGCACAGCTGGACCCCTGGGAACTTCCCAGGTCCAAGTCTGACTGTTCTCTAACATTGCCCTGCCTCCCTGGGCTAGGGCAATGATCTGGGCCACCTTTCCACACTGATATATCCACTGGGGGCTTGAAAACACAAGAACTCCTGAAAGACAGATAGGGTGGGGGCTCCCAAGGGCCTTGGGAGGATCCACCTATACGAGGGTGGGGGTATCATTAACTAGGCCAAAGAGGAAACCGGGAAAAACTACACAAGTGCCAGAGACTCTGATCACTGCTACCATACTCAGCCCCACCATGGCTGTGGGCCTCTGCCACCTGCCTCAGATTCCAGGCTCACTCTGTCAGTGGCTGGGAGGTGGCTTCTACAGCTCGCCAGTCCTCCAAAAGGTAGGGAGAGAGAGGAAGAGTGGAGAGGGGTGTGTTTGGAGCAGCAGAGAGGAGGGATATGAAAATGCTTCGCACACCACTCGACACCACTCAGGGGATTATTATTCAGGCAAAGGGGCCAGGAACTGGGCTCAGAGAGAGGAAGTCTCCCCTTTGGAATGCCCTGGGAGGCAGTGGGACTTCCCACTAATTTCCCTCCTGGCAGTGGAGGAAGGGGGCCTATTGAAAGAAGCTCACAGGCTTCCCTGGCTGGGTAGGGAACCAGGGTGAGTATAAATGCTGAAAATGCTCTGGGGGTTAGACTAGAACCCAACAAAGCTTCTGCCTAGGGTTCAAGAAGTTTTGGCTAGTCCTATGGTAGTGGGTTATCAGAACTCATTACCATTAGTGTCACTAAAGCTGGTATACAACCCCACTGCTAAATTTTACTGGCTTTAAAAAAATTTTTGCTCTGCATGATGGTATCTGGTCCAGAGGGTGTGTGGAGATTGAAATCCAGATATGAGCCCTGCTGTGGGGGCGTGTCCACCCCACCTAGAAGATGACAAAGGTGCCATCAGGGCTAGCAGTACCCCTGGCCCGTGTTGGTGGGCCTTTACCAAGGAGAGGGCTTTTAATGAGGAAAAGTGTGAGACTGGTGGTATTTAACAGAATCTGCAAGATTTTTCGGCGTCTCATTCTGTTGCCCAGGCTGGAGTACAGTGGCGCAATCATAGCTGTCTGTGACCTCGAATTCCTGTGCTCAAGTGATCCTCCTGCCTCCTCTGCCTCCCAAGTCACTGGAACTACAGTCATGAGCCACCACGCCTGCCTCCAGGATCCCCAAGATTCTTACCAGCAGTTTCCTCTCAGCTCCGCCAGAGCCCACCCACGTATATCCTAAGCCAGTTTATGCTTGATAGTCAAGGGTCCTGGAGCCCGAGGGGGAGGATCAGGCTGGCAGGGAGGGACCCTTAGAAGGATGAGGACGGAGATCACAAAGTAAGACACCAAGGAGGCAAGAGGGACAGGCAGGTTCAGGAGGCTTTATTGAGGGTCCTCAGGGGAGGCGTCTCAGGCCATGGAACCTAGTGCTGGACTCTCCGAATGGACTGCAGCTGTCCTGTGTGGGCCTGTGTGCCAAACTCGCTGTAGGCGCGGAACTCCCCGCTGTGCCGGTCCCTCTCCAACACATACTGGTAGCCGCGGTAGCCTGGGTACTGGTAGGCCACCCACCTAGGCCAGCAAGGGCACAGAGGTGATGAGTAGGCTTTGCTCCCACCCGCGCCTATGTCTTCATTAGTGGCCCCTTTTCTCAGCACCCAATCCCAGCTCCAAAACCATTACTTCAACTTCCCCTTTGTGGGTATCTCTCTGCCCTGCCTACTGCTCCCAGTCTTCCTGTCACCTTCCTTATCTTGTCTCCTATTCTCACCCTTCATTGCCCCCTTACCCTTGTTTTCCATCCTTTCCTCTATCCCCAAATTGTTCCCCTGCCTCCGGTTCTATCACCTCCTCCCTTTCTCCCTCCCATTCTGTCTCCATCGTCTCACTCCCCCTTGCCTCCAAGTCCCCAGTGTCTCTCTTCACCATGTCCTTTAGCACCCCTCCATCACTTCTCTCCACCCTCCTCCTTGGTCCCCACTACTTCCCCCGCTCTTCTCATCACCCCTGTTCCAGTCCCAGGACTCACGCTCCAGAGCTGACTTTGAGGGAACCCACATCCTTGCTGGCCCAGCCCATGGAGGGCAGGGATGGGTAGTCATCACTGAGTTCAAATTTGCAGCCCTGGAAGTTGTCACCCTCAAACAGTGTCACACGGCTGTCACTGTGGTTCTGAGGCACAGAAAGGTGAGGGCGGAGAGGTCAGGCACTCCGAAGGGGTGTTAATGGTACACACTCAGCCTCACTTCCCTGTCCCACAGCTGCTTAGGCCCCACAAGCACTCCCAGAATTCACCCCATTAACTCCCTGGCAGTCTGGGAAGCTGAAATGCTCGGAGTCCTCCCTACCCAGACCCTACTATGGCTTTGGGCTGAGGTGGTAATACTGGGGGGTTCCAGCCACCCTTTCGGGACAGGGCTAGAGGGCATCTTTTGACATGGGCCTGATTTGCAGGAGGAAAATTAGAGGTCCTTAGAGAAAGCAAGATGGTTTCCCTGAGGGCCTCAATGACTACCCAATCCCCTGCGCAGCACTCTGGGCACCGCCTCTCACAGGGTGGGACCCAGCTAAGGGGTACTGGATGGCAGAATCAGAATAGACATGTCAGGGCATCAGTATTGGTTGCATCTTGTCTTCCCTAGCCCCAGGGACTTCCTTCTAAAGCCTTCCCCAGCCTCTTGGAATGGAGAAGCTGGGCTGGACTGGCTCCTTTGCCCTGCAACCCCCAGCCCAGGTACCTAAGTCAGCACAAATGGAAAGTGAGATCCTCCCCTCCAGTGTGCTTGATTCATTACCAACTCTCCCCCACATAACATGCAAACACACGCTGAGACTGACCATTTCTCAGCCTTGCTCCCTGGACTGAGTTCTACTCTCATTTCCGTGTTAACCCTTTTGACCCCAGACAAGCCACTTTGTCCCTCTGAAGCCCATTACAACCTGCATATGGGGCTAATAGCAGTTGCCCTGACCTCACAGGGCTGTGTGATGACAAAGGTGCTCACTCACACGTGTGGATGACTGGATTGGAGTGGCCGGTGGGCACGCAGGCCTGGCACCAGCTTGGCGCTGTCCGTGGTGCTGATTCCCAGGCTGCTGCCCTATGCCCACAATCCCAACTTTCGGAGACCCCCTGGTTCTGGGAGGTAATGCCACTACCACCCTCTTAGGAGTTTGTTACTGACCCACATGCAGCGGTTGAGGGGTCTTTCCAGGGCACGGTGGTGGGGCCAGGGTCTGGAGCTAGGAGGCAGAGGAGGAGGAGGAGGCTGCTCACCGCACAGAGCACTGGCCGGAAGGACAGCAGCTGGTTGCTGTGGCGGCCACTGCTGCCACTCCAGGCGCTCCAGCGAGGATAGTCCCCCTTCTCTAGAATGAACTGCTGTCCCTGGAAGTCGGGGTACTCAAAGGCCACCCAGCTGGAAAAGGAGAAAGCTGGGAGGTATCTGTCTGCCCCAGGCTCGCTCCCTCTCCCTCCCTCTTTGCTTGCTGTGTTTGAAAAGACTGAGAAACCCAACCCCAGGCCCTTCCCTGACACACCCATTGCATGGCAATCCAGCCCCTCTAGTGGCTAAATACCCCGAACCTACTGCTATCCTGGGTCTGAGGAGCTCAGGCTTCCTGCTCAGGAGCCCTAAGTTGGAAAGAATTTTCCAGGTTACAAAGACCACCCAAAGATCACTTAACAAGTGCTCCTACCTCAAGGATTTAAGAGCCTGCAAAGGGAAGCATCTGGGACCCCTGCCTGCTATAGCAGCTGTGGGGACCTCAAGTCTCCTCAGGGCCACAGGCTGGGCTCTAGGACACCAGGGTGGGGCCAGTGGGAGGGGTCTGGCTTTTTTCGTTAAGCAAATTGTAGAGCCATCTAACTTCACACTGAGAAAACCTTTGGGAAGGACAGAATTACACTGGAAATCCCTTTAGGGGTCCCTTGGGGACCCGTAGGGGTCTCTTCTCGCCTTTGTCTCCTTAGCTCTGGAGGATACATTCTTTCCCATGATTCGTCTTTGCAACGGATGGGGAGTTTGGGGGAGGCCGAGGGGTTTCCCACGTTGGCGGTTCTCTCTCAGGCCTCACAGGGGTGGGAGCTGAGGTCCCAGGCTCTAAACTTGGGCTGGGCAAGCCCAGTGTCGCTCAACCCAGCCCAGCCGCGGCGGGGAGACCACTCACACGCCGTTTTCCACCTTGACCGAGCGCACCCTGCGCAGGCCTCCGCGCTCGCAGACGTTCGCACAGTCGCTCAGCAGCCGACAGCGACGGCCCTGGAAGTCCTCCTCGTCCCAGAGCGTGAGGCAGGCGGGCGCTGGGCCCGGCGCGGGGGCGCTGCTCATGCCGCTGGGGACAGGAAGGGCGCGACCACACGCTTAGCGTCTCGAGAGCCCCCTTTCGAGCCAAAGCCTGCCCAACCCGGGTAGGCGGTGAAGGACCCGGGGGCTGGACCGGGCCTGGCTCTCTACCCAGGCTGCTAGGGGCTGATCCTCAGCTCGCCCTCCCCCGCCGGGCACCGGGTACTCACCAGGTGGTGAGCGTGGCACGCAAGGAAAACGGAGAGGCTGCGCGCGGGCCGGGCATGCGGGGGCTTTATATCCAGGCCTCGCCCCGCGCCCCGCACCCTCTCCAGCTGGGGTGGGGGAGCTGAGTCAGCAGGCAGGCTGCAGCCTGCTCTGGTCTCCCTGGGGAGCTGAGGCCTTTCCCACAGCGGCCGCTCTGGCCCCAGCCCGCGGGGCTTACAAGAGAAAGTGCTGAGGCGCACGTCCCGCGCCAGCCGCAGGCCAGGCTGACTCCGCACTTTCTTTCTTTCGAGCCTGAGCCAGGCAGGGCGCACCCGGCCTCGGGGCAGAACGCGGCCTCCCTGGCCCAGACCCTCGGGGATGGAGGTAGCAGGCCTCCCTGAGGCCTCGGGCCAGGGCTGCGCGTTCCTGACTTGCAGCGTAGTTCTTCCCAGAGTCTGAACTGCATCTCTTATTCAGCTCTAGGTCTTTGGGGCGACTTTAGGGCGGAGATAGAGACGGCTCTTCGCAAACGACTCTGCTCACTCCCCTCAGTCCTCTTTCCCCTGGAGGATCGGTCCATCGCGGCCCCTTTCCCCCCAAGCTTGAGTTCCCAGATCCCGCGCCGCACTCCCGGTGTTTTCTCGAGCCCACGGGCGGTGACCAGGACTCGCCACAAGGCGGCACTGGGAGCTGCAAACAAGAACGCCCCAGGGAGCACCCGGGATTACAAAGCGTTTAGGAATAACAGTAACCAAGGCAGGTGGCAAGAACGTCTCCACCTTAGTTCGGGGGGACCGGTGACGAGGCTGGGTCCCCCAAAGAGCTCCAGAGGCTAGGGCCTCCGGTTCGGACGTCTGAGCCGCTGAGGGTGAAGCGCTTAGCTCAGGCCCGACTCTCTGCTCAGGCTTTCATTTCACGCGCATGATATCAACTGAGTCTAACACCGACCTGGTGAGGTAGGCGCTGTTATTGTCTTGCATTTCCCAGATGAAGAAGCGGAGGCCCAGAAGGGTTGCAGATGGTGGTCCGGCGGCGTCACAGCTGAGAAGCCAGCCCAGCTTAGATGTGAACCTGGGCTTCTGTTATGGTTCTAGACTCTTATGCCCACAATCCCAATGCCACCTGTGGTGGTGGGGGGAGGATGGGGAGCGGAGGGGGGACAGCTTGCAGCCCCAAGAGGGTAGCTCCAGGGAGGAAATTTCTTCACGTCTTGCAGCAGAGTTTCCTAACCATGGTAGATGTTAATGAGACACAAAGGCTTCTTGCAAAATGGCGAGTTTTAATGGGGGTGGGTGGGTATTCCAGCAGAAGTATTCTTGCAAAATGGCGAGTTTTAATGGGGGGTGGGTATTCCAGCAGAAGTGTGAGGGGTGAGGGAGAAGGGAGCTAACATTTTGTTGCTCCCATGAGCCAAATGCTTCCCCTCGTGGGCTCTCACAACAGCCCAATGAGTTAGGCTTGTGTGTACAGATATGGAAGCAGGCTCAAGGAGGGGCAGGTATTGTCCAGACTCACAGAGCTAGCCAGTTTGGGAGCAAGAATAGACCTCAGACCTTTGGAATCCAAAGCCAGTGCTCTACGCTATGCATCCAAGCTCCTGTGACAAAAGGGGCTGACAGACCAGATGTGGCCACCCCTGCTCCTCGAAGCCCAGCCACACTGGCCTTCTAGCCTCCCTCCCACCGTGCTGTGCTGTGCGCATCCCACCTCAGGGCCTTTGCATTTGCTGTTCCAGTTACCTGGAGTGTCTTAATCACAAGATCATGACGTGGCTGGCTCCTGTGTCACCTCCTTGGTGACAGGCACTCTTCCATCCATCACATCAGCCTATTTTCTTTATAGCATTTATCACTCTGTAAAGTTATCTTTTTCATCTCGTGTATATGGCTGTACTGGTGTCTCCCTTACTAGAGTGTCAGCTCCATTTAAAGGGGCAAGGACTGTGTCTGTCTTGTTCTCAGCTGTTATCCTCAAACCTAGCACAGTGCTGGGTACATAGTAGGTACTCAATAAAACTCTTTGAACTAGTGAGTGAACAAGGTGGTCAGGTGTGGGCCAAATGTCCATGGGGAAAGGAGTGTAGAGGAATTTCTCCAGTGGGAGTGGGAGGCGATGGTTTGCCATTCCAAACCCTGAAGTTCTGGGCTTCTGAAAGCAGGCACTGGGGACCGGCAGAGCCTCCCTTGGACCTCTCTTTTCCCTGGTGAGGAATTGCTGCTGGGCTCACAGTGTGTGTAAAGAGTGTCAAAAGTACAGGGCCCTGGAACTTGGACCCTAGAGTCCAAGTTAGGTTATGAGTCAGAGATGGGACAAGGGCAGCCAGGTTTGGTTGGGGCAGGTGTCAGAACCATGCCCAGTTCCCTGATTTCCTACCCTAGAGGGAGTTTGAACAAACACAAATAGGGTGTAATTCCCCAAAACCATAAGGGGGGATCCAAACTACAGAGTAGGGCAAGAACCATTCTGGGGACCTTGCTGTCCTGGCCTTTGCCCTCGGTTTCACCTGTCGGGGCTGTGGCAGGGATGAGGGTTGAGGGATGAGGGGGTGAGTTATCAGGTCCGGCCTTCTCTCGCTATCCCATCTCCATCTGACAATTCTGGATTCGGCCACGAGGGGGCGCGGGCAGGCCGCGCTGTTCGGAAAGCTGAAGCGGCCCGGCGGGGAGGAAGGCGAGGTTGAGGTCGGGAGGGGCCGCGGGTGGCGAGTGCGTCAGGCTGTGCGTCTGCGCTGTCCCTGACGCGGGCGCCTGTGTTAGTCCGGAGGGTGCCGAGGTGTCTGTCAGAGACTGGACGCTGTGTTTGCACGGGCTCAGGCTGGGGTCTGGGCATGTTCCCTGGGACAGGCTCCGCGTGTTGGTCAGATGAGGGGATTCCCTAGGAGGGGTGCGCCAGTGCGCGCGTTTTCCAGGGATCGGGGAGGGAGGGAGCGGTTGCACAGCTGAGATCCAGGTTAGACTCAAGAGTGAGGCTGGGATTTGGGGTGGAGTCCCTCTATGTGAGAAGGGCCTCCGTTCCTCTTCCAGCGAGTAGTTCTGAACTTGGCATCGGCCAGCCTCTCCCCTTCTCTGTACCTCGGTTTCCTCATCAGGAAAACGGTATGTGAGTCCCACCTGCCCGACCCACGGCTTTTAGTCTGTCTGCGACCAGCTGTCTCCGAAACGGGCACAGCCACCAACACCACCAATAGCCACTGGCCCAGAAGACCTCTAGGCCTCTCAGGGGCCCCGCATCCCCCCAGACCCCTCCCTGGCTTTCTGCCTCATAGTCACCAAGAAAGAGAAAAAAAGAGCCACTGAGGGGGAGGGGCTCTCGGGTGCCCTGCCTGGTGTGCCAGAATGGGACAGTGGGATCACTGTCCCTCTTCTGTACTATCGACCCCCTCCCTCCTGGTCCCCTCCTTTCCCCACCGGGCTGGTCCAGCTCTATCCCCCCACCCCAGCTTTCCCCTCTGGTCCCCTCCCTCCCCCCAGCAGCTGTTCCTGTTTGTTTTCCCAGATCAGCTGCACTCAGAGCTTCCTGAAGGATGGATGCCCAGGTGGCTTTGTTTGCCAGCTCGGTGTGGTCACCCCTACCCCCTCCACATGCACAGAGCCTGGCTTTGGGCATGGAGAGTTAGGTAGACAAAGACCCAGCATCCCCAGTCTGTACCTCAGAGTCCTCAAGATCTCACAGGGATCTCATCACCCAGGGGGGACCCCGACCCTGACTGTGTCTAGTTCTTATCTCATATAGGGACCTTTGGATCCCACAGAGAAATCCTCAGGACCTCACCCCCACCCCCACCTCCACCCCATCCCCTGCCCCCAGTTCTACCAAAACAGCCATCCCATAGGGACCCATAAGAACCCACGGAGAAATCCTCAGACTCAAGCTAGGGTCCCCTCAATGAGGCCCTCAGATCCCAACCAGACACCCATCCCATGTGGAGACACATAGGTCCTGCAAAGAAACCCTCAACCCCAACGCTGAGCTCCCACCCAGGTCTCCATCCCAGGTAAAGGCCCTGAGAATCGCCAGAGAAGTGGCGCCTCCCTCACATAGAGCCCAACCCACGAACAGCCGGACTTCTCAGTACTGCTGCGCAGCTGAGAGGGGCTGGTGGCCAACGTCCTCCCCTCAAGTCAGCCTGCTGCCAGCCCTCACCCCTCATTTCACTGGGAAATCATCCAGGGTTTTGGTGGCTGAAGATGCAAATTCTGTGAATGGTGCCCTCCCCCACCAGCGTACCATCGCCAGAAGCCTCTCCTTTCCAGCCCTGCTGCTCCAGTCCCCGCCCCTACCCCAGGTCTGCAGGCCTGAGCGAGCAGAGCACCTTCCCTGGGGCTGTGTGGGGCTGGTCTCCTGGGAGACAGAGATAACGGTGCGCTCCAGAGACCAGCCCCAGCTCCTGCAGGGTCGGGAGCCCCACCCACACAGACCCATTGTCCTATCCCACTAGAAACAGAGCCCCTCTCTGGCCTTCTGTGGGGTTGGAGAACTGGCCGCCATCCAGGGAGATGGGAGGTAGCTTTCACCACCACTCACTCACAGAGACACAAAGCCACAGGGCTCGCACAGGGTGACAGGGAGAGAGCACACACATACGTACATTCTTCAGATGGAGACAGAGCCATCCACGTTACAGGCACATGGACGTGATCCCATGAGCTTTACACAGGAACCTTGTTGTTCTAGGATTCAACAGACGCCTCAGTGTCATACTCACAGGCAGACACTTGCTCACTCACTTATTCCTCAAATATTTAATGAGATGTGCTGTGTGCCAGGGACTCTGCTGGGTGTGGGACTCACACACGAGTATGCCCTTGTGCACTTTCACTTGCGTACATTCCCACTCCACGGCCCCCAGAGAGGCATCATCTCAGCCACCCACCCACCCACGATCATACAGACACTGAAGGGTTAAGAGAGTGCGTTCTGTAGTCACTGTTGCTCCCCGGGTTCAAGTCCAAGCTCCACTTGGATTTGCTTAGAAGTTGGATGAACTTGCACTCTACTTCTCATTTTTTCCTCTCTGTAAATGGGAAAAATTTTCTTCGTAAAGATTTAAATGCATGTAAACACAGAACTGGCATGCAGTATGCACACAATAAACGTTAGTTGTTGTGGTTTTGGTTCTGACTGTGTAGCACGGTTCTCCTCACCACCTCTGGGGCCCCGGGTGGATTGGGAGCAGTGGTCAGCAAGCATGGCTCTGGCATCTGAATTCCCCGTCCCACTCTGGCCCTGTGGAAGCCAGCCCAGCACTTACGACAGGCACCTTCCTGCCTCATCCCATTTGAGCCACTCAGTTCATGACCTCAGTTTGGGAGAGTCAGAGGGGGGGTAGGCCCAGGCCCCTGCTCCCCAGGAAAGAACACTTGGGAGTAGAGCCCAGGACCTGGCTCCTGGTCTCTGTGCTCTTCCTGGCTCCATCTGTGGCCTTTGGCCAGTCACTCCCCCTCTGGGGGCCTCAGTTTTTTACCTGTAAACTAAGCAGGCTGCTGATTCTGGAGGGGCCTCCCAGCCCTGACTATGGTGATCCTGTGATGCTTCAGGAAGGTTCCCTCTCCTCCTCAACCAGCCTCAGCCTGCCCCACCCACCCGCCCACCTGGCCTGGCCAGAGTGAGGGGGCAGCTGCTTCGGTCTCCATGGGGACTAATCTTCCAGAAGGTCATTGAGGCTCTGGTACTGCCTTGGCGATGGGGATTAACACCTGGGTGTGAGCCCCCCTCCCCAGTGCTTGCACTCCCAGGTTCTACCACTCTCACACAGACCCTGGGTGGCCTCCAAGCCCAGAAGTTCCAAGGCTGAGGCAGAATCAGCAGAGTGGGTGGGAGCAGGGCAGCTGCCACAGCTGTTGGCCTATCCAGCGGTGGCCAAGAGGGAAATGGGAGAGACGGAGTCAGAGCCATGCCTCTCACTGCTCACGGCCCCCAGTGTCCAGCCAAGGCCTGAGCCTTGCCCCTTCTCACCTTCTGTCCTTGAATGGGAGGAAGTGGGTTTCCCAAATAGGGGCATCCCCCTGCCCCCTGCCCCTAGCCTTGGCTGTGGCCATTGCAGCCCTCTTTACCATCTGTTGGGGGTACTTTCCCCACTGCAGTGTGGGGTGGGGTGGGTACTGTCTTCACAGCTTCCCCCTTCCTCTATACACACTGTGGCTTCTACCTTTGGCTACCCACCTCTAACCCAGGTCTACCAATCCCTCCATCTCTGCAGTGCTCATCTCTTGTTATCTCACACCGCCTCTCTCTCGCTGTCTGTTCCTCTTCTCTGGTTTCTCTCTGATTGTCTCTGCCTCTGGTCTCGCTCTCACTGTATCGCTGTCTGGGGCACCTGCAGCCACCCTAGGATCTCAGTGATTCTCATACTGCTCTGGGGCGCACCCTCTGTCCTTCCACCTATGTCCTCCGGTTCTTTCTCATCGTTCTCCTCTATTTCTCTTGGGCTGTTTCCTAGTCCCACCGCTGCAGCTCTCCAACTGTTCAGTCCCTTTCCCACTTCCCCCACTACCTGTTCCCTCCCCCACACAGGGTGGTGACAGGGACGACAGGAAGCAGGCTCCAGCTTTGAGCAGGAGGGGGAAGGGCCCGCCTCGCACACCAGCTGCTGAGTACCCCCCCTTGCAGCCCCGCACCTGCAGGCCTGCCGGGCGCCTGGAGACTCCGCCCCCAGCCCGCCAGGGGAGGAGGGACCTGGCTGAGAGGCCTCATCCCTGGTAATGGCCAGGAAATGCGGGTCTTTGGGATGGGTAGGGGTGGAGGTCTGGGGAAATTAGGCCTTGGGGGAAGGGCAGGGGCTCTCAGTCACCCGGACAGACCCCAGCCCACCAAGTGGCCTTATTCTTCTCACCACCTTCCCCCTTAGGACCACTCTGAGTATGTGCTTTGGGGGGGGTCACTCTAGGGGGAGACCCTTTGTTGTGCATCCCAGGATCTGGAATCCCGGCAAGAGGGGAGCTCTAGCCCCCTGCCATTATTAGGGGAGGGGAGAGGAAGCCCTCAAAGACTCAGGGAAGGTATGCCAGTGCCATGCCAGGCCCTGACAGATGTCTCATTCAGTGTCAGGTAAGGAGCAAAGGGCTGGGCCCAGGACAGAAGCCTGGCCAAGGAGGCCAGGATGGGGGCTGCACACACCCCAGTCTGGGACCCATGCACCTTCCCCCTGCCCTGGGGCTGCTCCATGCAGAGCCCACCTGCAGGCCACCCTCTCCCCAGACCTGCCTGGGATCTGTCAAAGCCATCTCATCCCCTCCCCCCTCCTCTCTCTGTGCCAAGGACCAGCAGATCCTGCGGGGCCTCTGGGTAGTCGGGTGAGGAGGTTAGTTGGGAGTGGAATAGGTGGAGGTGGAGGTGACAAGCCAGCACTTTCAAGAACATCCAATTTGGAGCGACTCTGACTCTGGTCCCCATCTCCCTGGGGGTTGCTTCTGTCTGAGCGGAGGGCTACTTAGACCCACCAACACCAGCGGACTGAAACACAAGGACATAGGAGTATGAAGTTTGGGAAAGGCGAACCTGCCCTGCCTGGGACCCCGTCAGGCAAGGGCTGCCAGACTGTCCCTTTAATCGGTCTGTCTCAGACGTCGTTAGACTGGAAGAGGGACCAGAGAGGTGGCAGAGGGTGAAATCTCAGGATGTCAGTAGCAGCAAAGAAATCTGAGGAGTGGATCTGAGTCTCCATGTGGCTCTCAATTCCTCCCACCCCCAGATTTTCCACACCTCACAGCTTCAGCTTCAGGGCCAACCCCTTGAGGGCCTCCATCCTCCAGGTCAGGGGGTTCAAAAGCGTGGCTATGAGCCCAGGAACCAGGCTACAGAGGCGAGGGGGGTGGGGGCTAGCCCCTGTGAGAGGCCAGACCAGCCCTTTCATTGTGCAAATGGGAAAACCGAGAGGCCGGGGAAATGACTTGCCCAAGGCCACAGAAGTCGCCGGGACGGAGCCGGACTAGAATCCGGGTTTCTACCTCCAGAAGGGCTTCCGTTCCTGGCCACAGCCCCCTCCGCACCCGGTGGAGCCTGCTCAGCCCGTACTACCCGGAACGGAGCCGGGCAGCCCAGAAGCTGCGGGCAGGGCAAGGCAGGGCGGGCGGGGCCGGATGGGAGCCGGATCTCCGCTGGAGCGGCGCTCGGCCTCCCGACCCGTATGGTGGCGGCGGCGGCGGCGGCGGCGGCGGCAGGTGTCTGCATGGCGATCGGGCCGGGCCCCGGGGCGGATGCTGAGAGGCTGCCCCTGCCTCACGCGAGCCGAACGAACAAAACGCTCAGGTCCGGTTTGTGCGAGGGGCTCGTCGCGGGGCGGGAGCAGAGGGCCCGGGGCCTGGCGGTGGCCCTCGGAGGTCTCCTGGTCCTGGTCTTCCGCGAGCGCACGGCCGCACAGCGCTCCGCTAGCCGCCTCCCTCTCCTGAGCGCATCTGCTGCTGACACGTCGGCGGCCGCGGCGGCCGCCACAGGTGAACACCTGGCCCGCCCCTCCCTTCCCAGCCGCCCTCCACCCGGCTCTCCCGGGCCCTGCGCCCTGCCCTGCCCCGCTTGGCTTCGTCCCCAGCCCACGCCCTGGAGCTTGTGCTGGAGCCTGGGTCAGTGTGCTCTTATACCGCCTGTTCAGTCCCCGCCCCTAGACACACACACACACACAACTCACACACACTCACACTCACACCTGTCCCCGCGCCCGTTTGCTCGGGGCAAATATTGACTCACGGAGGCGGAGCGCCCCCCTCCCGTCCCCTGCCCGGGCTCTGAGACCGGAGCTGCTCCGAGGCCTTGGCGGAGGGGGTGAAGGGGAGGGTGCCGGGGACCTGGGCGCCTCTGGAACAACACCAGATGTCACTTTTCCACCCACCTGCTTCTGGGAGGGAGGAGCCGGGGCAGAGGACAGAGGATCCGGCGGGGGTGGGGGGCAGCGGGTAGTAGAGGGAACAGAGAGGTAGGTATCCTAGGGGAAGGTAGACCATACCCTGGACTGGGGGTTGAGTCACAGTAGGAGTCGCTTAGTAGGGTCTGTGGCCTGTTGTCTAGCGGTGACCTCGACCGCGCCACAACGCCTAGTTCCTGGCCCTCGGCGGCGTGCCTCAGTTCTCCTTCCTTCCCAACCTCTTAGCAGAGCTCCAGGAGCCAGGCAAACGCTAAAAGCCTGGCCCTCGGGGTGCCGAGCCTAGGAGCAAACGCATCGGGGAAAAGGGAGGGGTAGCCACCTCACCCTGTGGCCACCTGCTTCTCTCACCAGGCCTGGCGCTCAGTTCCCGTCCACCAACTACGCTGGGCAAAGGCCAGCCAGGCCCGCCCCGAGCGCCCTCCGCTGGCGAGACCGGGTCCCGCGCCCGGCAGCGAGCGGTGAGCACCCTGGCTCAGCTGCGGTGTGCAGGGGAGAAGTGCATCCTCCCAGGCCCTAAGTTCCCGTCCCGCCGTGTCGTTGCGGTCCATTCGGGCCGCTCCCACCATCTGTCCCTCTCAGAGCGCGCTCGAGTTTTCCCCCTCGTCGGGGAAATAAAGTCAAGCTAGACATAGAAAAAAGGCTAGATGCTTTACTGGCGGGGCGATGGAGAGGGGGTCGGGCGGAGCCTAGGGCGGCATGTCGGAGGGGCTGGGCACGTGCATCTGCAAAGGGTCGGTAGGAGGTGGCATCACTGGGTCAAGTACCTCCGCTCACTGCGTCGGAAGCAGCATGTCTGGGGTCAGAATCCTGGAAGACAGAAAGTCCCAGGTAGGAGTGCGGGCGAGGCTTCCCTGCCGTCCCTCCCGCGCTGTCCGCGGGGCGGCGGGTGGCCCCGGGGCCCCCACCTGGGTACGCTAAGCGGCGGCAGAGCGATGACGCGCGGTCTCGAGGTGAGCACCACCTCCCCGCGGCTCGCCTCCACCAGGACGTTCCGGATCATGTTCTCCAGCAGCGCCTCCCGCAGGTTGGCAAAGGCCGGGAGCCTGCGAGGGGGGCGGGGGCGCAGGCGTTAGCGCGGCCACAGACTCCGCCTGGGGTCTCCGCTCACCTCCTCTGTGCGGTCCAGGGTGCCACGAGCTCTAGCAGATTCTCATTTAACTGCCGCCCCCCTCCACACACACACACACACACACACACACGCACGCACACACGCACACACCATGGGGCATCCTCGTTTCAATTTTACAGATGCTCAAAGTGTGGCTAAAAGAGAAGTTGCCAAATGTTATGCTGCTGGTAGAAGCGGGATTGGAACTCAGGCAATGTAGTCCGCATCCCAGGACCCAGTGTGGAGAAAGGTAGTGGGTGATGAGAGAGTGCAGAGGGGACTGGGTGTGGCCGAGGGATCCCAACAAGGACAGAAAGCGTCCACAGAGCAGCCCCAGGGGGAGGCGGCACAAGAAGAGATGGTGCTTCTCTTCTGGCTTTAGAAACCCATTTAAGAGACTTCGAAGACTAGAACCACTCTCCTGGTAGCAGGTTGCTGATAAATGTCACAAGCTAGCTCTTGGAGAAAAAAATAAAGCTCAGGGTTGTTGTTCTGCCAAATTCTCCCGTGGAGGCCTTAAGCTATCAACAAGATGTCACTGAATGCTGAGTTCAAAGGCGATGCGCAGTCAGGCAGTGGCCAGTCTCAGCACACCGTTGCCTCCTAGGAACCTTCGGCACATGCCCCCTTCCGACCCTGGCACCTGGGCCTGGCTGCTCACCTGCTGATGGCCTCCTTCTCATCTTGTTCCTGCTCCTCCTTCATCACGTCTTTCAGCTGCTGCTGCCATTGCCATTGCTGGGATGACTCTGGGGACTCCAGTGGCAGCATGGGCTCCGTCTCCATCAAGGTCACCTTCTCTTCCTTCTCCTCCCACTCCCCCTGCTCTATCTCCTTCTTGCCCAACTCCTCCTTCTCTTCTATCTCCTCCTCTTCCTCCTCTTCCTCCTCCAACTCCTCTTCTTCCTCTTCTCCCTTCTCCTCCTCTTCCTCCCCCTCCTTCCCCACCCTCAATCTGTCCTCCTCTGGTGTGTCCTCCTCCTGCTGCTTGCCTTTCTCTTCCTCCCAGCTGCCGGCAGGTAGAGACAGGGTTTGCGTTACGTGCAGGCTGTTCTTCTGGGCTGTGAACCTAGCTGACTGCTCACTCCAGAACTGGCAGAAGTATGGCACCTGCTCCTCCAGGCTTTGGTTCACAGCCTCATGGAAGTTCTTGTCCTCTAGCAGGCCCCTAGGTTGCAGAGAAGGCCCTTCCTGAGGGATCCCGCAGCCCCCTGGGGAGCCCTGGCTTCAAGGCTAGGTGCTAGATTGGGGGGGTGCTAGGTGGAGGAGAGAAGCCCTTGGTTAGTTGCCCCTCCCATCCCTTCTTTTAAGGAAGGCTTCTTTGGGCCCCGTGGAGTCTTAGAGGTGAACGTGATATGGTGCAGGCAGAGCCAGCAGGTCAGAATTACAGAGATGGGGGCCAGGAGCCCTGGAGAGACGGTGCACTGGTTCCAGACCTCACCTACCAGCCACGGAACAGGGCACGACTCAGGACCCAGCCCTGAGGATCCCTCCAGCCAGCTCCATTTGAGCTGCACTGTCCTGGGGTGGGGGGGCCTGGGGCCATCAGTGGAGAGATTTTGCAAGGAAGTTGTTTCTCAAGAAGGAAAATGCTAGAACTCAGGGGGCTTTGGCCGAATGAGCTGGAGGCATGGAAGGTGGGGCGAGGGCCCAGGGCATGGGGGCCCAGGGTGTGGGCCAGTACCTGATGATGGTAGTGAGACAATCGACTAGCAGCTGCTTCTTCTGCTTAGAGACAGGGCCCCACTTGTTGGGGGACTCTTCCTCAGAAGTCTCTCGCTCTTCTCTGGGGGCCTTCCTTTTTGGCAGCTCCCTGGGGCAGGCCATGACATTCTGAGTGGCCTGGGCAAGCCACCTTGCTGGGGTTGGGGGCACAAGCAATGGTGGTAGCTTCCCAGTCATGAGGACATAGATGGGTTTGAGGCACTCCCCAGCCTTAACCCAAATACAGCGCCACTGCATTTCGGGAACCAGCCCAACCTCAGGGTCAGCGCAAGAGTGAGAGAGGCCCAAGATGGGAAAGGAAGGAATGAGAAGGGCAAGGAGGGGTGGGGAGGCCTAGATGGGCTCCCCAAGGGGCTCTGGCTGCTCTGTCCCCCTCCTCATAATAGCCTAAGCAGTAACGGGGCATCCTGGGCCCAGCGGTGCCCAGTAGGTCCCAGTGCCATTGCACATACTCTAGCTCCTCACTAGGGTTGGGTCTGGGCAGCCCCTGCTCTGGAATGGGACTGGGGACAAAGAGAAGAGGAAGGAGACACCCGCCTCCCTGAGAGTTCACCAGTGCAAGAAGTGGCAGGAAAACTCGGAGAAGAAGTTGGCCAGGAAGTAGTCGGTGGCGTGGGCTCGGGCGGTGAGGCCCAGGCAGAGCATGCCGGGCGGAGGGGGCTGCGGGCATGGCCAGAACGGCTGCTCCTGTGGGATCCGCAGTTTCCAGCTGACAGGCCCTTGGAGAGACTGCTGGTTCTTGATGGGGGGCAGTGTCTTTGGAAAGGGGAAAGAATGGATGACAGAGGTTTGGGGACCTCTCTCCCATCACAAATGGATCCCTTGCCCCCTAACCAGGTCTTTTGGGCCACATAGGAATAGGGGCCACCCATTGGCACTTTCATCCCTCCCTTCTGGGAAGCTGGACCAGGGTTTGGAGCAAACAAGGTCCTTCTCAAGTTATCCCAGGAAGACGTGCCTGGGCTTGTGGCCTTACCTTGTACTTCCTTGCAGGTACTCTGGTTGTACCACATGTTCTTTCCTGTGGAAGCAGAGAAACCTTTGCTTAAGATGCAAGAGGCCTAGAGAGAGTCCCCGCCTCTGACCTCTCGCTGACCCACAGAGAGCCCGGAACCAATGCCAAGCTCTGCCGCCCTCTTGGTCCTGCCCACCTCCCAGTCACACTCTCTCCCAGAATCTTCCCAAGCGAAGTGCTGCCTGTAGAGAAGGAGGATCTGGTACCCAAGTGAAGAAAAGAGAAGGAGATGCCACCCTTCATGGGTGTGTTGCTGTGTGCCCTGGAGCTTGTGGTTCGGTGAGACAGGGAAACAGCCTTCCTTATGAAGATTTAGTTCAGAAATCCCTTCTCCCAAGCCCCCAAGGAGTCATTCATATTCACGTTTGGGCCAGAGCTTCAGAGGGGAGCATGCCTCCCTGGGGGTTCAGTGTGGTGGACACAGAGGTGATCGAGGAGTGAGAAAACCAGCGTGGGGGGCTGTGAGCCTGGGGAGGGACCATAACGGAAGTGTCGTCTCAGGCTCACTGTCAGTCTCCCCCCAGCCCCAATGACGTACTAACAGCTCACAATCAGTGAAGGCTTATTGGGGGGCCAGGCACCATTCTGGGCCCTTTGCCTGCATTAACTCATTTAATCCTCACAACAATGCTACAAAGCAGATATTTTACTAGCACTAAAAGTATTTTTAAACTTTTATTTTTAACCTCAAATGTATACAACAGGGGAGAGAACTCTACAAAGAATCCCCCACTGCCTGTCACTGTCACCCAGACCCAGCAGTTATGTCTGGTCTCATCTATACCCCACCTCTGGATTATCTTGAAGCGGATCCCAGACGTGATATTTACCCCCTTTTACAGTTGAGGGAACTGAGAGGTTAAATAACCTGATCAAGATCACAGAGCTAGAAATCATCAGGCCCAGCAAACAGACCTGGGGATCTGTTTCCAGAGCCTGTGCCTGACTCCTTCAGAAGGTGAGCTCTGTCCTGTTTCCCTGTGTCCCTGGTGCCCAGCATACAGTAGGCACTCATTAAATACCAGCTCCATGAAGCAGGGAGTGGCCAGCCAGCCTGCTCTACCCACAGTGTCTCTTGGGATGCTATGAGGGTGCTATGCTGAGTCCAGTGAATGGAATCTAATCTCTTAGGGCAGGCTGGCCAGTTCCACATGGAGGGCCACCTTGGCCCATCACCTCTGTCCTCTCTGGTGAGGCCAGTCAGAAATATCTGGGTGTCCGAAGCCGGCTCAGCCCTCCTCACCTTCACTTTCCTGTCTGTGATGGTGAACTCCACTTCCTGCCGCACCTTCTCATCCTTCCACTCCTGCAGCTCCTTGTGGTACTGCCTCATGAGTTCTTGTGGGTACACCTATGACCCAGGACAAGGACAGAGAGGCCAAGGTCTGGAGGGCCTGTGGCCAGTGCTTGCTCCGGACCTGTGCTGTGGGTCCCCACACTCCCAAGGGCTGGCTCCCACCTCTCTGTGAGATCTCAGAGCCCACCCCTCCCCTAGGACTGGGAGCTGTGCCTCCATCCCACCTTATCCCTGGGGCTGGTTCCTACCTTGCATACCAGGTCTATACTGTAGAAGCTGGCATGCACGGAGGCCGTCAGGGTCACCATAATTGGGACCATCTCTTCAGGAGCCACCTCCCCTACCATGGGACTCACAGACACCTGTTGATTTATGGAAGGAATCTCTGGTGTTTCACAGGAATGGGATTGGACAGAATGGGATGGGATGGCATGCGATGAGGTAGGACAGGACGGGATGGGATGGAATGGGACAAGATGGGATAGGATGGGACAAGATGGGATGGGATGGGACAAGATGGGATAGGATGGGACAAGATGGGATGGTGTGGGACAGGATGGGATGGGATGGGAGGATGGGATGGGATGGGATGGGACAAGATGGGATGGGATGGGACAAGATGGGATGGTGTGGGACAGGATGGATGGGATGAGTCTGGAGCCCTGCTGGAGGTTCTAATTCTGTGGGCACAGGGGACTCTCACCTCCCCAAAGTCTAGAGGCCTTGGCTGCCAGGCAAAGACAATTGCCTCATTCTTGGAGATGTTGTTGAGGAAGAGGAGGCGGCTGCACTTGCTCTGCACAGGGATGTTTCCCAGGGAGATATGAGACTGGGACAGAAAGACCTTCTGTTGGTGCAGACAACATAACAGCAACTTTGGGAGGTGAAGAAATAATAACCACACAACTGCTACCAGTGACTGAGTGCTTTCAACAGGCCAGGTGCTGTGTAGGTGCCTTACAGGCATTTGATCCTCACAACTATGACACAGGTACTGCTACTGTCCCTGTTTGACAGGTGTGCTGCTAAGGCTCAGACAGTACAAATGATTTTTCCAACAATCTCTCACTTGTGTAGCTGGTATAAACCCAGTTATACTCTAAAGCCTATGATTTCAACCATTAAAATAGGTCTGGAGGGGCTGAATCAGGGTCAGCTTAGAGAAGCAGAACTGAAGCCAACATAATTTGTCCTCTGATGGACAGTTATAAATGAATGGTTGATCAGCCGTTGGCATCTTCGCTGGGCACAGAATAGGAGCTGTGTAGTAGGGGTTCCGGGAAAGACTGATGCCACCTGGAAGGGGCACTTTTTTTTTGTCCAGGCCCTGAGTGCCTCCAGGGAAGGACTTTGTCTGGCTCTTCTGTGTCCTCAGGACCTCCACAGTGCTCATCCTGGAGTAGGAGTCCTAGGAGGGTCTGAGTGGAAGGGTGGATGAGATATATAGACAGACAGTGATTGGATGGATGGGTATATGAATGGGGGGATGGATGGATGGATGGATACATAGATGAGTAAATGGGTTTGTGGGTCAATGGGTAGATGGATGAATGCATGAATGGGTAGGTGGATGGATGGGTCAGACTTCCCAACAACGAGGAGTATGTGAACTAAAGATAGTGTTATTGACCCTAGATATTTTCAGGAAAATTCACCTAGGTCCAAGGGAGTGATGATTTTTCATGAAGATAATTAAGACATAGAATGGAAGATAATACCTAGAATTCTTTCTACACTTTCAAACACCCCCATCCCTATGCCCGGAGAAGAGGGGGTACGAAGGGCCCTGCAGCAGGTTGAGCAGGAACACCTGCGGGCGCTAGGTGGCAGGGTAAGCCTCTCATAGAACTGGCGCTGCCTCCTGAAATCTGGCGGAGGGCTGGTTCCAGGCCCCACCTCTGCATCCGTGCCTTGTCAATGCCATCTCATTTCCCTCCTGCCTCCTCATCCCTCTGGACTGGCCCCTCTGGGCTCTAAGGCTCTCCTCCAAGGCCTCAGGCCTTCCCAGCTCCCTTTCCCCCACCTGTCCAGGAACCATCAGCCTAGAGTGTATGGAGCTGTTGTCCCACGAAGAGATGTTGTGGAAGGGGGCTGTGTTCCCCATGACATGGGGGTCATAGCCCACTCCCTGGAAGTGGATGAGGGCTGAGTTCCATCCCAGGATGTGGATGGGCACGTCCACCTGGGAAGTCAGGAGGGTGGGGGCAGGCGCTGGTCAGAGACCGAGGCCTGCCAAGCAAGCAGCTCAACCCCTGCCCTGTATCATCCTAGGCCGCTGCTCACCGTGTAGGTCTTGGCCTCGATGGGTGAGAAGATCCACAAGATTCGAGCAGTGGTGCCTGGCTGGATCTCCCCTTTGGGGTTGAGGCAGCAGAAGATGGGGTGATCGAAATTTTTTTCCTGAACTTCTGACAGGATGTTGGTCTGGACCTCATATGTCACGGGCACTGAGCCACCATTATAGAGCTCGTAAATCTGCAGGGGGTAAGAATAGAAAAATCACCACACCAGGCCAGGACTGCAAACCGGAGAGCCTAGGACTCTGTGTCCATTGTGGGAGGGCAGGTTGACCTCCAGGATGTTACCCTTAGTGTCCCAGAGCTCCCCTAAATCCCTCTGATTTCCCATATGGCTTGATCACCTGAGAAGTATGTATTTCCAGCCTGTGACATTTTAGGATACTATGCAATCCTATTTGTAAAGGAGCAGCTTAGTTTATTTGCCCTCGATTTACCTTTGCCAAGTTGTAAGGTGACCCTCGTGCTAGCATCCCTGCTGTTGGGATTTAGGGGAATGTCTGTGTACGCACCAGCCAGACCACTCATCATTTTATAGGGGCTGATCCTAATCACCTTGGGGCCGCTTCGCATGTCTGCCATTAGAGGTAGCTCCGCTTCAAGGCAGGTATATGGGTGGAAAGGTCTGATGTACTCAAGACTCACCCCAAAGGTAGGGAATCATGAATGTCCTGGAAGAAACTAGAATCTTCTGGTCCAATCCTTCTTTTTAGTTATGAGGAAACTGAATCCAAACAGAATAAAAAGGATTCACCTGGATTTTGTCCTGGACCCTTCTCATCTTTCTCGGCACTTGCTTCTGAGCATGCTGGCTTTCCTTCTCCAGCCTGGACCACCCCTCTGAGCTCCAGACCTCATGCTATGGGCTGAATGTTTGTGTTGCCCCAAATCCTTATGTTGAAACTTAATCCCCGATACCATAGTACTAGGAGGTGGGGTCTTTAGGAGATGATTAGTTCATGAGGGTGGAGCCCTCAGGGATGGGATTAGTGCCCTTATCAAAGAGGCCTGAGGGAAATTGTTTGCCCCTTCCACCCTGTGAAGATACAGAAGACTATGTCTATGAATCAGGAAGGGGGTCTTCACTAGACACTGAATCTGCCCATGCCTTGATCTTGGATTTCCAAGCCTTTATAATGAAAAGAAATACATTTCTGTTCATTTTGTTTTGTTTTGGGTTTTGTGGGGTATTTTCGTGTCTTTTTTTTCTCCTGAGACAAGGTTTCACCCTTTGGCCTGGGCTAGAGTACAGTCATCATAGCTCACCGCAACCTTAAACTCCTGGGCTCAAGCAATCCTCCTGCCTCAGCTGCCTGAGTAGCTGGGACTATAGGTATGGGCCACCATGGTCAGCTAATTTTTTTTTCTATTTTTCATAGAGATGGGATCTTGCTATGATGCCCAGGCTGGTCTTGAACTCTAGGCCTCAATTGATCTTCCCACCTCAGCCTCCTGAAGTTCTAGGATTACATGCATGAGCCAGTGCCCCTGACCTGTTTGTTTCCTTATGTGACAGAGTCTTGCTGCGTCTCCCAGGCTGGAGTGCAGTGGCATGATCATAGGTCACTGCAACCTCCAACTCCTGGGTTCCAGTGATCCTCCTGCCTCAGCCTTCCAAGTAGCTAGGAGTACAGGCGCTTGCCACAACACCTGGCTAATGTTTTTAATTTATTTTTTTTAGAGATATGGTCTCAATATGTTGCCCTAGCCAATTTCTGTTCTTTATAAGCCACCCAGTCTATGGTAGCTTGTTCTCGCAGCCAGAATGGACTAGAATACCTGGTATCCAACTTCTATCTGATAAGCCCTCTTTGTTGTCTCATAAGCATCTCAAATTTGGCCAAAACCAAACTCCGTTAAAGCCTATTCCTTTCCCAAGTTTATCTCCTTTCAGCAAATGGCACTCCCCAGCCCCAGGAGCTCAAACCAGCATCACTGTTATAGGCCGAGGTGGCTGCTGGGAAGGTGGGGGTGCAGGGCCATGTAGGGAAGTGAACAGAGCTCAGGGCTGAGAGACTCCCCCCTCAGGTCCTGGAAGTCCCTTCTTTGGCCTTTAGGCTGAATGGCTGGAGACCCTTGCCCAGAAACACAAAGGCTTCTAAATGGTCAGAAATTTCACAGCTGTGAAATATTTGGGACAATATTATGTCCCCCTCTTGGAGAATTCCAGTGTACATTTCCAGAACAAGGAACTGGATTCCCTTCAATCAATACAGAAAGAAAATTCTACAGCTTCTGGAGGATTCCCAGTCCAGTTCTGCACACTCCAGAAAAATTTCCTTCTTGGAGCAGTGATTTTCAAACTGTGGCTGAGACCTATTAGTGAGCAGGTCTAAACCACTTTAGTGGGTCACGTCCAGCATTTAAAAAATGGAATAGAATAAAATAAAAAAGAAAATATCAGCATAGTTTTTGTGTAGTAGCATAAGAACAGATTTGTGATACTTCTGGTTTGGTTGTGTATATGTATATACTGGGGTATAAGCACATATAACATAAAATATATTAGTGTGGTTCATGTTCAGCGAAGTTCAAAGAATCCTGTGCTAAAGAAAAACAAATCCCCATTTTTGCATGGGAACTGGGCCTGGGAAAGGGCTTAGTACCAGGACACTGAAGCCTCTTGCCTCAAATCTCTCCCAGTCACCCAGGCTGGGGGTTCAACCTGTTGGCCCCACCTCTTAGGTACTTCTGGAGGGCAGCACCTTTGTTGCCCTATCAGGGGCTGATACAGATATGCAGAGGTCAATGCTTAGGACTCTTGGTCAACAGAACAACGTGGACCACTGACCTGCCGTGGGGGCAGCGTATCACCGATGGGGACAGGGATGAACTGGTGGCTGGTGGAGGTGAAGTGCACATACTTCTGCTCCAGCTTCACTGTCACGCCTATGAAGTTTAGCTGGAAATAAAAGGCCCCTGGGTAGCATCCTTCCCTGGGAGGAACCGACACACCTGGCAGAGAGATCTCAGCCCAAGATCCCCAGGGGGCCATTGTTCCCTGCTCCTTTCTTCATAGTCCAGTGAGCCCCACCTCCAGCCTGAGACCCAGGGCAGGGCCAGGGTGCTGGGGCCTCACCAGGATCTCCCGGCCATGCGACACCTTGAAGAGCACTGGGAGGCGATCAGTGCCAATGAACAGGTGGCTAGAAAGGAGAAAAGTTGGGGAGTGAGTTCTCGAGCTCTGATACAAGTGGGAGAACCTGTGGACATGGCACGCCTGTGGCTTTGAGCCAGCTAACCCCTGGGAGCAATTCACCACCGAGTTGGGATGGGGTAAGAAGAAAATTAGACCTTCCCTGCAGGTGGGAAGGCAGCCCTCCCTAGGGGATGGCCATTTGAGATGCCCTGAAGTCCCACAGTGACAGGCCAGGGGAAGGGGTCTCCAGGACTGGAAGTGTAGGGTGGGTAGAGGGTAGGGGAGCACCTGTATTTGAACTCCACTGTCTGCTCCTGCCCGGGACTCAGGCTCCCGGCCTTGGGGCTGATGGAGAAGACGCAGTTGTCCTGCACACGCATTTGGTGGAGCTCAGTGCGGTTAAACTCTGCTTGCTCTGCCCACAGCTCCAGGTCGATCTGCTGGTCACTTGGAAAGAGGAAGGCCCTGGGAGAGTGGTGAGAAGCCATACAAAGGATCCGTCAGGCAGAATAGAGAGGCAAGAGCTCTGAGCCCCCGAGGGACAGATGGAGGCCGCCCTGTGCCTCCTACACTTCATGTCCCCATTTGGCAAACTGTCTGTCCCACATGTGGCTGAGCAAATGTGGCTCTTGTGGCTTCTCATTTCTTAATAGCCCCCAAACTCAGGAGCAGAGGCAGGACCGTGGTGACTAAAGGAGAAGTGAAGATTGGGGCTCCCATTGTAGACGTCAGGGGCCGAGAGACTTGCTCGTATATGGGGGCCACTTTGGGCTGGCCCTTCTGTGACAAAGCTTCTAGGAGGGGGCCATTTGGGGCTCCTAGGAATGCTGGCAGCACCAACTAGGGGCCCCTGCAATGGAGGGTGTCCAGGCCAGGGAGGAGAACAGATGCCCAAGCAGGGCTGGCACTCTTGAAACAGAAGCAAGTCTGTGTGTGGAGTTAATGTCCTGAAATGCCTTGAGCTAACACTGCAAACACTGCACTCCAAATAGTTGACAAAACTAGTGGCAAAGGGGTCCCGAGGTCACAATCTGAAAGGAGAGCCCCTTCAGAGAGATGGCACAGAGCCGGCCCCAGCAGCAAACCAGGCAGAGGATACCAGCCTGAAGCATCCAGACAAGGAAGAGAAAGCACACAGCCACGTCTGCAAAGCCTCCGTGGGAGCCAGGGAAATGCAAATCAAAACTCCCACAAGGAATCAGTCTGAAATTTCCTTACATCTGAAATGCGAAGGAAAGTTACATCCGATGCTGGGTAAGTTTAGAACAGACACCATCAAACATAGGTAGGGAGAGAGGGAACTGCTGCAACCATCTAGGAAGAATTTTGGCAGCTCCTATTAGAATAAAAAACGCATATGCTTTTTGACCTAGAAATCTCATTTTGGGGAGCTAGTCTGCAGGGAGAAAAGCACATACACACACAAACACATGGTGTCTATTACAACTTTCTTTGTAATGACAGAAAAAGAAGGAGTTGGGAACAATTAAAGTTTCCAATAAAGGAGTCGTTTAGTGACTTAAGGTCCACCCGCATGATGGAATATTATGCAACTATTAAAAAGAACATGCTAGATCAATATGTATTGATCTGAAGGAAATGTCATTGATATAATGCTGAGTGAAAAAATATTTTCCAGGAAGTAACATGTATAGTACTATTGTGCCATTACTGTAAAAAAATGGAAGAGAAAGAGAATGATGCCATAAATGTGTGAATGTGTCCATGTGCCGCGCCAAGGCTGAGAGCGGAAAGCTGGCGCCAGACCATCGTCTCCCCAGGACAGTGGACTTGGAGAGGGAGCTGGAGAGTTTCCTACTTTTCTTCCATCACCCCTGTATCATCTGACTTGCTACAAGTCAGTAAACTGCTGTTGTCATTGTATTTGGGGTATCTTGAGCAGCGGCAAAAGTGGAGATCTTGCTATTGGAGGGTCCTGTGCATAGTTGGAGCCTCTCCTTAGCGCTCATTGCCCTCATCCAGTCTCCCTCCTAAATAATTCCGACCCCTCGCCCTGCCGGTCCTCTAGTGTGGGCTTCCTCCCACTCCCCAGTCTGGAGGACTGCAGCAGCCTTCCTCGTGCCTCAAGGTGCTGGCTCCTTCTCCCCCAGGACCACAGTGACAGGTCTCTAAAGTTGATCATGTCTGGGCTTCCATGCTCAGTGTACACCCTCTCGATGCCCTCAGAAAGAAGTCCAGACTTCGAAGGAGGACTCCAGGGCTCTTCCCACCCTGGCCCCCGCCTCAATGGAGGCCGCTCCCCCACTCACTGCTCAGCCACACCATGTCCTTGCCCTCTGTCTCTTTGCAGCCGCTCTGTCTCTGTCTCTTCCTGCCAGGCTGCAGGTCTAGCTTAGTTGTAGCTTTTTCCAGGAAGCCTTCCTGAAGCGCTGCACATACCTCCCTCACAGCACACGTGGCCCTGCACCAGGAGGCTGGTCTGCCCAAGGCCCCTGCAGTGCTGGGGGTGGGGGGCCAGGGACGGGGCTCGTCCACATTTCTATTCTGAGACCAGCCCAGAGCCTGTGCCTGGGAAGCACCCACTAAAGGTTTGGTCAATGAATTAAGGAGTGGATGAGTGAACAAATGACGTTAACCAGCATATTTAACATCTGCAAGGGATCTCCCCTTCAATGCAAGACCCTACAAACCCCAGGGCCAAGCAAAGCAGAGGCGCCAGGAGGAGGAGGCTTGGAGGGAGGGACAGCTGTATAGCTCCCTACTTGGCCCAGGCTCCGCTCCCACGTGGGGTTCTCACTCCGTCCTATGCCGCTGCCTCCTGGGCCTTTCTGACTGGCATGGCAGGAATAAAACCCTCTGTTCTTTATGAGCTCTGCAGAGACAGGCTAGAATTTCCAAAAATAGCCTTCTAAGAAATTAAAAGGAAAAGTAACGACACCAAAAGCATAGGGGAGTCAAGCTGCTAATCCTAGAGGAAGCACGGACTGCCTTCCTGCACCTCAAATGATCTCCTGATGGATGGGCCCACGGCGGGCACTCTGCCTGGGTCTCTCCCGCCTCAGCTTCCAGCAGCCTGGACCCTCTCCACAGAGAGTGCAGGCTGGGTTTCTCCTGCACAAACACTCGCGCACCCCGCAGTCCACCAAAATACGCTGCTCCACTCCAGGACACGGGCCAACGCCGCTTTTTCTCCCCTTACCCACACCCCCCAGCCCTGGCTCCTGGCCCGAAGAGCCCAGAGAGCAGCAGATCTGGAGCTCAAGGCAGGCCCTGGGCCTTTCAGACCAAGCCGGCGGCCCTGCCAAGCCTCTCTGTCACTCGGGACGGGAGCCCGCGGTTACTCATGGCTCGGACCTTCTCAGACAGGGCCCACCTAAAGATCCAGCTTCCCCATCTCGCTGCACCACAGAGGGGAGGGGACGACTGGAGAGTCAGGGGCTGCCATCACATACCTGACAATGCAGCCCCCCTTCACCCACACACCCCAAGACTCTCTCTGCCAGCTCGCCAGGCTCCTGACCACAGATGCCCCCACCTGCTTATCTTCATTCTCATTCACCCCCTTGGGCCCCCAGGTCCCTCTCCCACACCCGACCCAGATGGGGACACTTCTTTTTCATCTCTCTTTAGCCAAGCAGGTTGGAAGTCATCAAAAGGAAGTTTACCAGGAAGTCAAGGCACACGGTAGAGGCAGGGAGGGAGAACAGGGAAAAGCCCTGGCACGGGCGCAGGATGTTTGCTGGGCACCAGCTCTGCGCCCTGATGGGACGAAAGTCAAGCATGGGAAAGGCCAAGTTTGGTGGGCTCAGGTCTCCTGGCCTGGCCCCCACGTGACTGAGAGGTGCAGCCTGCTCCGCAGCCAGCCTGGGCCCTCCCGTGGCCACACTCCTGAGAGGCGGATCCTCCCGGGGCAGCAGCTCCCTGCCCTTCCCCACCAGGGACCCTCGGCTCGCCTCATTCAGGCCCAGCTGTCACTGAGCTGTGGTTCTGCCAGGCAGGCCCCAGCACCTGGACAGTGCCTGGCGTGCAGAAGCCACTCGAAGCCTTCTTGCGGACTAACTGGTGTAGGCAGGGGCGCTGGAGTTGGACAAACCCGGCTTTGAACGTGGCTCTGTCCATTAATAGCTGAGTGGCCTTGGCTGAGTCCTTACCCTGGCTGACTGTCAGCGTCCCTGTCTGTGAGAGTTGGGAGAGGAGGACTTTCTCACAGGGTTGGTGTGAGGATTAAAGGAGAAAAGGCTTGTGACACACAGGGCCCGGCGCGGCAGATGCTCAAGGACTGCTTCTCATTCATTAAGCTACGAGGCCACTGTGCCCAGTCTCCACCAGGCAGTTCCACCACTTCTGAGTCTGCTGCCATGTCTCAGCCAGCAACAGGTCCTGAGTCCCGCGGGGCGACCCCAGCCACCCTGGCCTCCGCACCCTCTAATGGCAGGCCTGCTCTTCACAGATGCCAGGCAGCCAGGTCCGCCCCTGGCAAGAGGAGGCAGTTCTCACTCCCTTGTAGCTTCCGGACACCTGTCTCCCGGCCCCCTGTGGCCCCCTCAAGCCAGCCGTACCAGTCCAGGGGCACCACTCCGCTGTTCTTCAGCACCAGGAGCACCACAGAGGGTGGGGCGTCGAATGGTGCTGCCCCGAAATTGAAGTCAAGCTTCAAGGGGGTGAAGACGGGGGGAATCTGGCTCGTGCTGTGTGGAGCAGAGAAAGAGGCTCAGAGACCCGGTGGGGACAGGGGAGGGCCCTCCCAGGGGTGGCTGGCTTGGCCACTTCTCTCCCTCCAGGTGGGAATTGTAGCATCTGGGATTCAGGGGAAGGGGTGGGTGAGCTCTTCAGACCTCAAGCCAATCCTTGCCTTCTCCAAGACCCTCCAGGGACAGGCAAGAATTTAAAAGCCCCTCCCACAAGGGGATGGGAGGCAGCTTCTTGCACAGGGAGGCTGCTTGGATCGTAGGCAGAAAGCACCAGAAACATCCCTAGATAGGCCCTGCCCCCATTCTTAGCCCAGCTCACCTGTGCCGTGTGGGCACCTTGTAGGTGAGCTCCCAGGAGGTGGGGTCGCGCTCCAAGTAACTGTTGAGCAGGTCCAGGGAGAAGAGGCGCCATAGGTGCTTCCGGGTGATGCCCTCGGTGCTGCCCATGGAGCTGACGTCCAGGATGGAGAGTAAGGGGAACACGGCCACCAGGGAGATGTGACACAGCTCCTGCTTTTCCCCAGCCTTTTTATCTGGGGGAGAGGAAGAGAGGAATAGGCTCGCCCCACAGCTCCCCCGGGGCGGAGTGTGCAGGCCCAGGGCAGCCAGCCCCAGGACCCTCGCCAGGAGCAGTGGACAGCCCTTGGGCTCTGGGACATTTCCAACAACAGCAACCCTTGTCTGACGCTTTCTGTGTACCTGGCACTGTCCTAGGTGCTTTACACACCTGCATTTAATGTGCATTGTTACTTGTTTTCAAATGAATGTTTAATAACAGCTTTATTGATACATAATTTATATGCCATAAAATTCACCTTAACATATTTCAATTCAGTGATTTTCTATATTCACAGAGTTGTATAACCATCACTACTATCTAATTTCAGAAAATTTTCATCACCCCAAAAAGAAACCCAGTACCAATTAGCCATCCCTCCTCTAGGAACCACTAATCTGCTTTCTGTATCTCTGTCTGTCTATCCCGGACAGTTCATATAAATGGAATCGTTCTATATGTGGCCTTTGTGATGGCTTATTTCATTTAGCATGTTTTCAACGTGCATGCAGGTAGTGGTATCAGCACTTCATTCCCTTTTCCGGCCTGTGGGCCATTCTTAGAGAAGAGGAAACTGAGGCACAGGGAAGTGAAACAAGTTGCTAAAGTTCTAAAGCTAACAAGTGCTGGAGCCCAGATCCAGCCCAGACAGTCTGGCTCCAGTCCGCACTCTAACTGCTCTGCCATGCTGCTCTGGGCTCCTGCCGGCCTGCCAGGGATCGGCTAATAACAGCCACACTTTACAGAGGCCAAAGCTGAGCCCCAGGGAGGCTGAGGATTTGTCTAAGATTCCACAATAACTCAACACAGCTCCTAACTCTTCATCCTGAATCTTCCAGAGCTCAGGTACACACACGCACAGATGCCCACGGATAGATGTGGCTGGCATGCGGCATTCACCCCAGACACCCAAAAGTACGCTCTGGCACACCCCACTCGCTCTGCTCGCTCTGCCTTCACCCTTAGCGCCCCCGCCCCCAGCCCTGCGTCACACAGCTCTGCACTTCCTCCTGCCCTGCCTCTCCTTGCCAGGTGGCCAGGTACCTCTGTGGGAGAGGAGAGAGTAGCTGACGGTCCAGGAGTACTGGGCCCGGTGTTTGGGACAGGCAGTCAGGCAGACAGTGTCCTGGGACCGGGGCGGCATGCTCCCCTCTGTCCGGTCCATCTGCAGATCTGCTCAGGGACACACAGGCGGGGTCAGTGGGCACAGGAGGCCTGGCCTCGTCTCCTGCTCCTTCCCAGATACTCTTCCCTGGGCCAGCAGAGCACTGGCTGGAGAGCAGGCTCGGAGTCAGGAAACAGGGAGCAGAGCCCCTCTTCCCAGCCTAGGACAGAGGGGACTACACATCTTTGTGTCATTGGCACCTGCCTGCTAAGCACTTTTCCCCACCTAGCAGCCCTGTGAGGTGGTGCCCCTTGCAGCCCCATTTTACAGATGAGGACGCGCTGAGGCTCAGAGAGGACCATCGTCCACCCGCCGCTGCATAGCTATAAAGTGGAAGTGCCAGGTTTTAAGCACTGCTCGGCCCGACTCAAACCAGGTGTGGCTAACCCGTCTGAACCAGTACCCCCACCTCCCCCAGCCCCAGTCCCAGCCCAGGTCTGAGTACCGAGGGCTTGGTCGTCGACGAGCTCGGGGCTGCACTGCTCCAGGTGCAGGTGGTAACAGAGGGTGCAGTTGCCCTCGTTCAGGAGGACCAGAAACCTGGACTGCTCGCTGTTCACAAGCACATTCCCAAAGTCCAGCTCCTTCTCCTTTGCCTGAGGGCCACAGTCAGCCAGCTGGGGGTAGGGGGCTGCCCCAGGCCCTCCGCCCTGCTCTCCAATCCCCATCCTCAGAGCATCCCCCAAGAAAGGGCAGGCCCAGGGGTGTGGGTTCCTACCCTCTGCCCTCTTGGAGCTGGATTCCCTGGGGCCCTCCTTCCCACCCTGGCCCCCAGCACCACCCCCCGCCCCCCAGGGCTCTGCCACTCACAGAGAGGCTGCTGGTGACGCCCACACCCACCAGCCGCAGCATGTATTGGTTGGGGGTGGGGGGATTGACACGTAGGGGCAGGCCAGCTTCCCCGACCCACATCCCCACTCGGAACAGGTACTTGGTCTCCTCCAAAGGGCTGAAAGTCCACATCAGCGTCTGGGGTCACAGAGATGGTGGCTGCATAGGAGCCTCTGGAACCCCCTCCCCTGGGCTCCTGGCTTTCTGAGGTCCCATTGCTGGGTGTCAGGCTATGGCAACCCTTGCTGAGTATTTCCCCTGTGCCAGGCACTCTACAGGGCATATAGTATGTCATCTCCCTAAGCCCCTCAATCCTACATCCCTACACGGTCAGGGGTATTATTTTTCTGCTTTGTTTTCTGATGAGAAACTAGAGGCTCAGAGACGGGGTGTCACTTGCCCAGGGGCAGACAGCTAGTGAGGGTGGGAGGCGTGGCGTCAGCACTCAGGCCAGATCCAGAGTCTGTGTGAGCTCTCGCCTTCCTGGTGACTGTCCCCTGGGCTCTTACAGATGGCTGTGTTGGTTGTTCTTGTTCTAAGTTGGGCCTCCCCAACTAGTCTGTAGGGCCCTAGACTAGGGACAGGGGCCTGCTATTTTGGGTCCCAGCCAGCACTCCTTTGGACCTGTGGAGTCCCCTTCCACACCTTGCTGATAGCTGGCCACTGGAGCCCAAATCCAGCTGCTGCAAACCACCCTCCCAACAACCTCACAGCTTTGGGAACCAGGGATGGAGGGGGGACATGCCTTGGGCCCTGGGTTCCTGTCCCAGCTCTGCACCTCCTAACTTATAATCTTAGTAAATGGCTTCCCCCCGTCGAGTGTCAATTTTCTTTGTAAAATGGGGGTGATGATGAGGGCGATGATAATCCCTCCTCACAAGGGGGAGGGGGCTGTGGACTGCATGGGTGGGTGCGCATGGCAAGCCTGGCCCATGGTAGGCACAACCGAGAGATGATGGTGATGGCACCCTTCCCCCACCCTCGCAAGGCAATGTCAAGGCCACTCACAAGGCTCTCGTTGGGCTGGATGAGTCCCCTGGAGGGCTCGACGGCCAGCATCTTCCGGTACTGCTGGGAGACCCTCCACTCAAACTGCAGGGGCAGACGCGACGGGTTGCGGAAGGTGAAGGGGCTGGTGGAGGAGCAGCCCACCAAGGTGGGCTTGAAGTAGAGGCTCTTGCAGGAGTCCAGCTTCAGCTGCAGCGGCTCCTCCCGGCTGTGCATGCTCACCTCCTGGGGCCAGAGGAAGGAGGGCGCGCCCTGACCTCATCCGCAGTCCTGGCTCCCACCCATGTTCGGGAAGCCATGGGGAGGCAGCTTTCCCACTCGGAGAGGGCAGTGAAAGCCCCTCTGCCAGCCTGGGCACAGGCAGTTCTGTTGAATGCAGAGTCGATGGTGACTGACCCAGGAGATGATTCTTGAAAGTAACTCAGGGACCAAGAGAGGAGATATAGACCATTTCATGGAGCCAGACATGGGTCCACCATCCCCGACCTTATCCCTGGCCTGGCCCCAAATATCCCTCTACTGCCTGCAGATGTGAGTCCTTTCTTGCCCCCAGATCCTTCCTCTAGATTCTCTGTACCCTCTTTCTTGGTCCCAGACCCCATGAAGTGGCCAGGTAGGGCCCTGAGGGGTGGGACAGTTGTTCACAGATGTAGCCAAGGAGTTCCCTCCCTGCTATGCTACTTCCTGGAAGAGGAGCAGCCCCCAGGCTACTTTAGGGGAGCCTTAGGGGCCAACCCCAGAACGTGGCTTTGAAAAGGGAAATCCCAGGCTCTGGCTCACTCCCAAGGACTCAGGTCCCTAGTCCTGCCTCCTACCTTGAGGTACTGGGGGCAAAAGTTGAACTGCAGGTAGAAAATGTGCTGCTTCCAGGAGTTGCCCTTGGGGTAGGTAGAGATGAGGAAGATCTGGTGGGCCCCAGGCGCCACGAGGCCTGAGGTGGGCCGCAGGGTGATGTCTGAGCTGCTGTGGGGGTCCAGGCTGAAGGTCAGCAGCATGGAGCCTTGGTTGACCAGGAGCAGGCTGCGGTGGGCGGGCTCGCGGGAGGGCACCGCGGGAAATAGCTGGCGAGGGGGAGAAAAGCAGAAAAGAGGGACCCCTCCTCTGATCTCCACTCCCAAGACACCCAGGGACATAGAGGTGGGCTTGGGAGGGACTGTCTCCAGGAGATCCAAGATACCACGATGCAGCCCATTTGGCACCCTGGGAACAGAGAATTGAGGGAGGCCCCCACCTGGCACCAAATAATGCTTTTGTTCTGCAGAGAATCCTGACAGGGAAACAGGGTGGCCATGGGCCTCTGAGAAACTCAGGCCTCCAAGTCCTCTCCTCAAGGTTAAAGTAGAAATTGTTTCATTTCAGGGTGCCTTCGAATTACCCTTCGGAGAACCCGTTTTCAGAGATCCCTGTCCAGAGGCTCTGCAGCGAGCAACCCCTTCTAGATGACTCTCATGCAGGTGGCTGAGGGGAGCCAACCTGAGTAATACCAGCTCCCAAACACTCTTTAGGCATCTAGTGTGTGGCCAGCACCAGCTAAGAGCTTAGCAGGCTACAAAACACAAGACACACACTCCCCGACCAAAGCGCCCCATGCAGATGGGGCCACGGGGCACATGTGGGAGCCGGTGAGAGAGCAATGCAGCCGGGAGTCTGCGGGGCTGCAGCAAAGGCCACAGAGCACTGGGAGGAACTGGCCAGGGGAAGGGGGCTGGGGGAGCCCGAAGGAGAACCCATGAGTCAGGGAGGGCTTCAGGAAGGCGTGGCCCCTGAGCTGAATCTTGGGCTGGTGTAGGTTTAGGACTGGAGGGCAGAAGTGTAACTGGTGGGGGAACAGGATTGCCCCCAAGCACATTGTCCCAAAGGGGCACCTTTCCAGCAACAAGAAGACTAATGCAAAAGCTGACGATGGCAGTAGAAACCGGAGGAGGCCTCAGAGGTGGGACCAGAGTCAGAAGCGGGAGGTCTGGCCCCAGGCTCCGTGCTTTTCAGCCCTGTGTCCTCCTGCCCCTCAGGTCAGCAGGGCCCTGGGGGGAGACCTGGGAATTGTGACCACTCAGGCAAGGGGCTGGCTTTGCCTCCTCCACAGGGCTGTCGTATCCCTAGGGCCCAGCCCAGGACTCGGCACAGCAGGCGCTCGGTAAATAGGGCACAAACAAATGAAGGAGCTGGAGAGTTTTCAACTTGAGAGTGAGAGGACAAGGGGATTACTTCAGTTGGAGCAGGGAAGGGCCAGATGTCCAACTCCCAGACTCCCTCCAGTGCCAGTCCCAGTGCCGTGGCCCAGGAGAGCCCTGGTCATGGAAGGTGCAGGGATGTGTTGCTCAGGCCATCAGATAGGGGAAGAGGGATCTGCAGGCCAAGGCTGAAGCCAGGGCTGCCCTGTCCCCCTCCCACTGCTGTCGGGGCCACGCTCACCTTGGGGGCATCCAGGGAATACTGGGGGATGTGGTGCTCGAAGGCAGCATGATAGCTGTGGCCTCGCGCCCGCACCGTCAAGCACCAGGACGGGCACATGGTGCAGTCCTCCTCGATGTTGTTGTAGCTCCGCAGGACCTGCAGGGGGGCCGACCCATGGAAGAGCTCAGAGTCCTGCGTCTGCCCTGTGGGGCGCCCCACCTTGCACCCTCCCTGGCCCTGTGCTGCAGGAGCCCTTGGTGAGCACAGGAGGAAGACCGTTCGAAGAACCGGAGTCACAACCCAGCCCCTCCCGCCGGGAGCCGGGCCCTGGACCGGGCACTCGGCAAACACTCTCTGTAGTGCTCGCAGGGCTGGAGGCGGGTGGGGCGGGGACGTGAAAGCAGCATTCATTCTGCAGGAACCAGCCTAGGGAAGCACTGGCCAATGGAAATATCACGTGAGCCACAAATGCCAGCCACAAATGTAATATTAAATGCTCCAGTAGCCACATTAAAAAAGTGAAACGCATGAAATTAATTTCAATAATATGTTTTATTTAGCTCAATAGATCCAAAATCTTATCACTTCAACATATAATCAATATAAAACTATTAATGAGATATTTTACATTCTTTTCATACTGTCTTTGAAATCTGGTGTGTATTTTAGTACACAGCACATCTCAATGTGGACCAGCCACATTTCAAGTGCTCAATAGCCACGTGGGGCTGGCGGTGGATGTTTTGGACAGTGCAGATCTAGAGCCTGGAACCTCACGATCTGCCGTGCTGAACCTCAGCAGAGCTAGGCGTCCACAGCCTCATTCCTACAAACATCCGCATTCCCCCACTGCCAAGACATTAGAAGGAAGACAATGAAAGACTCCACTTTGGCAGGCTTCCTCAAAAGTTTGGACACGGCCCCAAGTTGGGAAATGAAAAGACCAGGGCTCAGAGACATTGAGGAATTTGCCCAAGGTCACATTGCTGGTAAGTGACTCTGATCTTGACTGTACAGCTCTACTCTGGGCCCCAGTACTCTGGCCACGGGCATAGCCCAGACACAGGGAAAGGCAGGACTGGTGGGCCCAGGAGGGAGCGCCACGAATCTGGGTCTGAGAGGCCGTGGCCGGAGCATCGGGGCTGGCGACAGCCTGCGCTGAGTTTCCCAACCAAGGGAAGCTGTGCTAGAAGCCTCTTCACTGACACACTGAACTATCCAGCATCCCTGACGCTGTCCCCAGGCCCTGGTTCCTTCTGGCAACAGATCCTTTAGAGGGACCATTTCCTACTTCGTGGACCAGTAGAGAAGCTAGGAAGGCCCCTAGCTGAGCCACAGGGAGCTACTCCTTGTGAACCAAATTTTCCCAAAGAGCTTGATCCCAGCTGAGTTCTGCCCAGGAGAGGAGCGGGGAGGAGGGGGGCCACTTATGAGTAAGACAGAGTCAGATGGGCCAAGTCGGGTGTGAGCCTGGGAGGAGACAAGCCAGTAGGGGCCGCTGTGCTGCCAAGGAGAGAGGGAGAAGCTTGGCACCGAGAGGATGGAGTCCTCTGTGACCCCGGCCAAGCCCGCTGCCCTTCAGCCTCCAGCAAAGACCCCTCCTTGTCCCTGTCATTTGCACGCACACACCTTATAGACAGCGAAGCCTTCAAGCTCCACCGCGTAGAGGCAGTTGGGGTAAGTCGGCTGGAAGTGCAGGCGCATGGCCGTGGACTTGAGCGGGGGCACGTCACAGGTTTCGGGAGTGACCCAGAAGGGGCAGTCAGATCTGCGCGTCCAGACCACGGTGATCTTGCCCTTGGTGTGGTTCCTCAGGCACAGGGGGACAGGGTTGGGGGCCTCAGGCCCGGGGCAGGCACCAAAATCCACCTCAACAGGCTCTATACTGACGGGCGGGGGGAAGATGGCCATGTCCCTGGTGCCGTCGAAGAAGTACTCAGTCACTGGGGGGATGTAGGGATACCGTGGGGCTGGCATGTCCCCCAGGTCCTGCATGGGAAAAGACAGGTGGACAGAGCCCAACCTCCATTCCTCCTGCCACTGGCTGTCTTATGCACCCCTGTCTAGAAAAGGCTGCGAGAGCTCCACCCGGGTCACTCATAGGGCTCTAGGGCCACAGGACTGCCCAAGAATCATTAGAGGAGGCAGCCTGTCCTCAGGTGGGACTGGAGCGTCTGGGCCCAGAGGGGCTCACCCACCTCCATGGGAATCATGAGGGCCCCATCCTTGTCCCGCTGCAGCTTCTTCTCCTTTAGCATGGCGCCAAGGATGTCAGGCGGGTAGAGTGTCAGCCCCCGGGCCAGGTGTGTACGATACCAGGCAAGGTGGTGAGGCTTCAGGATGGCCGGCTTGGTGCTGTCCGAGTGGCACGTCCCAATCAAGTCCAGGAAGAGCGGATCCTGCGCCATTAGTCCATGTGCAACAGTGCATGGGAGGGAGGATGGGGAAAGGAGGGTGCTGGGGGCTGAACTGAGGACAGAAGCTGGGCAGATAGGATGACAGAGGTGGTGGGAACGAGCTCCAGGGTGGCAGATGGGGTGGGCACCCCACAGCAGCCGGGAACAGTGGGGATCCAGGGAAGGTCAGGACTAGAGCACCCCAGCCCCTGAGACGCTCAGCCATTGCCTACCCTTCTCTTTCCCCTCTGCCATGGCCCCTGGGCATTCTACTGCCCATCCTACTGCCAGCCAAGAAGCCTGAAAGACCAGAATTCAGGCCCTCCCTAGGCAAGGAGAACACAGAAATGGCTTTATCAGGCTTCCCTCTGTGCTCCTGTTCTTCCCCCTCCCCAAGGCCTTCCCTAGGCCATCCTGTACCTGCACAAGGTAGACAGATACAGCCCGGAACCTGGGCACCAGCTTGGGGAGGGATCGTAGGCTAGATTTCAGTCCCTACTTGCCATGTTGGCCACCACCCACTGCTCAGGGCACAATGGTATGACCTTATCCAGTGACCTGGGGTCAGGGTCTAATTTCAAAGCTCTCTGCCCTACATATGCTCCTGGCAGCAGTCAGCGCAGGGTGGACACAGAGTGAGCCCTCATGTGCCCTGAAACTCTAGCTCCCTGACCTCCTGGACATAGTGCTTCAGCTGGAGCCCTCCATGTCCTTGCCATGTTCCAAAAGCAGGGGCTGGGGCCTCGGAGGAGGACACAAACCTGGCAGACAGTCCCAGAAGTTCCAGAATACAGGGGAGGTGCCCACCAAGCCTTGTCTTCATCACTGGGCCTCAGATGGGCCCTGGATCAGCCCCAGGGAAGCCCCTATTCCCCTCAGCCTTGGCCCTCTCCCCCCCGGCCCCCGCCCCCGCTCACCTGGTGGTGGATGAGACAGGCCACCCGCCGAAAGCAAATGATGGGGTGAGTGGGCTGGAAGGCGCAGTGCAGGGTCATGCGGGCCTTGCCCACCAGGGTCCCGTAGGCAGGCCTGATGCTGAAGACGCTCTCCTGGCAGTCGATGGCAAACTGGAAGTGGGCCGTGCAGTCCGACTTGTTCTCAATCCACAGGGACTGCTCCGAGGAGCGCTCCCCAAGGTGCACCCAGCCGAAGTTGACACAGTAGTACTCCAGGGACACAGCAGGACCTGGGCATAGAGAGGGGGTCCCTGTGAGTGGGTCCTGTCCCCTGGCTAGGGCTGGGGTTTCAGCCTCCTCAATGATATCTCAGAAGAGGTCCCACTGATGGGAGGTGGTGCTGCCTGGAGACAGAGGCCAGACTGGGAAGGCCCAGAGCCCCAGCAGCCTGAGCAGAACTCCAGCACCCTGGGGTGATGGTGGGACTGCTACCTCCAGGTGTCCAAAAACAATTACCTAGTGGGCCACCAGGGGGCAGCAGATACCAGGCTGAGGGGCAAGGTGGCCCCGGCTCTTAGGAGCAGGGAAGGAGCTCTTCAGAATCCTCTGGGCTGCTCCTTTCCCCAGGAGAAGAGCAGCATCCTGGGGTAACCAGTACCTCTACAGAAACCAACGACTTTCAGCTGGGTTTGTGAGCCACAGCCAGAAGGCATAATGGAGAAGTAGTCCACAGTTCTGGTGTCCAAAGTCTTGGGGTGGAAGAACACTGACACACATTTCTTCTCTCCTGGGGGCACGATGCCATGGGCCGTGGGGCATGAAAAGGCCTGGTCTTTAGCCAGCAGGTCTGGGGAGACTTCAATCTTGAAGGGGGCATTCACCTGTGGGGCCAGGTTGGGGATGAGGGGTCAGGAGCAATGTGTGCATTGTACTGAGGTGCCCCGCTGGCCGGCTGTGGGCATGGGGCAAGGCTACCTCCAAGGAGGAAGGAAGGGGCCAAGCCATGTGCCCTGAACTGGGCCTGCCCAGAGGGGGCACCTTTTTCTTCTTCCAAAAGTGCCATCATAGCTAGCTGTGGGCCTGGGGTCAGGACAGTGTCAGGGCTGCTCCTTGGATTGCACTGGGGGGTCAGGGTATACCCCAGCACAGCCCCCAGCTGAGAGGAGAGGGGGCACCTGTTGACAGCTGTTGATACACATGTGTATCAACAGACATGGGTTATGTGAAGCTTGGGGCCAAATGTGTGGAGAGAAAGGGAGATATTCCGTAAAAGGGACGCATTTTAGGAAAATCCAGTCCTGGGGTCCTGCCCCTTCCCCTCCCCGCCCCATGCGTACCACCGACGGGTTATGTAGCTTGATCTGCCTCTCAGCAGTGCAGCCCAGAGGAACAGAGCCAAAGTGCAACACTTTCTGGAAGCCCTCTGCATCCTGGTCCTCCGGTCGCTTACGCTTTATGCTCACCAACAGCTGGGCGCATTTGGCTAGAGAGAGATGGGGGAGTATTGGGGGGTACCCACCAGGGCCTCTGTGGCCCCAGCTGAACAGCTCCTCAAAGGAAGCAGGTGTCCCTAGGGAAAAATCAGTCTGCAACATCACGGAGGGCAAAGAAAAGGCAAAGCCAGCAGGGCCATGGGGAGGGCAGGAGGCTGATGGAGGCCCTGTGGGGACCTGGCCAGGGCAGGAGGTGGGGGCCACACTGAGGCCTTGAGCCCTGGGGAGGTGCAGCAGGTGGGCTTGGGGACAGGTGGGGGCTGGGCCTCACCCACAGCCTGCAGCTGGATGATGCTCTTCTGCCGGCTGCCCACCCCGTACCAACACGTGGCCTGAACTTCGTGGATGGTAGCTATAAGGGGCTGAAAGGTCACCTTGATCCGACAGGCTAGGCCTGGCTCCAGTAGCCCTGTGGTAGGCAGCATCTGGAATGGGCTGGGGACCTCCCAGGCAAAGAAGGTCGGCAGGTCCCTGGGGGATAGGAGGCAGGTCAGTGTCACAGGGCCCCTTCTGACCACTGTTCCTGCTTTAGCAAGGCAGAGGCGTGGGGCCACCCTCTCAACTCCTCCACCAAGATACGCTGGTCTCTCCTGCTCCCAGGTACTCTCCTCACGGCTCTTGCTCTCCCCACCTCTGTGCCTCAGTCTGTGCCCTCACCCCACATTGTCCAGGCAGAACCAGGCCTCAGCCATGTCCCCGACGGCACACATGGGCAGCTGCAGGAACGGTGGGCAGGTCAGTTCATGGCAAGGCAGCGTGGCCCGCAGGCCCACACAGAACATCCCCTCAGCCTTCTCAAACCACACTTGGTCCACGTACTCCTTCTGCAGCGTGGGGGCGGTGGCAGAGGCAATCATTGTCAGCGGCACCTAGGTGGTGCTCAGGGACCAGATATCCCACCCTCCCTTGGCACCCCCAACACAGCCGCTGAGGGCTGGGCAGGGTCGTGGCCCACCACCGCAGACTCTGAGGAGCGGGTCGGCTGCCCGTGCCCCTACCTCGTCTTGGTCTCAGAGATTAATGCCTCTTTTGTGGGGAAAGCAATTTGAGGAAATTTGGAGGGAGCAGGAAAAGGCCAAGGTACCTAGGGCTTTCTGATGGCTAATACAGTGTCCCCACCTCTGCCCCCCAGTATCCAATGGGGAACATGCCTCTGCCTGATACGATTAGGGTCTGACCCCTTTTGGGTTTTTGCTATAGCTGGCAGGACGTGCATGTGGTGGGGAAGCACCTTCCTGCTCTGCCCTGCTTGCTATTCTGAGGTCCCTGTTCCCGGGTTCCCTGCACCCCTTTCTCTCTGTGGCAGAGCTTACCTGCTCCAGAGGCCGGAAGACGATGGGGAGTGTGAGGGCTATGCCCGGGCTCAGGAAGATGGGCTGAGGGATGACTGTGAAGAAGAACTTGGTCGTGGGAGGCCTGCAGGAGAGGGGGTGGACACTTCAGATCGGGGCTCAGAACGACAAGAAGAGGCAGGAAGACTGGGGAGACCCTGGAGCTGAAGGGCTTGAGTCCTTGGGGCCACAGAGAAAGGGACGTGGGGGTGAGTGTGTGGAGGGGAACACACAAGGGTTTGGTCAGAAGAGGACCTGTCTCCCTTCTCCTCTTCCTCCTATTGTCACAGCCCTTCACCGCAGCATTTGTAGCTGTGGTGAGCATGGCGGGGGTGTAGAGAAGGATGCCCTGACTTAACAGAGCCCCTGAGCCCTCAGCTGGGGGAAGGCTGGGAAGGGAGGTGCCAGGGATGCTTTTCCAAACAGAGGCCTCGGCAGGGCTGTAGCCTCCAGAGTGGGTCAAAACTATAGTTGCCGCAGGCTTTTAAAATGTTAATAAGATGATGACAACAACAACTCTATACCAATAAATGTTTAACTTTAGATGAAATAAATGCATTCCTAGGGAAAATATAACTTACCAAAACTGATTCAAGAATTATACAATAAATTTTATGGCCATCCTACCTAAAATCGTCAAAGAAATGGAACAGGTAGTCAAAACTCTTCCCACAAAGAAAACACTAGGCCAGATGGCTTCACGGCAAGTCCTACCAAGCATGTGAGGAAAAATAATTCTGGTCTTAAAGTCTTCCAGTTAATATAAAATGAGGAAATCACTCATCAACACAGTCTATAAAATCATAATGTTGTTACCAAAACCTGACAAAGGCAGAAGAAAAAAAAAATGACAGGCCAATCTTACTCATAAACAGAATATTAGCAAAAAGAATTTAGCAATGTATTAGAAAGAATACTCAGTCATTACCAGTTGGGTTCATTCCAGGAATACATGGTTGGCTTAACATAGAAAATCAATTAATATAATCTACCATATTAATAAATTAAGAGAGAAAAAACCAATTGATCATCTCAATATAGAAAAATATTAGATATGGTGGGCGCAGTGGCTCACGCCTATAATCCTAGCACTCTGGCAGGCCGAGGTGGGAGGATCGCTTGAGGTCAGGAGTTTGAGACCAGCCTGAGCAACAGCAAGACCCTGTCTCTACTAAAAATGGGAAAATTAGTCGGGCATGCTGATAGGCGCCTATAATCCCAACTACTCGGGAGGCTGAGGCAGGAGGATTGCTTGAGCCCAGGAGTTTGAGGTTGCTGTGAGCTGTGATGACGCCACTGCACTCTACCTGCAACAACAGAGTAAGACTGTGTCTCAAAAAAAAAAAAAAAAAATTAGGGGAAAAAATGCCATTTTCCATATAAAATATAACTGTGTACATGGAAAAAAACAAAAGGATTAGCAAATAAATTAATAGAATTAATAAGAGGATTTACTGAGGTCTCTGGACTTATAATTTTTATACCTATATACTCATACCCATGTAAAAATATAATAAATTTAAAAAACTAGCAACAAACAACTTTAAAATATGTCATATATAACATCAACAAAAATATAAAATACTTAAGAATAAATCTAACTAGAGATGTGCAAGATGTCTATGGAGAAAACTTTAAACTTTATGGAGAGACATGAAAGAATACCTAATAAATATGGAAATATAGAGATACACCTTGTTCATGGATCAAAAGAATCAATATCATAATGATGTCAGTTCTCCCTAAATTGATATACGGATTCAATTAAATCCCGATCAACATCTTAAAAAGTTTATGATTTTATATGATAAGCTGATTTGAATATTTATATAAAAGTTCAATGGGCCAAGAATAGCCAAAACAATCTTAAAGAAGAATGAAGTTGAAGGACTCACACTACCAGATATCAAGATTTACTATAAGTTCTAATAATTAATTTAGGCTAGTATTGGCCCAGGGATAGACAAGTAGATCAAGGGAACAAAACAGAGTCCAGAAATGGACCTGTACACATGGGAACACTTGATATATGTCAGTGATATGGGAGATCATCAGAGAAAGTATGAACTTGTCAATAAATGGTGTTGACACAATTGGACATTTGGTTGAGGAAAAACATGTCACCAGATTCCTAGTTTAAACCATTCACAAAAATCAGTTCCATATAGACAAAAGACAAATGTGAAAGGCCAAAACTATAAAGTCTTTAGAGGATATTATAGGAGACTATCTTCATGACCTAGGGGTAGAAGAGGACTTCTTAGGCAAGGCACAAAAAAAGCACTAACCATAAAAGAAAAAAATTGACAAATTTGATTCCTTTAAAATTAAGAACCTCTATTCTTTAAAAGATATAATAAAGAGAGGAAAAGACAAGTCGTTAGGTGAGAGAAGATATCCACAACACATAACCAACAAAGGATTAGTACTCAGGGTAAGAACTTATACCAAAAAAAGAAAGAATAGAAAAGACATTCTAATAGAAAAATGGGCACACACTTGAACATAAATTGCACAAATGAAAAACTGCAAATAGTCAATAACCTAGGAAAAGACACTCACCCTCATTAATCAGTAATCAGAAAAATGCAAATTAAGACCACAACAAGTTACCATTATTGGCAAAAATTTTAAATCCTGACAATCGCAATTATTGGTAAGGATGTGAAAGAATTCTTTAATGCGGCTGGCAGGCATCTAAACAGTTGTGTGTCCTTTGGAAAATAGTTTGGCTTTGTCTACAAAAAGTGAACATGCACATGTCCGAAGCCTCAGCAATTCTACTCCCATGTATATACCCCTGAAAAACTCTTGTACTTGTGCCACTGGAGATGTATACATGAATGTTGGTAACAGTCCCAGACTGGAAACAACCCAAACATCCCTCAACAGAAGAATGGATAAATACGTTATGGTATAGGCACACACTGGGACACTTCCACAATGAAAAAGCTTAAACTATAGCTGCCTGTGGATGAGTCTTACAAACATAATTGAGAAAATGTAAGAGTTACAAAAGCATACCATGTTCTTCCATTTATATAAAGTTCATAAGAAGGTAAAGTTAAAGTATATCATTTAGGGATGCAAACAAAGGTGGTAAATCCATTTTAGAAAAGCAAGAAAATCATTATCATAAAATTCAGGATAGTGGTTATTTTCCTGGGTAGGGAGGTGTTCTGAGAGGGGAGAGACACACAATGGGGGAAGGTGAGCATCAGACACCATCATTATTCCATGATTTAATCTGGTTACATGGGTTCTACTCTCTAGAATTCTTCAAACTGCACATGTTTTAAACACTCATGTGCTTTTATATGACATGTTAAAAGTTTTTTATTTTTTATTATTTTTAAAAATTTTTTTATAGAGATGGGGCCTCACTATGTTGTCCAGGCTGGCCTTGAACTCCTGGCCTCAAGTGACTGTCCCACTCCCAAAGTGCTAGGATTACAGGTGTGAGCCACTGCACCTGGCCTAAAGGATTTTTTGAAAGAGAGCCCATTTTGGGGGGTTGGGGGTTTGGGGGTTGGGTTCATGGTCCTCATACTGGTACCTGTATGTCATCTTCTGGATTTTCAAGGATAGATTTTTCAGAACCAAGTTCCTTGTGGTCTCCTTCCCTAGCTCCCAGCCTTTCCAATGCAGTTCCTCGGCCACCTCAATGCCCCAGATGACCCTTTTCTTCACTATGTCCTGCTTCTTTCGGAAGCATATTGGCATGTCTGTAGAGCTGGCTGGCTGCTCAGGTGGCAGGGGGAAGGGGGAGAAGAAAAGATACATTAGTGGGGTTGGATGCAAAAACCCAGAGGACAGGCAAAGATCTCGCCATCTCCAGGAGGCAATAAATGACATCACCCTCACCCCTGTGCAATGGCCTGGAGAGGGAAAGTGAGGTCACTGGAACAACTTTCCAGCTAGAGCCCCAGCTCTTAAAGCCTTCCCTGGACACCCCACCCAGCCATTCCACCTGGCACATGAACACAGTGATAGCTGCCTGCTCTGTTCCTGTGTACATGCTCAGATACCTCTCCCTCACATCCTCCCTCCTCCTCCTCCCCATCCTGCCCTTGCTACGGAGGCCTCTCTGAGCTGGAGCGGTCTATCCCAGGCACTTTTCCAGACCACAGGGTCGCTCCACCATCCCCTGTCCCATCCCTCAACTGGCTGGTGGAGCAGAGGAAGGAGCCAATGTGCCTGCAATCAACCTCCACCCACACCCTGACTTTGGGGCCTCTCCAAATGATGCTCCTGGTGATGCCAGCGATGCCGTGTGCCAGTGTCTCCTTGTCTATAGTGGAAAATCCTCCCATAAGCTGACCCATAATCCCATCTATGTGGGGAGGAAGGGAAACGGAGAACCCCCCAGGGGAGATAAGGTGGAGGGAGGATGGCCTGGGTGCCTCTTCCTACCGTGGTCACTGCTATGAATGCTCAACTCATTGGCATTTTCATTTATCTTTGACCAAGTATGGCCTTTATATTGCTGCATAGCATGAGGAAGGATGTAGTCACCCATTCAACAAACACTTGTTAACTCCTGTTATGCACCAGACACTGTGCTAGGGGCTGGGGCTACAATGGTGAACAAAGCTGACGAACCCCTTCTCCCTCAGAGCTTACATTCTCAGTTTTAACATTACACAGCACGTGGGTGGCCAGCACGGTACTTTCTTTCCCAAGGGGTCCATGGAGGATGGTGACGTGGGTGGGGGAGGGTAATTTACTATAAATATCAGCTGGGGTATCAGTCAGGGTTCCAATCAGGAAAACAGAAGCCACTCTGGGTCATAAAACAGGGAATTAATGCACAACCAGGGACAGTAAAGGAACCCAGGAGTTAGAACATCACGAAGCTGCCACCACACCTAGGTTAGGGGACGTGGTGGGCTTATTAGAGCCTGGAGGCCTGTGTGGTGGGAACTGGAGCCACAGAGGAGATGCAGCTGCTGACAGAACCACTGTCAAAAGCAGAGAGAGAGGGAGAGAAATGCCCTGGCTCCCCCTTCCTCCCACCTTCCAGTCTCCCGTCAGCACAGAGCAGAGGAGGGAAGGGCCGTGAGTGAATCTGAGAGCAGACAGGCCCAGAAAGGCACGGACAGAGGAGCGAGATGCCTTCCAACATACGACCCTCAGGCCACAGGGAGGCAAGGGCAACCACGATCACATCTCAGGAGGCACGCGCCACCCACCCACAACACAGACACACGCTGTGTGGAACACAAAGTCATACCCCGTAGCCACACCCCTGGACAGCTGTGCCACAGAGAGAACCACAAAAGTTGCCAAAAGTAAACAACATCCATACATCAGTCAAACACAGAGTCCTAGGGGGCAAGGCCGGAAGAGCTTTGCGAGGGAAGAGAGAACTCACTCTTCCCTGGAACTCTCCCGCCTCACCGCCTCCCAATGCACCCACTGCTCCCAGCACTCCAGTGCGCTTGCTGTCCTGTCTACACAGGGGATAGTGCTGGGGCATATAGGGCAGAGTCAGGGCCTCTGCTGACTCTTCCCAGCCCACGACTCTGCCACCCCATGCTCCACCCAACCTGGCTATGTCCCCACCTGAGCACTGATGCTGCTGCAGGCACTCCTGACTGCACTGCTGCTGTTGGCGGTGGCCATGGCCACTGTGCTGGTACTCAGGCGGGATCCACCGGAGTTCACGGCGTAGTCCGCACTGTCTGCGGGCCGCATGACGGGGCTTGGGGCCTGGGCGAGCATTGGGCACCTGGGGGTGCTCCTGGGGAGCACTCTTGCTAAGCCAGGAGTTCCTGCCAGGTCCAGGTGTGAGACTGGAGCTGGGGAGAGAGGAGAGGGGAGACAGGAGGGACATGAGAAAGGGGCCGACGGAGGAGACACACTGTGGCTATCGCCATCACGAAGGAGACCTGCTTCCCAGCGCTGGCAACAGGTGTGAGGCAGCATGATGAGGAATGAGAAGGGACACAAGATCCAGGGATTCGCCATTCAGGAAACACACTTGAAAGAGGGACTTGGGGATAAGGTCCACCCGGCCATGCCCCTCCACGGCCACACTCGGCATTTCTCGGCAAGCTCCCGGTGCATGTGACGGAAGCACATGGTTACCTTTATCTGGTTTTCGCTCTGCACTCGCTTCCTCTGAACGTGCCTTGCCTCCTGTGAGAGGAGGAGTGAGGGGGAAAGGAGACACAAAGGAGCCTGGCGGCTTCTTGGTCTCCTGGGTTTCCTCTACCAGGGCACAACCTGTAGTCCGGGGTTAAGGTAAACATTCACTGAAATAACAGATCAATTAAAGGATAAATGAATCAGTCTAGAGCAGAGGGATCCCTGGATGAACTGCCCCTCAAATTAAATGCAAATACAAGTGATGCATATGCAAACTGCATGCAAGGTGTCATGTATATGTACATGTCTGTTTTCCAGGAAGAGCATCCACAGCTTTCACCAAAGGCTCAAAAGGGGTTGGGTGCAGTGGCTCACGCCAATAATCCTAGCATTCTGGGTGGCCAAGGGGGGAGGATTGCTTGAGCTCAGGAGTTCGAGACCAGCCTGAGCAAGAGTGAGACCCCGTCTCTACCAAAAAGAAAAAAAACTCAGCCAGGCATGGTGACGCATGCCTGTAGTCCCAGCTACCTGAGAGGCTGAGGCAGGAGGATCACTTGCGCCCAGGAGTTGGAGGTTGCAGTGAGCTTCAATGATGCTACTGCACTCTACCCAGGGTGACACAGTGAGACTCTGTTTCAACAATAAAAAATAAGAAAACTGAGCACCCCACCTCATAGTCCCCCATCCCTTCACATTAAAGAAAAAAAATTTTTTTTAAAGGCTCAAAAGGGTGCTTGGCTTTGCTCTAAGAGACACAAAGTGTCTCGGACTGGCTCTGGCTTCATCGCTTCAAATCCTCTCTTCCTTCAGCTGGGTCCTTTAGTGCACACACCCAAGTGTGACTTTGTAACCTACATAAGAGGATAGCAATTTCCACACTCAACACACCAAAATAAGGGCAGCCCTGCTCAGGCACATGTGGAAGGGGTCTGCA